>NC_133231.1:3666324-4033824 GCF_040436345.1 Pagrus major
GGAACTTGCAGATTATTAGTTGAAGAGTTGATGTGTCTCGTGGGTCTTTGCACCTGTCAGTAATTATAGATATAATCTGGTCCACAGTGTTGTGTTGTGGCCCTGTGCTGGCCCTCACAATCCTGAGTCCATCATTAGGCCGACCATTATCCCCATGCCTGGCCTCTGCACCTCTTATTACATGCAAATAGTGCAGCTTTATCTGAGCAGTGAATGAGACCCCCGTCTCTAAAGAATGAGACACCCTCCTCGCCCACTCAAAGCCATTCCTCCATCTATTACTGCATTCTCTGCTTCAATGCAGACAGCACAGATCTCATGGTGTCAGTGTTAGAAGAAAAACGGTGGTGTTGGTGGGATGCAGATAAGTGTTAGGCTGGGAGATGTCAGTATGACTGCTTGATTAACTGAACAGCTAATGATCAAATGTGTAGAATATTAGCCTGTTCTAAAATAAAATCAAACACTTTTTTATGTATATTATATTTTCTTGTCAAAAACCAATAAAATAACTACTTCAACTTTTGAGTTTGGATTTGAGGGAAAGGAAAAAAAGGAAAAAAATAAATAAATAAGGTTCAAAGTCTTTGGAAGCGTATTGCTGCCACACAAGAAAAAAAACACTATCACATTATAACGTGAAAACATTATTTTATTGTACGAACGTGATAAGTTTCACGTTATAGCGTGATGATTATTGTTATTATATCTCATTTACATGATTTGATTAAGGTCTACTTCATGCTTGGGTTGAACCAGGGTGAGATTTTGCTGTTATTGAGCACGGTGGTGACATTGTGATCAGTCTGTGTCCAGTAAGGAGGATTTTAAAATGCATGGGGCTGTACAGAGGACAGAATCAGTCCTCCTCCCTCTGGAGGTAGTGTCATTTCTCAGTGATCAGCTGGAGGCACTGTGGATACAAGCAACCCAGCACAGCTACTGACAGTCCTGTCTTTCTACGTGGAGTTTGACAATGATAGTGATCAATAAAGATGATGACAACAACTCTGTTTGACTGTATATTAGCAAACTGCTCTATATGACTGGAGGAGGAGGAGGAGGAGGAGCGCTGCGGTGAGTCTCTGTGTGCGTAATGTGGTGCGCAGATCTCAGTCCACTGATTGGACAGGACAGGACATAAGAACTATCATTCTGATTAATAGGGGATGGGGTGTGGGTGGGTGAAACAGTTCGTCTTTGATGAGGAACATAATAATAACATAACCTGCAATGGACTCCAGCAGCAGAAACATCAGGTGCGTCTCCCCCTTAAGAGAGACGATGCACGTGTTTAAGCACGAGACAGGGTTTAACTTCATTGATTATTGAAATCTCCCGACTCCTGAGCTCCATCACTGCTCTTTCCTCTGGAGAGTATCCTCTGTACTGGCCTGTTTATAACTACAGATTTAGTTTTGCTGCCTAAATGAGCCATGGTGTTTGCTACAGTGACATTACCTCATGCATTGAAAGGAAACCTTTAAATGACTGAACACAGCCTCTCTTATCATTAAAGAACAGTGTACATGCGTTGTGAACCTGCCAATCAAGGTGCATCTTACTACATGATTACTGAGCCCTCTATATAGCAGGTAAAATTCTGCGACATTGACTTTAGATCAAGGGCCCATTGACATTTATCACTGCAAACACTTTCTGCTGCTCTGAGATGTGGCAGCAAGGCACCTGATCTCACCTCATTTTAACAAAGTCGGTCTAAAACTAGCAGCGACACAAGATGGGCCCTGATGCTGGAGGATGTTGTTACTATGTTCCTCATCAAAGATGAATTATTTTACCCACCCACACCCCATCCCCTATTAATCAGAATGATAGTTCTTATGACCTGTCCTGTCCAATCAGAGGTCTGAGATCTATGCACCACATTACACACACAGAGACGCACCGCAAGTCAAACAGAGTTGTTGTCATCATCTTTATTGATCACTATCAAAGGCAAACTCCATGTAGAAAGATAGGACTGTCAGTAGCTGTGCTGGGTTGCCTGTATGCCTTAAAGTGTTCAGAAATAATTAAACCTCATTTTATTTGCCTGCACGTGTTTTTCTTTCACACATTTTACAAGAATCTTGAAATGGTTATAGCAGCCATATTTAGGCTAATCCACACAACCCAAAACCTTGTTAGCATGTAGCATGCCCTCAGCATTCAAACAGGAAACAGAAAGATTTGTTTTCTTCTTTTTAAAGGTCAATGACACGAGGCACACTCGTGTCACACAAGGGAAGAGTAAAGATACTTTGGACCTGCAGTTATCATGTTTCATTGAACCAGTTAAGATGAAAGTTTCACCTCAAATGCATCTGTATGTTTTCATATTTCGTCTGTGAGTGTGTGGCACAGCATGCTGCTGCACACTGTTTGTGTCTGCTTCTTGCATGGTAATGAGCACGTACCTGTCAGGCAATCATGTGCAGGATGCTGCCTCAGGTCAGTGCTTGCTGCCAGAGGATGCCTTTCCATGACTGTTCCTTCGTGCACACACCTGTATGCTGTCCCCGCTCTCTGTCTGCAGCTTGACATTTGGTACAGTGAAGATAGAAGACACTGCAGGGGGAGAAGACGCAAGCGGATTAGAGGTATGTAGGCTGACAGGAAGGAGAACATTTCCAAGTGAGTTTTTCAAGATAGAGACGGTTATTAAAAAGTGAGTATTTGAATATTTATATGCAGCAAGTCTTTTTAGGATTTAAATATTTTTGCCACAGGGAGAAGTATCTTTCAACACTTTAACAGTGCTCACTTGCTTCTTCTTGTAATTAGGTAATTACTATAAACTAGTAATAAAGTACTAGGTGTGAAAAGTAAAGAAGGTCTGAAGGACAGTAGATGCTTATGGCCGGATGCACACTCCAGAAAAATATAAGTGCATAATTTTGTTTTTGCTCCCACTTTTCACAAGTTGAAATAAAAATCTAAGACTTTTTCAAATAAGGCTTATTTCATCCAAATGTTGATGGTGAGCGTCCCTGAGATGCTTCCTGACAGTTTGGATCAGCTGTCTAGGCGCCTGGTCTCAGAAGATCTTGCAGGTGAAGAGGCTAGATGTGGAGGTCCTGGACTGGTGTGGGTACATGTGGTGTGTGGCTGTGAGGCAAGTTGAATGCACTGCCAAATTCTCAAAAACGTCATTGCAGATGGCTTATGGAAGTGAAATGAACATTCGGTTCAGAGGAAACAGCTCTGATGCACATTCCTGCAGTGACCATGCCAACTGCACGCTCTCTCAAAACTTGTGACATCTGTGGCATTGTGCAGTACCAGCATCCACCTGTCCTCCCAGAGGTGGATGCTGGTGTTCACCTTTACCTCTTATCTCCTCCTCTGCAACCCCTTTCAATGCGTGGCTAAGGCCCATGGGCACTGCAGTATTTATAGCCATCTGTCACGACAAATTGATGGAAAGAAGACATGGTGTCTCATAAATGAAGATGGAAATAACTGTTGGCCGTAACATAAACCTACAATCCTGTAATATTATCCAAGAGAGGTTTAATGTTGATGTTAATTGAGAATGTCATTAAAAGAAAGATATTAAAAGGTAATTTTTTACACAACTCTGTTGTTTTGCTTATATTTTAGGAAACAATAGTGATATCAGCACAAACAGATTCACACTGGCTCCATTCTGAGCACATCATCCCCTCTAACTTGGAAATAAAGTCAATCAGTTTAGCCAAGAGGACAGTGGAAGTGGTGGACAAGTACTCTGTCGAAACACTTTTATTTCACTTGTAGATCCATGTAAATCTACCAGAGAATCCGGAGAGACAGGAGTTCTCCCAAGGCATTTGCTCTCACTTCTCACACTGCCAGACACCCACACACTCTCACTGAAATCAAATTAAAAATGTCACAATCCAATCCACACAGTAACAGCAACCTCAGGAGCTCTATTGTCTCAATAATTCTGCCATTGTGCCTGGTAATCTGTCTGAGTATTGTCTGGATAAATCCATAATACTCATGACAATAGAGTGCACAGTTGGCCATAGAAAACATACTGTCCACCCCTGTAGGGATAACAGAGACATGTACTTGAAAGGTTCATCAATTTCTCAACCATCAATGACTTGTTTTCTTGACCATCTTTTACTTGGATAGTTTCAGAGTATTGTTAGTGTTGTTTTAGCTAGCAGTACAAAATGCTTTAACTGGGCTGCTCCCATTGGCTCCAGTCTTTCCTGGTGGAACAACATGATTACCATGCTGCAGCTGTAGCCAAATACTCACAACTGGAGTAATTAGCCAGTGCTTTATCTCACATTCACTTCTCATTTGCATAATTTTGACACATCCTTCCCCCACAAAAGTGCAAGCAGCAAATCCCCACTTGTCTTCCACATGCACACATTGAAGACACTTTGTGTTTATCCACTCCTGTCCTCATTTCATGAAACAGTTTTAATTCAGTCCCATTCTTCCCTCAGTGGCTCTGCTGCTTTGCCTGCGTGTCACATGTACGTGCACAAAATAGAGAATCAGAGAGAGAGAGATAAAGGGGGAATAGAGAGACAGAGAGAGCAAGCATGACAAAAATCAAAATGAGCCATCTCTCTCCTTTCTCCTTCTCTTAGTGACCGCCGCTTTATGATTCTTTTCAGACATGGCAACCTGCTGGGTGCTGATAACAGGATTAATAATGCTGAAAAATCCTAATCGGGGGGAATTAAAAAATGGAATTCTCCCATTAATATTACCACCATGTCAGAGGCAGCACAATCAGGTCTGCTGAGCAGGCTTCTCACATCACTAATGAATAACAGCTTAAGGGATTGTTGATGTATGTATATGTAGCCTGACAAATAATATGGATATTCAGTCATCTCTGACATACTGTCATGCAATAGCCCAATTCTGTAGGATTAATTGAAATATAGCCTAACTGTTGAAACCCCTGACTCTTACAGTATTTATAAAAACCTGCTTTAAATTGAAGATGTGTTGATAGCTAAGATGCTGTGTGTTTCTGAGGTGCTGTGTTTTCTTATTTAAAGAGTGCCTCAGAATGCTGTTGCTCCGGGCAAACAAGCAATCAGGAAGAGAGAAAATCAAACTGAGCATGTAGCTGTGGCCAGTAGAGGTCCAGCTGGGCTTACAGTCCCAACGGCATCCACATAATAAGACAGGCTTTCTCTACATGAACAAAAACAACCCCAGGTCGCTGCTCGTGCCTTCTTTACACAGAGACAGAGACAGAGGGCAGGAGGATACTGTATGATCCAGTGGAGCTGAGGGAGCGCGAAAAAAAAGAGAGATAAAGAAAAAGACAAAGGAGAGAGAGGAGGGCAAAGAAAGGGAGAAAGACAGAAAAAAGAGTAACAAGACAAAGGCCAAGTTTCTGACGGTCAAGGTAACTCTAATTTTAACAAAGCATAGATCTGCACATGTTTGCTCTTACTGGATGTAACTAATGTCCTGCTTACTAGTGAGTTCTTCAAAGGTCCAGTGCACAGGATTTAGGAGGCTTTAATAGCACCCACCACTGGATGTAAGATGAACTGCAATGGACTTGAGCTTCTGTGCTTTGATTAGCCGCTACAAACTATATTACCCTCTTCCATTTTATAATGGTGAGTCGTACTTCGACTGTTATTTTGGTGAAAGTAACGCTGCAAAAGTAATGCAATTAGAAACGCATACTAAATCCTACACACTGGAGAGTAAGTTATGACTCAGTTTTTGATGCTAATTATTGCACCTCACAGGTTTGACCCTTCTGCATAGTTTATCATACCTACATTTCTAAAAGACAAGACCGACCTTAACCACGGGCTGGTCACCCTGCTGCTGTCTGGCAAAAGATACAGAAGTATCCACGGCCATATCACCAGACTACAGAGCAGCTTCATTCCTCAGGATGTGAGACTCCTGAACTCATTGTCATTGTCCACCATATTTTTTGTTTTACTTGTGTACCATGAAGGGATTAATTATGTTGTACAAGTCTCTGCTGTAGAATGACAATTAAATGAACCTTGAACCATGTTGTGGTTATGAATTACTATGAGCAATAAAGTCCTGTCAAAACTCAGTTGCTATATTGCATATTATGACCTGACCTGAACACATTAAGCAGCACCTCTAAAGTGTGAGTTGTCTGCACAGACAAGTGATGTCAGAGCTACAGTAATGGGTGTGTTGTGTAACGTACTGTCCTGCAGCTCCCAGAGCCGTGGGGGAAGGTTACTGAAGTATTCGTGGTTCAGCGCTGCCTGGGCTGACAGCCGGTTCTTTGGGAAGCACTGGAGGAACCTGGACGCCAACTCCTCAGCATGGTCCACATAGCCCAACCTGACACACAGAAACACATGTAATCAGAGAGCGTGACCACAGAAACATACATATACAGTATATACAGAGATACATTAAAAAACAGGCAGTCAACCTATTCAGACCCAAGAAACCAACCACTTCTGTTTCAGCCAAATAAACTACAGTTACCCATCACGCCCAGCATTCATTCATCCCTCTGAGAGAGCAACTCACTTTTCCTCCAATTCACAGAGCTGCTGACAACAAAAAATAAGCATTTTAATTATGCTGAAGGTGTGCTGACTCAAGAGGAAAAACTCTTCTTAGACACACACACTGTAGGCAAAAGAGCACACACACACATTCTTACACCTTTCTCTTTTAAGCTCGCCTCGTACATGGTGACTGGGTCACCGTGAGAAACGAACAGTGTTCATTAAAGCAGGATCTAAGATGCAAGCTGACTTGATGTGAATGTGTGTGTGTGTGTGTGTGTGTGTGTGTGTGTGTGCGTGTGTGTGCGTGTGTGTGTGTGTGTGTGTGTGTGTGTGTGTGTGTGTGTGTGTGTGTGTGTGTGTGTGTGTGTGTGTGATTATGTGTCTGGGTGTGTGCTCGTACTGGGAGTCACTGAACTCCTGAACCAGCCCTACCTAGCAGCGCTGAGGGGGAGAAGAGAATGAAAATAAATGAAGAGCAACAAATTCAGTCAGTAATTAGGCATCCATTGCATTAAATAAACATGATGTTATTCAGCGCAGCTCGTTGGCCTGCCGCTCGCACTGCTCAGAGTGCCTCTCATGTTCTGCAGGCTTCTCATGGTTGGCTCCCTAGTCAAGCACTCTGACAGCCACTCCCATGGCTCTCAATAGGGATCTCAACTCGACTTATCAGCAGAGAGACAGAGGGAGGATAAATCTCTGTTCAACTCATCAACGCCACTCAGCAAAGAGGCAGAGATAAAGTTAATGAAGTCCATCAGGGCCTCCTCTCGCCTCTTTCTCATACAGCTCATACACTCTGTGTAACTCTACTGCAAAGTTTAAAACTAGTGTGTGAAACTATACTGATGGCACAAGGCCTCCTAGATTACTGCTTTAATCACATGGCTTTCTGAGGCCAGTGCTGAGCTTTAGTTTGAAGCAGCAGATAGACAGTTTGTTCAGCTATTCAATATTTTCAAAGTGATACCATGGTTACTTCTTGGCTTATCTGATATCACTGTGTTGGAGTTGTTCATAGATCATAATTCATTGTCTTCATGTTAACTTGCTGATTAAGGTTGCTCCAGGTGCATCAATGCAACTGGAATGTTATTTTTACACAGAGTATTTATCATCTTCCATTGTGTCAGTGTTCTGTTGCAGTTTACGGTTAGGCTACAAAAATGGGAAAAAGAAATCATACAAAAAATAATGGTTTGGGTTAAAATAGACCCTTTCACAATGTTAACCACACATTACTTCTCCTGTGTCTGTCTTTTCCCTGAATCTGAGCTATGACATTACAAAAACGCAATTGGTCAGTTGGAGTTCCTGTTCCAGGAACAATGACCACATGGCAAAATCAGATTGTGAATGACTTCTCACCCGTACCACAAAGTGGAAAAACTTGACTTGGTTGTCCATATCCATAAAACTCAGCAATGCTCTCTTCTCAATTTTTTTTTTTTTTACCAATGTACTACTTGTATTTATATATAGCTCAGTCATTGTTCAGCCCTCTGTGACCTCCTTATATTGTCCATGTCTGAGCTGACTGAGACCTCTCGACTAGCTCATGCACTTGCCTCATAAGTCGAACCGTGACGTTTAACCGGGTACTACAAAACAGAAATATTAAATGAACAACAATATCAAATATTTAAATTCTTATATATAAAAAAAAAGCCATCCTTATCCACACGTATGACGTAACCACATGAGATATGGTTGAGAGAGGCTCTGTAGCAAGGATGGATTTTTAGCCAGTTATTTAAGGTTTTCTTTATTCTGTTCATAGACAAGAGAAACTAAATACAAATAAAATTAAGGATAATCAAAATAAGAATAACAAAATTAGCTTAGTTATACAAGGTATCTTTCAAATTGTGTTATCTAGTAAATGTGGTATAACAGATTACTTAATTACTACTTATCTCTCTTTGATTAACCAGGAAAGTATTGTTAAGCGCCAGACTCTGTTCACATAATGTTACAGAACACACATTCACACCTGGAAGCACCCCAGTGCCACCACAGTCACATCTGCAGACAGCTAAGCACTCTTCAGAAGCAGTTGAGTTAAGTTTCCTGTCATTGCTTAAAGCTCCATAAAATCCTCGTAAGCACAAGGTGAACTAAGATTCTTTGGTCAAACTGCTATTTGCAGATCAACAATAAGCCTCCAAGCTCAATGTTTCATATCAGCACAACGTGTTACACTACAAGGCCAAACATGCACTGCAATGAGCTGTGCTCCAACTTGTGCACCGCCAACAAATCTAATTTGAGCTAATACAAGCATTGGGTGTCCACAGTGGAAGGGTCCAGCTTCTGGGGAGCACTGCAACCAGTGAGTTTCATAGCAAAACCTCCAATAAATGTTAATTAATCCTGTGTGAGTCCCTCAACTATATGAAATTGAAACACTAAATCACCTAAGCCTTTACCACTGTTGGAGCAAATAAATCCTCCAATAAACCCAATGAATCCATATGTTCTCGGTAACAGTGGCTGTGTCTGTAAGCAAATTTATCTTGACTTGGCTTTGCTTTGTAGTTTCTCTGCAGGCATAGAGACAAACAGGTAGATATGTGTAGGATATGAGCATGTTGGCCTTTGCAAAGTGATGATGTGCAGTGGAGTGCACATTCCTTGCTGCTATTGCTGTCAGCTAGACCGAGTGAATAATCGCACATCTGCAGCAGGATCGATAGTATCTCCTAAACTATCAAACAGCTTCAGGTGATGACAGGTAAGAGGCATTCCTTCTTCAGTGGTGTGTGGCGCATGCTTTTTCATGGTATTCTATCAGAAAACTATAGCAGGACCTGGTGGAGGTGGGGCAGAGGCAACCACCTGCCTGTATCATCCATTCAATACAGCAGAGACTGGCCGAACTCTTTGTTTGAGCTGGGCAGCAACCAGGAGCTGTTTTGGAAGAAAGCTGTTGTGTTTTTAGTCTGAAGACATCCTATGAAGAGCTTTCATCGTGTCTGACTCATTTGACAATGAGGGTGTCATGAAGGCAACTTTGATTGGTACATGGAGAACAGGCCTTAGCACGCAACTGTTGTAGTTATCAACTTCTGTATACAGTGCTGAACAGTCCAGATACCAGCATTTTAATTCATGGTTAATATTTAATGTGTTCCCATGTAGCAAGTTTTGATGCAAAAATGATCAATGACAAAATGAACAATAAATTAACCAGTGAATCAAAAACAGTACTCATTGTTTTCCCAATATTTATTCTTTTTAGGCTTGTAACTGGAAGTTCAATCCCCAGACTACCAGGGGATGAGACTGTAGCTGTGCAGGCTGAATGTTGTCTGAACAGCTTCCAGGTGTGAATGTGTATAATTAGCCTGTTTCTGCAGAAGAGAGTCTGGTTCTCAGTGAAACTTCCTCGATAAACGAAGGCAACAGATGCTCAAAATTAAATGAAACAATCTGTCATTACTCTATGTTCTCTAGAACAATGTATAAAAGTGTGTGTCTCTATCAGCAGGACAACGTCACTGTCCGATTCTTTCTAAACCGTCACAACTCACTGTTGAAAATAAATCTGTAAAGAGTGTAAAGAGTGACCGCATAAGGAGGAGGTGGGGGAGAACAATCAGAGATGCAAAAAATTCAAAAATGCCATATCTTGCAATATTAACACTGTAAATCCACATGACCTCACCCTATATGTTTCTGTATTTATGCATTGAGTTGATATCAATATCACGATTTGCTGTACATGGTTGACTGAGAGCAGAAATAAGAGAGCAGCAGAGGGTGAGCCAACTCTCAGGGCAGAGACAAAGTGACTGTGTAAGTTCATATCAAATTCATCGTTCCCTGGCCTGGGATAAAAGGCAGCAGAGAGGAAGTGATGGTCATTAACATTCCACCTCACTTTCTTTCTTCACATTTTTATTTCCTGGAGACTGGGCAGGGACTGACAGAGAGGGAGCTGAGGGACAATCCACCTCAATTCATTTTAATCTGCCTTTCATTTTGCATCAACCGTTTTCAAAAAGATGTCTGACGCATAAAAACCTGTTTTGTAATAACCAGTTTTCCAAGTAGTTAATTTCTGCACAACACTCCGGCCATGAGGTGAGCTCATGGACGACTTCACATACTTCTTCATTAGATCATCTAGTTTAACACGCTAGTTTTAAATCCATAACCAACTTCGTGTATTAAATCGTTACCATGAACTTAATAATTACTAGTTCATTTAAAACTAGTGTTGGGATCCACAGATGAAGTCATTCATTGTGGGTTTTCAAAATGGACTCTATTTACACACAGTCAGAGGAAGTTAAAGTAGTTCAGGTCAGTTATAAAATCACAGCGCCTCTCCTGCTGGCTGTCAGAGCAGGGCCGGCACAGTTTTGTTCAGTATCTCCAAAAACACACAAACAAACACATGCACGCACACACACACAAACAAATGTACGTACACACACACACGCACACACACACACACACACACACACACACACACACACACACACACACACACAAACAAATGCACGCACACACAAACACACGCACAGACACAGACACACACACACACACACAGTGCTCCTGAGGCTATCTAATGTAAATAAGATCTTATTATTTAATTTAATTAATAATTACCTTTGATAATCATTAATGTTGAAATTTAACCTGAATTTCCTATAAATGTTGCGTAATACCACTTCATCATATGTTCCCTCAAATCCATCTTCAAGCTTCAGAGTATTTGCTTGTGGCCAAACAAACGGTGGTTGAACCAATAAGAGTCCTTTGAGGAACTACTGGCAGCTACAGGCTTGGTTTAGGTGTGACAACTAGTGAGAAAAGCAACTTTTTGAAAAAGCAACAATAGTGGCACCTTAAGGGATTAGCGTAGCAGCCATAGCATCAACTTTATCAGAACTGGAGAGAATATTTAATTGAAAGAAGAGCAAAGATGAGGCAATGAAGCCTTTTCCTGATGGAAAACATGTTTTTGCTCTTCTCGTGACTGGCTTCGATAAGGGTGTGGCTGTGTCAGGTTATAATAAATCTGCTTGTGCCACTAAAAAAATAAGGAAACTGACAGAGGTGAGGGCTTGAAAATCTCTTCGCCATGCATTAACTGGCTTAACTGAAACTTATGCAATCATAATAATCAACACAAGGCACAAAAGTCACTGCCACATCACAAGCTGGAACACAATTCCTAAAATGAATGGTCACAGCATTTTAAACTTACCTGGTCAATTTGTTGTAAGGCAGATGTTGCACTGATGTATTTATATAGACATTAATCAATACACTGATATGTTTCAGATTAGTTTAAGTAAGTGTTCATGCAGTCTAGTGTGAAAGAGAATGATGTTTATTTGACCTAACACACCCCGCTGAGTTATCATTGCTAGGCTAAGTGTTAACTTGTTGGCTAAGTAAATTGTATTTCTAGCAGTTACTTTGGGAAAATTTACCATAACAGCCATTTCCTTATTGTAAGGTGAGGCTAATTTGTCCAGGATAATTACAGTCTTCCATTCAAACGTACTGAGCCAAAAGTATTGTTGCCCAAAATGTTATCAAAACTCTAATCATTTCCACTGGGCTCCAAATTCTTGACCTGGGACAGAAAAAGTTCAACCCAAAATTACTGGCATGCTGATTCATACAGAGATTGGATTTCTGCCACATTACAGTCACTTATTCTGGGAATAATTCTTCACAGAAGACTCTTCCCATTTTCTCCTGGGATAAAGGACACCAATGACCTATGTAATTAGTATTAATCACAGGATGAAGCCAGGTATTAGGAGTTCCGTGTGATGTGAGCTTTAGTTAGCGGGAATAGATCTGTGCTGAAGCAACTATACTTTGCAATTCCAGCTGATTAGACAGCTGGAGTTTTACATAAATCACTTGCCTGGTGCTGCTTTAAAATTCCCCGAGGAAAAGAGACAAACTCCCCTTTGCCCTCTGTGCTCTCTCCTCCAGATGTATGCCTGGGGCAAACAGTGGCACACATCTGGGGGGAGCCCTGACGGTGCCACCATGCCCTTTCCCTGCCATATGTGCTTCATGTCCCAGAGCAGAATCACACACACACACATGCTACAGGAAGGGTGGAGGCTAGAGGAAGAGCACGTGAGTAACAGAAAGTGTGTAACAGTGTGTAAGCTGCAGTGACAGTCTCTTCACTACCTGTAGGAGTTAAAGAAAGGATAGGATAGGATACACAGTACAGTGTGTCCATCAGTGACAACACCCTCTGACATAACACTATACATTTACACACACACACACACACACACACACACACACACACACACACACACACACACACACACACACACACACACACACACACAAAACACACACAAAACACATATTTGAACAGTTCACTTACTTATTCCACGCTTGTCGGAGCTTCTTAGCGCTGTACACTGTAAAGCGGTCTGTGGACAGAAGACAACAAACCAAGAGTTCAGTTATTGAGCTCATGTACATGTTTCTCATCACAATGAAGTTACACACATGATACACTGTTCTTAAATACTTAAACTGCTTAAGGCTGATTACATCTAAAATACATATATAGCCTATATAGTCCTCTGATATCTGATAAATGACAAAATATCTAAACTACATAGTAGGAGGCACTGTGTTATGTGTGTGTGTGTGTGTGTGTGTGGCAATTTCTTTAAAAAATCACATTTGCATAAATATTATGGGGAAAGAGCTTTAAAGTAAATATTCAGTTTTGTTTTATCAAAATGACGAGAAACAGAGGTCCATACTTGGGCAGTGTAGAATGAGGGTTGACTGTTGATAAAGGAGTGTGTGTGTGTGTGTGTGTGTGTGTGTGTGTGTGTGTGTGTGTGTGTGTGTGTGTGTGTGTGTGTTTCATAATTGCTACTTGTTATTGTTCTGTCCATTGATCTGTGATATGTCTTGGTTAGATACTAAATTTCAAAAGAGAAACAATAAACATTATCTATTTTGCGCTTGTTTACAATTTGTCACTGTAAGCTTTCAGCATAAATGCTTCCGGAGGCTCAGAGGGCATATCCCTCCCATTCCCTGAAGGCTTTTAATCTGAAATATATGAGAGCAGTGTTTTCAGCTCTTACAGTGCAGGTGATTCCAATGCTCCTTTGCCTTTTCATTGTGCTGCCCACTACTGTGGTCTCTTTCATTGTTTGAATACTTTATTTTAGAATTCACAAGACAATTAAAAATAGAGTGGGCTATAAAGTAGCACCAAAATAACCTGATCTTACAGGATTTTTTTAATTATTGTTCATAAAAACATAAAAATCACCACTATATGGACAAAAGATCATGGTGTAAACTCACCACAGAGGTGTTTTGCATTAAAAGAAGTCAATCCTGTTAAAAACCTAAAAAATCATGTTGTTATGCAAAACCAAGCTGTCCCTACTAAGTAAAGATAAACATGTTTCCACAATATACGCATGTTCCTTTTTACAGCATCATGACAGGAAACAGACTGATTTGTAAAGGTTTGTTATGCGTTCAGTTTAAGTGTCTGAGAAAGCCATGCAAGTGTGCCATATCATTTTAGAGGAATGTAGCCATAATGAATGGAATTGATTACACGTATACTTTTCCTACCTTGGTATATGAACATGTTTGTAGGCTGTGTCAACCACACTTGTTTATAAAGATGACTATGAGACTACATGCAAACCAATTACAAAACTTTAAATTTTATTGCAATGCATGTTGTTTTGTATACGAGTTTGCCAGATTAAGGAGTGGCTCATATCATTTCAGAAATGCTGTTGAGAAATAATGTATGAGCTATGTACTTCTGCTCCAAAGCCAGACCACATTAAATTGTCATAATTTTGAGAATAGTTTGGTGAGACAGTCTCTCCATATTTCCACAGCTATGTTTGTTATGTTATGAGTGTTTGAGGCTCTGCACTGTTCTCTTAATCTCAGCCAAAACTGCCATGTGGACACACAGTCAGTCTGAGCTGCCAACTGACCGGCTACCGCACAAGCTAGCCAGCCACCCAGCGAGCTAGCCCGCCTCCCACACTGCCAGCTAATCCTATAGCCAACCACCCAACTGTCTTACAGTTTCAGTCTTCAGCCTGCCAGCTAGCCGGCAGTGAGTCCAGCCACCCAGTTCAGTGCCAGGGCTGGTCTGAACTGGCCATAGTTTAACGGCTGCCAGCCAGAGTACCCAGAAATAGATGAGTGGAGGTCGGAGGAAAAGTGATGATACGCTTGAATAGACATGATGAACATGAACGTGTTTTAAATGCTAACAAAACACAATGTAAGCTCTAGTTTCAAGGTCACTGAAGAGTATCCTGCCTACAGTCCATATTCCAGCACCTGGGGTTCCCAAATTAAAATAGTTCAAAATTTGATTTGATATTTGATTGTAAAGCAGGTCTATGTACTATATAAATACTGTCAAAGTATTATAATGCTCAATACATGCAGGAATGCAGAAATGATGCCTTCAAACGAGCCATCAGGACTTCTGTAAGAAGTCACAACTATACAGTAACCCAACGCCTCAAGCACGGCTGTGGTCACAAAACCAGCTGATGTGGAAATATGGTGAGTGGTGCCTGCTCAGGCCTGTGAAGACTGACCAATCAGAGAAGACTGGGCTTTTCGGGAGGGGGGGCCTTAAAGATACAGGCACTAAAATAGAGTGTTCAGACAGAGGGTGCATAGAGGGGCAAAAAACATGTGTTTTCTGAACATTAAAGCATGTAAATATTTTCTAGCAGACACCCAAAACTACAATTTTAACGTGAAAATGAGCATAATATGGGACCTTTAAAGCGTCTTGACTCTGTTTAGTACAACACACTCTATAACAGGAGATACATTCACAACTCAAAATTATACCTAATCTGAAAAGGTGGAAGTGTCCTATTTAACCAATTGTGAGGTTGTATTGTTAACTTTTTAAATCTATAAACAATGTTATCACCACATGCTCAAGCTGAGCTTGGAAAAACTAATCTCAACAACTAGTTTCAACTGAAATGGTTACAAAAAAAAATTCTGATCTCATCTAATCCGGCACTAGTCTATGTTATCTTGGCTTATACTGTATGTATGCAGGTTTCTCTTCAGTCTTGTGAAATACGACCAAGAAACATAAATGATCATTAAGAGAAATTCTTTCCCTGCTTTAGCAAACGGTGATAATAAAGAATCAGTTTAAAGGTACATTTGTGCAGAATGCAGTGTGGAAGCCCGACTTAGAATATCAATAAGTAGACAGTGGAATAGAGGGAGAGAGCCACGAGAGAGAGAGATGGCTGGAAATGAGGAAATATCTGTGGAAGCTTTTCATAACCACAAAAATGTGAAAAATAAGTGGCGTCTCTACTCTGAAGTAAAGCCACACTGTCATGTCTTAAATCCAGACTTAATGCACTGTAAAGGTTGGGCTGAAAAAAAGAAAGAAGTCAGAAATTATTATGGATGTTGAATAAAATGGTAAAAATGTAATGAATCATAACCAGGAAAGTGATACAGCCACAGTGTTTTGGAAAAATGTGCAGATAGCAGTCAGCTCAGAGATCAGTGCTGCGGAAACAACCACCAGGAGGTGTTCCACACTGATGCAATACTGCCATCTGCTGCTTACTGCTACCTCTGCAGTGAACTGGATTTTATTCTACATTGTTTTATACATTCATTATACATGTATGTGAAAAAAGTTACATACATAAAATCAAAACTTTGTTATTGTTTTTTTGTTTTTGTTTCATTGAGTCAATAAATATAAGATCATTGGAATATTGCAAAGATCTCATCAAGGACTTTGGTTTAACAAATTCTTTAGTTTTACAAAGAATAATACCCATCCAGTGAAATCCTCACATTAACATGCAGTTTTGACAGTAATCTCATTTGTAAAACTAATATCAGAACAACTGAACAGTCTGTCTTTTTCCTGTGTTCACTAACAAGCTCTGTTAGAAAAGAGCTGTTACTGAAGAGGACAGTTATAAGATTAATGCATGTATCACTGCATTTTACATGTGAATTGTGGTGAAATGTATTTTACTTAACAAAAAATAAAACAGCATAAACATTCATTGGAAAAAAAAAAACATTTTTATTATTATTTTTTCCCTTAAAACATCTGCTGGGTCAAACTGAATCTTATTGCAGGTCAACTCAGGCCCGCAGGCCGCACATTTGGCATCTCTGCTCTAAACCTTTGATTTGCTTTGAATGCTGGGTTTCCTCAGACATCATTACTCTTTGAAAAAATAATTATTCATCAGATTTTCAGACTCATTTTAAATGAACTCTGAATGAACTTTATCCCTACGATGATGTAATCTTCAGAAGAGCTTCTTTCAATCTGGGTTCAACTTCAAGTGCATTTCTGTGCATTACCAGCAGATCAATATTCCGCTACACGTGAGGTGATTCTTTCCCCTCCAATTTGATCATTGCAAAAAAGTCATCCTTCATAATGTGCATGTGTTGATGACTTATAATTAATTAGTAGTGCTTCTACTGTCATTCTGAGCCTTTCAGATGTTTTATCAGCACCACCAAGTTTTACCAGATCATCTGTGGTAACATCTCACTCCTCCTGCCTTTGTTTAAAGTGCAGCCATAACATCATCTGCACACATCACAGATGCAGCGCTCGGAGGCTAGAACCAGGCAAAGCTGCCTGTGTGTGTGTGTGTGTGTGTGTGTGTGTGTGTGTGTGTGTGTGTGTGTGTGTGTGTGTGTGTGTGTGTGTGTGTGTGTGTGTGTGTGTGTGTTTGCCTGGCTAAGACAGCTGCACAGCTGTTCAACACAGTGTGTGAGAGGTAAACAAGAGCCAACTGTCGCCATGGCCACAGGATGAGAGATTACATTTGTATGTATTGTGTGTACATGTGACAATGACAGTCACCCCAGTTGGTCCCTAATTGGCCACTGGAGATGGGAGGCTGGGTCACACAGCTCTGTGATGCCTCACTGCCCCGGACCATCACTCTCACCCTCTTTATGTCCATCTTCGCCTGTCCCCTCTCCTCCACTCCAGCTCTTCTTCCCTCCATAAGCTAACACTAATCTGCAGTCCCTCTATTCATGTTCCCTCTAAAAAGCCCTAATGAGCTCCCAGAGGGCATGGCTGCCCTGGCAGAGCTGCCACCCCCACTGCTGCTGCTGCTGCTGCTGCTGCAGTAATGGAGTACAGTTAGCTTTCCTATTGGTTAATATTTATGGTCAGGTTGAGGGTACTGAGTGTATTAACACATCCTGGTAGATCACTAGCTCTGGTGCTCAATGTTAGCATGCTCGCAAACATGTTGAGTGACTAGAGTTCATGGCTTCACTGAAAAACTGTATGCTAAAGTGTTAACATAGAAGACGCTGTCATTCAACACTGTGTAGGCTGGAGTGCTAGCATAAAGCCTTGCTTGTACTATTCAACATTGTATAGGCTAAGTATTGGCATGAAGCCTAGTGTCATGTAACATTGCATAAGCTAGAGTGTTAGCATAGTCTTACACTTAGTGTTATTCAACATCATTATGCTAAAGCCTGGTAATAATCACCATTGTGACTGTGTTAGCATTGAGCCTATAGCTCATACGTTCATAGTTAACACTATAGGATACATGATGGTATTCGTGACTGAGAATATAGCACGTACTGTAGTTCTTTCTAGTACGCTATTTTTGCACCATCTCCATGTCCATGGACCATCACCAAGTCCATCTCATAGAACATAAAGCCCACAGTATTTACTGAGTTTACTACTGATTAGATTTCCCTTTTTTTGAAGCATCAACAGCATTGTAACAGGCTCCACCCATGTATATGACAGCATTGCTAAAGTAATCCATGCTGTCATCAGACCATATCATACCAAATAACGAGTGCCAGCCGACCTCATCATCGAGCATACATTATGTTCAATAAAAATAGGCTCCATGCTAACATTTTACCATATAGGCTACAATGTTGTTGGCTTTTAGCTAAGATTTAGCCTGTCATAACTGTTTAAAGACACAAGGCTCCATGTCCACACTTTATCAAACTGTATAATATGTTGAGTAAAAACTGGCTCCATGCTGATGCTTTATCATTCTCAAGTTTGACTATCATACTAACTTTAGCCTACGCCTTGTTCTTTATTTTGGTCTAGGCTAAAATATTGATTCAGATCAGTGAGGATCAAAGAAGTTAGAAAGGAATACTGTCATTGTGTGTAACATTATGAAACGTCTCACCTGGTTTGAAGTGAGGCAAAGAGTTTACGCCAGGCCAGGAATCCTCAGACGGAGTGCCGATGACCTGAAAAAACACAGAATGAAGAGGAAAAAGTGAAGATAAGCTTCTCAGATAAACTCCAGCAGTTTTCCTATCAGTAGATACCCATGTTCCATCTGTGCCTTTCTGGTTTAGTGGACAATCGTTTTTGGGGAGTTAGCATGAGAAGCTAACACATCAGAGCGATCATTAACAAATATCAGTGATGACCAATTAACACTGAGGAGGGAGACAAAATAATCATTAAAAAAATATCACAGCATCAATTAATCAAAAGCCAATTAGATTGTATTTATTTTATCTAGCATAAAAGAGCAGAAAAGTACAGTGCTAACAGAAAGACAGAGAGACTCTGCAACATGGTTGGCTATATGACAAACTTGAACTTCCAGTGTAAAGACATTCCAAGTCCAACAGAAATGATTAGTGCATCTTTTATGGAGAGGCTGGCTGAGTTCTCACGCACACAGCTGAGGTTTATGATGACAAAACCCAGAGCAGCGGACATGCCTTCCACATGATCCATCACAGCTAAGCAGCATAATAGTTTCCAGATTGCCCAGTTGTCTCTGATCTGCAGCACACTCCTACAGTAGAGGAGCTGCCCAGGGAGGGAACTGCTGGATTTCTACAGCACGTTCGAGCACAATGCATGCAAACAATGGGTGGATGTGTGTTGTGGGATTATTGGGATATATTTGTTTCAGATGGCTCTCCTTGAGTGACAAATAAAAAGAAGAATGAAAGCAAAGGTCAAAGGAATCACAGGGTATGTTTTCTTGACAAAGCAAGTCAGAAAACACAACATAATGTGGACCACATTAAAATGTAATGAAAGCCAGAGGAATTTACAAAAGGTCAGAGGCTTGTTTAACTTGTGTTGGCCTGAGATGTCAGTCAGTTACAGTCAGTAATGTAATAACAAAACAATGCCACTAGAGGGCAGTAAAGCACCAGGAGCCCAACCTCAGTGAGACTCTAATAAGAAGTCACAGCAAAGAGTTTAATTTGCAAACTCAAATACTGACTTCATTTAAAAGAAGTCCCAATGTTATAGACTGAGTCTGTTTTTGCATACTCTCAACGTTCCCTGAATACCTGTCTCTGTTTGCTCATACAGTAAGAAGGTGTCTGTGGATTATTGTCAAAGGCAGATCTACTTTAACACCAAAAATAAGATTTCGTTCACACAGAGGTGAACCAAAGAAAGGAGGAGTAATGGAGACTGAGATCACTGATGAGGAGAGTTGGCCAGCTCTCCAATGCAGCGTTGCACCTTCCAGCTTGAATGAGCAGTATGATGACAGGACGGATGAGTCTTCTGCAGAGAGGGGTGGGCAAGTTATGAAGAAAGGTTGTGGGAGTGATACAGGCGTGACATGAGGGGATGAGGGGACATGTGAGTGGATCTCAATCTGGTCCACAGAGCTGGAATCTGCCTGCATAATTGATGGAAAGATTCAGTGGCCTTTGAAGTGAAGAGAGGGAGTCATGGGTGGAGGCTGGGTTTGGGGCTGGGTGTGAATGTCAAAGTCCTTATGAGGACATCAGACGGGGTTCAGCAGTATTGCTGGGGGTGTAGGAAAAGTGCTGAAACATCACTGCAAGCTCTGAAGGAAACCATCAACCCACTGTATCATATTAGACAGTGGTTTGGGATGTTTTGCTCTGCTATTCAACACATTTGTTTTGTAATAACCTTATGATGCTAAGTATGAAGTGTTAAGTCAGTCACTTGACCTCAGTCCTAGTGATCATGTTTACCACTTGAAGACCAGACTGAAGGTCAAAGCCAACAACATATGCAGCAGGTAAAGATGTCTGCAGTCCTGCCTGTCACAGTGTCAATATGCAAAACTCTTCATGCTGATGCAACTAAATTATTACCGGTAAACACAAAATTAGAGACCGACAGATGGTCGATTTTTGACTTTTGAATTGTTCAAATGTGGTCATAAAAAACACATCCTCAAAATATATAATTGAGGAAGAATACTTTACAGTTTAACAATAAACTTGATTGTATAAAAGTACATCAGTTCACTGAAACAGTGAACTTGACTGGGCTTTAACAATTCTAAATTACCCCAAGCATCTCATACTGCATTATAATATCAATATGTTCATCCATCAGTGCATATTGGACAACAAATGTGTATTTTTCCAGACATAGATCAATAACATAATGTTAAATGCATCTGCAAACATTTCGTCCTTATATTCACAACTTTATCCAGGAGAGCAGCCTACTTTCTAATAACTTCACCATTATTTACACTTTTTATACTTGAATTTCCTTTTGTTTACTGTTTACTACTTTGTTTACTGGACAGGTCAACAGATCATTGTTTTTATGCCCTGACAATTGTCATTTACATTTTCTAATTCTTCTTTAAAAAAGATAGGAGTATTTTACAACAAGAGCTTGACTGTATCCAGGTGCTTTTTGCAGGTCAGGGTTAGGCAAAGAATCAAAACATATTCACCAAAAATAAAGGTTCTTGAGTTTAACAAATAATATGCCACCCTTCAGTGATTCAACAATAACAAAATATAGAAACTCAGTTTGTTAAAAGTTTGGTTTCTAAAATCTGTCCAGAGTAAACTCTCTTTCCAATCAAAACAATAAAGGATCTCTGAAAAAGAAAATGAACTCTACATCTCTACAAAACTTTTTGTGTTAAAAGCTTGAAACTGTTGGTACAACATAAAGACAACCAACAGAATAAAACAAAACAAACAGACAAAAAACTATTTACTTGTTCAACGACATTCTGTCCTCTGATATTGGAAAACTATATATATATATACTATATTGAAACTCCAAGACGCTAAACAAGAGCGGGACCAGCGACGGCATAAAGCAATAATAAACACTGGAGTTGCTTTTCCACGATGGAAATCTCTGATGATGGAGAAATGTTTGCAGATCAGCCTGAAGTTGCCTGCTCTCTGCTGGACAGGTAAGAGTAACGTTAAAGATTACTGTACAACCGACTGTAATATATCCTCCCCCTGCTGTCAATGGTACAAAACCTAGATAATGTACAATGTTTATTTGCAGGACATTAGTTTCACTGAAAAGAAATGCTGCATGTATAACGTTAAATACTATCACACAGTAGCACCAGTTAGTGCCTCTCAGAGAGCTGGTGGTAACGTAGCGTTAGCAAGATTTATTTAGATGTATTCCTTGTCTGTTGCAGTGAGACGACACATGGAGCGATAACAAAGATATTTAGGGCTGGGAGTGTGCCAACGACAGTCAAGACTCAGTGTGACAGATGAACTGAGGAGAAGTCAGCTCATCACCAAGTTAATACACAGTGCTCCATAATGTCTTTGTGTGATCCTAATTATTTTTTTCTTTTTGTTATAACTTATTGTTCTATAGACTAAATAACTAAATACATCTTCACCCCATGGATTAGTAGAAACACTCGGTGCTGTTGTGGATGGTTTTGTTAGTTAAATGTAAAGCGACGCTATGTTTGACTTTTGAACAAATGACGGATGCTGTCGTTTCTTTTTCTCCTCTCTCCATATCCTGCGTGGAACAATCTATTAGTAGTGACAGTGAATTCCAAATCCAGCACAGACTGAGCGATGGACATACGCATGCACAGCATCTTATCAGGGAGGGCATGGAAATCCATCAAGGAGGGCAGGGCTGGGTCAGTATTCATCTCACAACATGTGTGAGTGTATGGATGGTGTGTAGAGAGGACGACTCATCAGAGAGAGAGCCGTGCGACGGGGGAATTCCTGTGAGATCACAGGTCATGACCTTGAGCTGTGCATGCGTATTCTGCTGGACATACATACTCTGACTAGCACCAGCTCAGTTACAGACCACCCAGCCAGCCAGACACAAACACTACATCTGACCTTCATACCGGGACCCCTAATTATATTTATGTTGCCAGAGAGAGAATGAGGAGATTAGAGGGATCTGGGTAGTCAGTGCACTGACAGCAGGTCAGACAGAGTCATCACAGTGAGCAGCACAGCTGACAGGAGAAGCTTCAGAATAAACAATGTGTTGCAGATGATTTCCAATCCTCAAGTCAGTCTGCAACAAATATGTGACAGAATAAAAGAAAATTAAATAATCAATGCATTATTTCCTAATATTCTGCACGACTGTTTTCTCATAGACCAGACCTACACTATGTCCAGAGTGCTGTGTCAGTGCTGGAGAAAGTCCTGGCTGCAGCAATTTCCATTCTGCTACAGTGTAAAAATGCTCAGGCGTAATACTTTAAACCAATCACAATCGCCTTGGGTGGCGCTAAACCCAGATACAGCGATTGTGACTATAGTTTGTGTGAATCACTAAAGAAGCTTTATTCTGCTTTAACCATTTGCAACTTGAAAGCATGTTTTCTTACAGATTCCCTTTGAAGTAAATTCCTGTGCATATCCCCCGGAGCCACAGAACATATTATGTAACTGTTTCCACAGGCTGAGCAGTGTTAACAATTAACTATTTAATTGAGAATCACATGTAAAATTAGCAAAATCACCCTTCAAAGTGTTGTAAACTAACAAAATGCCACAGTGGAGAAAGATATAGATCTTTTAAATGACAGCCTTTTTGGCCTGTTATTGTTGGGAGAGCACAGGTGTAGCTAATAACATTAACTAGAATGGCAGTAAGTACAGTGCATACCTCCGGCAAGGTGTAACAGTCCCCATTAAATCCATCAAGCCTGATCCAATATGAATAGAAACATGTTTAAATCCATTGGATCTGGATTTTTATTTGGATCTGCATCAAATTGTACTCACTCAGCCACCGATATACATGTTTTTTTTCTCATCAGGCATTTTTCCCTGAGAAATTAACAAAAATGTTGAAAACCTCACTTAAAGACAGTGAGAAAAAAAAACCCTGGCTCCATCCCTTTATCCGGATCTGCAACAAAGGTTAATGGGGTCTATTCTGGGCTGAGAGCCATCCTCCATCCAAGTTTCGTGGAAATCTGTTCAGTTTAATCCTGCTGACAAACCAACCGACCAAATGGATGTGAGTGAAAACATAACCTCCCTGGCGGAGGTTACAATATAAAAAAGTCTGAAGAAAAAAATCCTACTGTCCAACCAATCCCACCAAACACTGATGGTTTGTCTATGGCTTGGTCAGCATGGCAATGAATATATAGGTGACTATAAGCATTTATATAACTTTTTATCCAAATTACCATTGGTGTTAGTATTAAGGTAAGACAACTGAAGCTTAGTGGTTGCAGCAGTTTCTGTTCTGTTCCTCAGGACTCTAGACACCTTTGGGGAGCTTGTAAATTGAGTTTCTTCCTTCAGAGATCAATCCCTAAATCCATTGTTAAGTATCAGCATTGACCCCAGTCCCAGCTGTATCCCATCCCTGCGCCTTCCACATTCCTACCTCTCTTCTCTGTCTTTGTCCTAAAGCTGACCCCAGCCTTCATCTCCTCTCTGCTCTGAAAATCCCAGTCCCACCCCGAGCTGCTCTCCAACCCTGCCATAGCCAAGCAGATTGGGGTCACCTCCAGGCAGGGGTCAAACGGATCAGAACCAGAGCCAAGTGGATCAGCTGTCTCCCACTGCGACCTAGTGGAATGTGTTCAGTAAGCCCCGTCTATCCTGTCTGGGTTTCGCCAGATGGATGCTCATGTCACTGACACAGCGGCTGTTGGTGAATGGCATTATTTATCTCCCCAGCAGCCTCTTGCTCTCTCCTGAGGGAAGATCAGCTCACATGTGCACTGGCTTACTCTTCGTAGCAGGAATACACTCTAAATAAACAGGGTCTCCGTAGAGAGAAAATGGTTATGTGCACATTGCAGGACCCTTCTGCTGCTGCACTGAACCCTTTCAGAGTTGTTCTGTGCAGCACAATGCTCACATGGTGTATGTCCTCCTGTACTGGGGCCCTTTTAGAACGGCTCCTCACAGCATCATGCATTGTAAAAACTGAGACTGGGATTAATTAACATTTAATAAATAAATAATAGCAGTCTTCGCATAATAAAAAAAAGACTATGTGAAGTTTGGAATCCCATCAAGCTGATTTCAACAAATTTCAATTATTTATTAACTGAATTTAACTTTGAGTTTGTTGGAATAAAATCAGCTGTGAATCAAAGATGAAAATGAGTAAAGTCTCTAAAATTGTACTCATGTGGAGGTCTATGATTTTAGTTACACTTCTGCTCAAGGCATTTTGCGCCACATGGGCCATCAACCATCATCTGCCACTGCAACACTATTTAGGGTAAGACCTGTTTAATATGGTTAGATAACAAACAATTTATAGACAGTTTGCTGTAGCATTTTTTGTGTTCTGTGTTACTGTAATTTACCAAACATGCCAGCTGTTACTGTTCTCCAAGTCAAAATTAAGCTAAAGGCTGTGAGGTATTCAAAGTCACTCTGCTCTGCCTTTGATTTGAGATAGCATGGCAAGGACCAAGTGCTCAGCTCAGTGGCAAGTATAACTGTATGTATATCGTCCATTAGCTCCATGCTAAGACATAATGGGAATTCCCGTTGACGTGCTAATGGAAGTTGGCATTGTGACTGTGGTAAAACTATCTCTACAAATGATCCGTTTTAATTTGCATACTTAACACAGAACAACATGTCTGCTGTCATTTACATTGTTTCATATGCTCTGGAAACAAACTTAAAGCTGCTGACTTTATTGTGCAACTACAGGAACCTGAAAGGGTCAAAACTCAAACTCAAGTTAGGTTTTGTCTCATTGTACATTTGATAACGAAGGGCGCTATTTCCTCTTTCTTTTTTCAGTTTTTGTCCGTTGGAGTTTCCTTTCAAATAGACCTTCTTTTCTTATCAATTAGGTTTTGGCTCAAGGGATGGCAGTGTGAGATCTGCAAGTCTTTGTCTGTCAATGAACACCCAGAAGGTAAAATCAGCAAACACAGAGGTCGTGCATTAAAAAAAAAAGTAGACTTGTAATAATTGAGGCTTTAAAGCTGGTTTCATTATTTGCTTTTCAGATCCAGGATGAGTCTCATAGAACCACCGTGGTGCACCTTAAAGCAATAGTTCAACTGTAAGGTTAAGGTTGCAGGCTATCTGACACAAGGTACCCGTCAACGAGCAGTACACATCGTTACTCAAATGACTAAACCTTTAATAACACAAATGACAAATAGGTTGCCAGTATACAGTGTATCCCTAGTCTACACACGCAGTTAATGTCTTTGTTTTCTTATAGCTCCTCTCTTTATTATTGTATTTTGGCATTTTGCACTTAAACAATTTTGTATGAATATGTTCAGAGAAAGTTGCAGGAATAAATGTCTATCTGCTGATCTTCTTGCACATGGTGATTTATTGACACAATTTAATTAAACCTTGGCTCCAAAAAGGTTAAAGTCTATATTTCTCATCCTGCCAACAGATTCAACCCAACCCAATAATTAATGTATCTAACCCTAACAAGTATTGTCTGTGTGAATCAAAGCCTGATATATCTTCTTCTTCTGTGCCATTGTTGTCCAAAAACTATTAAAAACAAATTAATGAGCCACAACATTGCACTGGGTGACATGTTCATACATTACAATGACCACACACACTGTAGTTCCTACATACACTATCCTGCTGCCTGATATACAGCCAGTAAATCTGCCACTGAAATTAGTCCCCACCAAATTAGTTGTTTACATCTGCTCAAGTAACATTTCTTAAAATTTACACCCACTTTTTAAGGCAATTATTTAGCCTTTTTGTGTTCCATTGAAGTTATCAGGGAAATAATGGCACAGTAGATTGACAATACACACACAAACATAACCACAAGATTATACAGTATGATAGCATCATGGCAGAATGTCAGATTTAAGGCATATACGCCATACTGTATGTGGAGGCAGCATATATCCATTATTCAGACTCTGCTGCACAGTAACAGCAATGTTAATGATACAGTCCTATAAGCAACACATAAACATATTAATTACAATGATGCCTTTAACTGATTAATGACTATAATCTGATTATTATGATCAGGTACATTTAGCCAGTGTGCTGGTGTAAATAACAAGCCTTATGCACAGAAACATAAGCTAACATATTATCCAAGGCTGTTAATCTGGCAGTGCTCATATCTCATAACACAGAACAGCTATTTCAGTCACACTAATACAAGGCGGCAGCTCGTTGTCTTTTAAGTAGAAACACACACACACTTGTACAGCAACACACTCACCCCTGCCTGACAGGCCATTTCCTGCAAATAGACCTGTCCATATTCATACAGTCCCTCCTGTGGATGTAATCTTTTGTGTGGTGACAGCTAGTTAACCAGCTCGCCTGAGCCTGGCCTCATCCACCACAACTTTAATTCACACAGACATTCTCAGAGGGAGAGGGTGTGCGTGTGTGTGTGTGTGTGTGTGTGTGTGGGTGCATGTGCGTGTGCGTGTGTGTGCGGGAGAGAGAGAGAGAGAGAGAGAGAGAGAGAGAGTATAAAGACACATACAGCCATGTTAACACCTATCTAAAGAAAAACACAAGCACAACATCCAGACTGTATGCCTCAGGATAACAGCTATTTCATGATGGCAGACACCAGCATGCATCTGAAGCAGATACCTTGAAAATGTGTATATACGCCATGTTTGCCCAGACGTGCACCCTTTGAAGGAATAGTGATAAGCCCAGGAAGTGGCACAGCCTTAATGCTGTCAAGGATTATAACACTGTGGAGGTGTGGTATCCAAGGGATATTCACCCAAGAAAAAAAATCTGGTTTAACAAACAAGCGGAGAAGGGGAAAACGTTTTCAGATTTATTTATCTATCCATTTTCCACAGGAGCCTGATTCAATGCTAAATTGTTAATGGGCTCATTAGTGATGAGCAGAGGTTTGTGAAGAAAAGTGCTGCAGGTTTTTCTTCTCTCTGTGGACTGCATGTGGGTGTAAATCCATCAGGATACAAATTAGCATACAAATTACAACAAATTGTTGCTGTACACCAAATAAAACACAAACTGATCAAAAACAGAGGAAAGGACCACTTGTGCACCAACAATCAGAAATCCACCTTACAGGATAATGTGTCTAACAAGACAGGACATTCATTATCGAGAGCTAATGTCTGCACTGAAAGATACAAAGTGTAGCTGTAATCAACACTGGGGAAAGGAAAGAAAAATCAAACATGTTCTCTGGACAGGGTTGAAATCACCAAATGGCAAAAGGAACATGCAATATTCATCCATGTGAATGGTGCTTCAGCGTACACTATCAAGTAACTACTGTAGAGGAATTTGGTTGGTTGGCTGTGAAGATGAAGTACTAAACTAACATGATGTCTTTCACGTCCCTGTATGTGATTGAACTGGTTGCTCCAATTGAAGGACAGTTCTATTTCACTACAACATAAGTCTTTATTTTTTACTGCTGAAACCAGGAACATGGCAGCACCAGAAATTTCTGGTCACCAGAATTTAAAAACTGTTGAGAACCGACAGTAAGCGATAAAAAAAAACAGACATCTTAAAAGTTTGGTGACTTTGCCCCAAAATAAGGTTAAAAATGCTTTGTTCTCTAATATTATACTTCAACTAGGCGCAACTATGTGCACAGTTTCACGATAACCAATTTCTCTGTGGCTCAGTCCAGATTGCTGTGCCATGATGCCATCAGTTCAGCACCACAGCACTTGAAGAAATGTGAAAGTTTAATGTCTACTGTTGTCACTGGTACCATCTACAGAGCATCAGCGACATCGGTGAAGAATGCAAAAAGACAACACCCACCCAGCCACAGTCTCTTCACCCTGCTGCCATCTGGCAAAAGATGTTTAAGTATCCGCTGCCGTACCACCAGACTACAGAGCTGCTTTATTCCCCAGGCTGAGAGACTCCTCAATTCACCATCAACACTTTGCATTTTGGGTAATAAAAATCAGATATCTCTGGCTTTGCTACATCATTTTCTATCCTTTTTCTATACTGTCCAGCATGAATCGCACAGCGTTAAGTAAGATTCTAAATCAGTGGAGGTCTTTTTTATAAGGTATGTTTCCAAATTAAGCTATACAACACTAAAATATAATACAACAGTGTACAAGCAGAACACATCTGTCAGGAAATGTCAGCCTTCAGATGCAGCCAGGTTTTACAAAGCTCTTATTAAGTGTCTCTACTTGTAGGGTTAGCAACATTTGCATCATTGGTTCTGAGTCATTTTGTTCTGGTGATCGGAACAGAAGATGACAGGTTGCATAGCTTGTGTTATTTGCCACAAACTGACTTCCCACATACTCTCACGCTCCCCCTTAGAATCATGCACTCATGGGCAGCAAATCTAGTTTCTCCAGAAGAATACAATTGCCCCATTACACTGAAGGTTTGTCTAAGAGGAGAAAAACTCCAGGCCACCTTGTGACATTCAAGTGGACGTTGTGCTCAATGTGCCGACTCAACTCCTGGCTGGGTGCCTCTCAAACAGTGATGGAAGCTGACCTTTTTCTTCTTCTCTTCAAACAACATGGCCTTTAAGATGCTTCTGACTCCGCATAATTCATTGATGGTGCCCTTCACATGAGTCTCTGAGGCTGTGCATCCAAACTCTGACCCGTCTGACAGCCCAGCAGCAGACACACAGGGCCGCGGAGCAGGCACGAGTGATGGAAATGTCAACATCATGCTCACTATGACAGGTGGGAGAGTTTTGTGATCCCACATTGCCTCGCCAAGCCTAAAACCTCCGCATTTCCATATTCATCTGTCTCTCCTACCGCTAGCTGACAGCTGAATACACACTAACTAACAGACTGTGATTTGAATGAAAAGGCTCAGTTTGGCTTATCAGTATTCTAGGCAATGGAATATATTTATAGTGTTGTGCAAAGGTGCATTTGAATAAACATCAGGGAAAAACGCTGGGATATCAAAGAAAGTTACTGTTATGTTTAAATGTACTGCAAGGAACTGGTTACTCTATTATTATAACTCTAGCTATTTGTCATGGTGGATTGCTGAGGATGAATTGAAGAGTCTCACAGCCTGAGGAAAGAAGCTGCCCTGTAGTCTGGTGGTATGGCAGTGGATACTTCTGTCTTTCCAAACGGCAGTAGAACACCTCACGTACAGTATGACATAACATTTTATGTTTGCTTTGCTATCGTTTGCTATCTTTAGCTAAACAACCAAATCTGTTAGCTGTAGGATTGCATCAAACCTGTAATGGTGTATGAAAGAAATGTTCAAGTTTACTTTGTTTTTACTACCGTCATATTAAAGTTACTTATCTCACATAGCCACAGATAGATACATTATGTGCCGTGTTTTAAAAAGAAAAGTAGCATTTAAAATAATCTCATTTCTTTTGTCCACAGGGGTCACCAGAATTAACAAAAAATGAAAAGTCCTTGTTGCTTCTTTAAGTTGGGCTCATAGGAACTTCCAATATTTTCATGTGAATGTCTTGTAGTGTACCACATACTTGGAATTGCTTTTATGATGTGTGATATGCTGTGTGTAGCACTGACTAAACAGAAGTGTGTCCAATTATTTGGTTATAATGCACCAAAATAATTGTTTGGATCTGGGAACGCTATGGCTTCACTAAAAAAGGTCCAAACGGGCAAAGAAACATGAGAAGTCAGTCAGGTTGTAAACAAGCCAACATCTTATTCAGATCTAAACCAATTTATCAAAGGTCAAACTCAAAGTGAGAGCACCTGAAATGATTATGATTGTTCCTCAATGCACAGAAAACCCATGATCTCAGTAGTCTGGACTAAGGTCAAATGTAAAAAAAAAAAAAAATGTTAATCAAAATATTAAATGTATTTAAATTAGCATTGCAAATGACCAATAACTTGGTGAAGCATTGATCTATGAATGAATGAAGGGTCTGGTCTGCTTTAATAATCTCAGTCAAATCTTGGGTGTCATATGCCATCAAATGTGTCAAAATGTGAGACAGTTGTGCATAAATCAGTAATAACAATGTAACAATAGCTAGCTAGCTATTAAGCAAAATGGACATTAGATAATCTGCATGCATTCAATCCTTCAATAAGGTAAGAGAGATTTCTGGCCAAAGTGGAAAGCCTCTATAGGGAAGCAGTGTGCAGCTGAGGCTCATTGTCAGTCTGGCTAGCAGCCATTCCACTGTTGCGCCTATCTTGTCCTATCATGGTGTGTCTTTGTGACTGAGAGGGGAGCTGAGATCACGGAGGGCTGGAGCTGCTTACAGATGTGTGCAGGAAGCCCCAGTTTTCCCCTCTGGCTTAACAGACAATCAATAAGATGCATTTCCTTCATCTCCCTCACTTTCTGCTGGGTCTCCATACTCTGTGAGAGGCTCGCTGCCTGCAGGGCTCCTTCCACCCTCTGCATCCCTTCATCCAAAATCCATCCATTCTCCAATGTGTATCTTCAGTCTTCAGCCCACAGGCCAAACAGCAGTGAACACGCTTTGTCTCCATACTTGACTTTTTCCCTGGTTGAACCCTTTCATATGCTCATCTCTGTAATTCTCTACATTAATTATTCAGGCCCTTCCAGACGAAGAATATAAATCCATTATGTCTGCCCTACTACTCTCTGCTTCAATTAACAGATTGGGGATGAAGTTATGAGGGGGGAAGGCAGATCCCGTGATTAAAGGATTCATGAGAGCTCACTCCAACTTAAAATATTTATGCCACCCTATGATCCAATGCAGAGTACATACATGTATGTAATTACTCAATGGCCACTGTACTAGCTCACCAGGTGAACCGGCACAGGCCAACATCTCCAGAAATGTTCCAGCCATGCAAAGTTGACTCAATACTGATTTTTCAGCTTTTCATTTATCCTGCAAACCCTGTGTTTCTGCTAATTCAAAAGGTCTCTAACATTACTGGAAGCTGCAGATGATAGGTCCTTTGTGACATGGTCTGATATCCTGCTGGAGGCTGTCCAGGTTGAAACAGACTGGGGCCACAGATGGAACACCTGGTCAGTAGCAGAGAAAGGGTATGCTGTGGCATTCAAATGAGACTTGACTTGTTGAGGGGCCTTTGTGTGTGTAGAAACCACAAGTCATTAGACTATTATCCTGTACCTTTGTTACAAGGCAGGCAGTGATTCAAGCTCTTAATACACATGAATAAGTGAAGTAGCCACTGATTTAATTTTGTCAGTTGAAGCATCACCTGCTGCTGTGTCAATGTACACAGAGCAACACAGGATAACAGCAAGGCAGACTACAACGTTTCATAGTCAGTCTTGTCTCAAAGTGACCTAACTGCAAACGTAATTGTAATGGAAGTAAGGAGAAGAGAGATGGAAAAAGGAGGCCAGACACACTCCCTGATTCTTTATCCTTGTTGCTGTCGCCCTGATCAGAGTTTGGCATCAATCCTTCTATTGCTGTCAAGTGTGTTCAACACTGCAGCTGACAATCCTGTCAGCAACCATGCAGGAAATACACTCTGCAATGCCATATGATTTTATGACTGAACTATGTAGGATTATCAACCACATGCGAATTTGGATTGGACTGGGGAACCTCTCAGTCAGCCAGGTGTCTGCAGGAAACCCCCCTGTGAGTCATGAAATGACTCAGAAGACCACCAGGACATTGTCTTGGATACACAATGCTTTTGAGATGATTGCCACTCATAACATTCCAGTCCTGAATTCAAATGTTTATCATGCATTTCTTCATGTGATACCTTATTAACCGTGTCAAAGGGAAGGCTGTAGATATTGCCCAATTTGCACTAAACATTGCAATCAAAGTGACGAAGTGAGAGCTCTCGAATCAGTTGCTCTTCATTAGCCAATCATCGCACTTCAGAGTAAAACACAGCACACATCCGTCTTGTCTGTTCAAGGTTTAGGGAATTCTTGAACTCTTGATCTGGGTACAGTCCTGATAAAGTTTAGGTAGGAGTCATGTGTGTTCATGACAGTCTTACTAATAGATGTGTTGATGGGACCATTTTTGAACATCAGTGAACTTTCAGAGCAGGAACAACATCTAAATGTCTCAATGGCAATGTTTGAGAGGTTTGTGTTATTTTGTTACCAAAACAGGCTTGAGAAAAATAAAAGTCTTGTTACTTCCTTGAAATAAGAAATCATTATTATTGACCCCCAGGTTGTGTATTTACACCTGTATCAATACTCAGCCCTTTTCTGCTGTTGTTGTACTGAAAGAAAAGGAGATCCAGCAGCACTGATAGATGGATGCGGGGTAGGAGGTTTTCTACAGTAATTGCCATCAGCACACATACACATTTATACAGTGCACCCAGGGACACTGCAGCCTCCGTGACTCACCAGGAATATCCTCTCCAGCTGATCCTGGATGTCCTTCATCCCAGGAAAGGCAGCCACTCCTTGGATCATCTCGATGAAAATGCAGCCAACTCCCCTTGAAGAGAGAACAACACGTGATAAGGACTCCTATTCAATACTGGCTCTGTTTATTTATTCAACTTAATACTTGCAAGTCCAATGGATTGTTTTAATTTGTCCCAATATCATTTAGGGATTTCCCACCAAAAATGATCATGTAGCAACTGAAAAGCACAACAGACATTTAACAAAAGTTTATTCTCTCGTGTAAATCTAAATCCATTCTGCACAACACTGTTTAATCACCTCAACAAGCCTCAAAGTAAAAGTAATTCTGAAAAGGGATTGATTTCTTCTCTTCCTTGAGGCTGTTAGACTATAAATGTGGCTTGAACTCAGTAAATTGGTTTATCAGTGCAAGCTGTGAGGAGCTGTTACACTGACAAATATCAAGTCCAGTCAAGAGGGAGGAAGAGTGTGCGTGTGTGTGTGTGTGCGTGTGTGTGTGTGTGTGTGTGTGTGTGTGTTGTAAATTGTTGCCAGTGCCCATTTGTCAAAGAGCTGTAGTTGCCTGACAGTTTCACTTTCTGGCTCAGTGCACACTCCCGCTCTAAGCCGAGACACCACCAATAAGGGGGGTGGGGGGGGGGGGGGGGTAAAATTTCTTCATTCCCTCCATTTTAAGGTCCCTGCATGCTGCCGTGAATGAATTCCTGTATCGGGTTGATCCATCCATCTCCATGACACAACTGTGACTTCAGCATCCACCAGTTCTACTGGAGCGTAGCTGTGAGGATGGACAAAGGTCAGCTTCTATCTATAGGGTGTCAAAAGAGTTGAGATCTCTACACACTGGCCATATACCATCACCAAGTAAAAGGACATTACACCTAGTTTTAACAAGTGATTAAGAAATATATAAGAGCTCTGCTATTAGCGTACTGTATTAATAATCAGATGTGTAATGATTGTTGTCATGATTACAATGAAGTTACAACGAAGTTATAATGAAGTTATAATGAAGTTATAAATGAGACACAGTTACAGAATCATGGTGAATCATTAGCAATCAATGTGGAAATGTGTAACCTCTCTATTTTAGCTTTGTCTTGGTCCAAAATACATAAAGTTGTGGCAAAGATGGAAAGATGGAAAAATATCGTGTAGAAAATAAAATTGCAGAGTAAGGCGATTATTTTTGGGTTTGTCATGTGCAAACTTGCAATATCGTAATGTGAAATACCTCAGCCGCAGCTACCATAATATTCTGGAATTCCTCAGCTGCTTGGTAATATTTTTTTTTCTTGACCCTTTTTTGATACTTCTTTATTTCTATTTGTTATACTAGTCTTTTTCTTTAACTCTTGTCACTTTAATTTTGTTGTGTGAATGCACCGTCAGGAGGACGGCTTACTCAATTTAGTTGTACTTGTGTGTGATGACAAAAAAGGTATTCTGATTTAGGATATAAGTAGTCATGTGATCCATTGTTAATATGGAAATATCTATTAAAGCAGCTTTGAAAAGCTGCTTATCTCAAGAAGTTTTTAGGCATCATGATGGACGAAATGTATTTCCAGTCGGTAAAACATTTCACAAGAACAAACATAATAATCTTAATTATTGTAGCACGAAAATATTTGAAAATAAAGGCAAAACATATTGCAACAGTCTGAAAACCTCTGGACAAATCAAGGAATGTGTGAAGCTAGTGCCCGTCAGGTACAGTATCAGTGTAACTTATAGGCCTGACAGCAGCTGAAAACTGCTTAGTGTCCAGTCGTAGAGCCTTCGTGTTATCTCAATAACAGTGGGTAAAAGTGTATTATGTGTCTTGTATGACTTTTTTGGAAACGATACACTGAAATGAGCAAAACATATCAAAAGTGAATGTATGATTTCTATTATTTTTTCAGCTTAAAAACATGTGGTGAAGGCAGACAGTGTTGTAATTTGGTGGAAAAAGTATAACAATTGCTTGTTATAGTTTACTCTTCACATAATGTGTGAGGATGTGTTTCTGTTGTTTACATTTATATGTATGTGCATGTGTACAAGTATTTGTCTGCATAGAACAAAAAGCAGAGTGCAACCTTTATCTTGTAACTTAAAGATGGATCATGTCTTCTATTATCTTTGTATTCCTGTTTTTTAAAGCTTAAAAGAAAAAAGTCACACACCAAAATGTTTTCAATATTCCATAAATACAAATCTCTGAAATACAAAATCACCTTTTAAACATTTCAGAGTGTGATGATTAAAATAGTGATTAATAAGCTGTTGCTATCTGTTTTAGTTATCAGTCATTAAAATCGTTCACTACTCAAATAAAGTATATTACCAATGTAAATTTCCTCACTTGCTCAATGCAATTGCTGGCTGAGACCGAACACAGAATGTGTCCACAGCATAGCGTTTTAACACTGCTGTTCTTGTAATTACACAGTGTTAGAGATACTGTGACTGTAAATCTGACAGACGCAGGGCCCAGCTGTGCTCCTTTAGTTTTAGCACACAGTAAATTAGCGTCAGTAAATACAGGCCTGTTTGCTCACAGACAGTTAATGAACCCTTGTGCTGAAGCAGACCTGGCAGAGAGGACAGCCTCTGCTGCAGCCACATAACAATACATCTGTGGGATTCACATCGCAAAACACATTTGTGGAAGTGACATAGAGAACATGAATAAAAAACATGCCACCAACATACTGTGTACCAAGTTACCTCTTACTCATACTGACCCATCAACAGCCCAAGTTGAACTGAAACCTTGTCATCAAAAGTGGGAAGTAACAAAGTCCAATTACTTCCTAGTACTTTACTTGAGTATTTACTTTTACTCCTGGCAATTTAGCACAATTATCTGTACTTTCTACATTCTGCTTACATTTTCAAAACAGCCTCATTACTGTAGTTTTAATGCATTTGAGGGGAATTATCGATTATTTTTGTTTTTGCTTAATTGTACGCCGCCTTCCCAACATCACGAGACTGATTTCATTGATCAGTGCATATCATAGTATATATATTATATACAAAACGACCTAAACAACACAGAAACAGACAGAGAGGCCGACTCGAATGGGGAGAAAAGGTGAGTTATTGTCTCATATCTGCAGAGACCCTGCGGCCCTGACCTGTATTTTCTTATTTTCTCAAGTTTGTTGCTGTGCCTTAGACACTTTACCAACCCAAAATGTCACTATTTGACGTTCTGGGAATGAGACTCAACGATCAATGATCTTTCTCAAATCCTACCCCCCAGCAGGACAATGCAGCCTGACACACCACAGAAACTGCTCAGAAACTGCTCAGAAACACAACAAAAAGTCCAAGGAGTTGACTGGGCCTCCAACTTGCCCAGATTCTAATCTGATCGGGCATATGTGGGACGTGCTGGAACAAGTCCGATCCATGGAGGCCCTACCCCCCAACATACATGACCCAAAGGATCCCGGTGCCAGACACCACAGGTCACCCCCGGAGGTCTTACAGGCTGGACACACCGGATGCCTGTCTGCCCAATCTGTTTACATGGAGTTTGACCTTGATAATTATCGATAAATATGATGACGTGATTTTCCTTTACTCCGCTGAAAGAGTGAGAAAGCCAGAGGGGGAATGACAGGGACATACAGACATTAAAACTGGAGTTAAAAGCTGGTATGATGTCCATATGACTGTCTTCAGGTCGTTTTCGGGTCAGATTTTTGCTAATAGGCGAGACTGCGAATCTCTAGATCACACAACACAGCAGCCATGCTTGACACGCACGTCTCATGCATCGAGTCTGAACGGTCTAACTGTTAACATGGACGGCGAAATTAAAAGTGAGTGGTAACACCACGCAGCAGCGCCACTGCACATGCATCCAGTGTGTCCAGCCTGTTATGACCGTGCCTTGACAGGTCAGAGCTGTTTTAGCTGCACAAGGGGAACCTCCACATTATTAAGTAGGTGGTGCTCATGTTGTGGCTGATCGGTATAGAGCCTACCATAAGAGAACCTTTACATTAATCTGTGCATGATCACACTTTTCAGCATCCACCTTGATTGACAGACGTGTGTGAGAGCTGCAGCTGGGTGATGTGCTCAGGAAGGTAAAAATAGAGCAGTTCCTCGCCTGTCCTCCATCACATCCTCCCTCCCCACAGATGGCAGCCTGCGACCTGTAGGCTGCTGTGATGGATGCTTCTCATAGTAGCAAGACAGATCTGCACAACCTTTTGGTCCTGCAAGAGATGCTTTTTCATGGAAGACTGCTTCCTAAGTAACCTGGGGCGTGCGCGTGCGCGCGCGTGTGTGTGTGTCGCAGGGTGGCTCTCAGAGGAATTGAACACCACCCTGTGAGTTTATCCAGCTGCAAATATCCTAAGCAGACACACTATCCCTCTGCTTCCAAGATCCCCAGAACCCTCAACTGCTCTTTAACTGGATGCTGGACAATTCAGCTGGGGTTCATGAGATGTTCTGCCTGTCCAGACTGCCTGTCCAGACACGGGTCACTAAGTGGACAATGGCTGTTCAAGAGAGACATATATTCCTGCACCTCTGAGGCATACTTATTTTACATTTCCTGTTCAAGCACTTGCTTCAATTCTGTTCAACTTGATTTTAAATCTCATCTTGTGAGGGAATGACCAGAAGATGAATCAGATAAAACTCCATATATTTCAACATCTCTGCACCATCTGCACATCTGTCAAATACCTTTCCTAATCCTGATACTCACCACGCTTTGGGAAGCCCTTAAGGCATATATACGAGGACAGGTTATTTCATAATAGGCATTGATCACATGGCTGCGTGAAGAGCAGTGTAAAACTCTGACAGATCAAATTCTCATCCTCGATCAGCAATATGCACTTTCTCCCTCACCCGAATTATATAAAGAGAGACTCTCCCTTCAAACAGAATTCAATATCCTTTTAACTTCAGAGACTGTTAATTTGATTACACAAGTTCATCATAGATTTTATAAACAAAGGAAAAAACGGGGAGAATCTTGGCTCACCAAATTAGAGAATCGGCTGCTTCTAGATTAATCACAGAGATCTGTACTAGTTCCAGACAAGTTACGTTAAATCAGCAAGAAATTAATGATGAATTCAAATTATTTTACTCCAGATGGTCAGAGATGCTAAACTAATTGACAGATTTTTCAGCAAATTAAATATACCCACGATAAGCCAATGACTTATTACTGTACAATTGCAGCCCTTCCGCATCCATCCCCAATATTTTGTGTTTTATTTTCCATTAATGATCGAGCTCCAAAAGAAACATTAACCTCCCTTCCGTTTAAGGTTGTAACTCAATTTCAGTACCTGGGGGTCACAGTTCTCTGATTTGTTCAAACAGAATTTTTTAAAACTTCTTGAACAGACAGAAAAAGACGTCATAAAGTGCTCAAATCTCCCTATGTATCAGAATATTCTATTTTTAATTTAATACCTTATCTTATTTTATTTTCAGCTGTATGTTTAATTTGAAAACCCCAATAAAAAGAGTTGCAAAAAAAAAAACAACCTCTAACCTTTAGGATTTGATGCTGTGAGAACAGCTAGTCCTGTCAGTTTCTGAAGCTAATGTTTGCTAAAGCAGCTACAATGCAGAGCAGTAACATTAGGGGTCGTCAGCCAGATATAAAACTATGGTATCAGTTAATATCACATCTATTTTGAATGTAGACATTGTTTTATGAGTGATGTATTACACTACTAATGCTATATCCATTAGATTAGCTAAAATGCCATCTACAGAAAACAAGCTAATGTTTTTAGATGCTTTTGAAAAAAAGAACAACAAATATAAATGTAAATTGTAATTGCTCTATTGGTAAAAAATGCAATGCACTACATATTTTCCTAAACCATTCAGCCCTATCTAAAGAAGGGACAGGGATAATATGTATGCTAATGAGCCTATCATTGTGATATTCAAAGACTAGTGAGAGTTCAATCAAATGTTTATCACACACTGCATTTTGGTAGTTGTTTCATTCATCATTCATAGCAGCTCAATCTCTCCGTGTAAGAAGTGTGAATGTATTGTATGTGCATGATTCTGCCTCTCCGGATCCACACTATCAGTGGGAGGAGGGATACAGGAGGTGAAAGGTGGCCGACAAGACAAAATACATTTAGAGGAAGAAACTAAGATACACAACAGAGACTTAGGCCTGGACTACACGTATATGGATATTTTTTTAAACAGATATTTTCGTCCTCGTTTTAAAAAAAAAAACTCCACACCACAGAAATATCTCTGTCCATACGAAGAGGCAAAACTGAAAACGATCCCCTCTGAAGCCTGCAATGCCATGCCCGGCCGATAGGTGGCGATTAGCAAAATGTAAAATACCACAGAAGAAGAATGTTATGAGCATGCGCAGTCAAACGGTCCAGAAGAAGCAGTCAAACGGCGGCAGTTAGGGTACGAAGTTATGGCGAAGAAAACGAAAATAGAATCTTTTGTGTGGACCGACGATGAAGTGGAGTTGTTGCAACAACGTTACGTTCATGTGTAGAGCTCATATGAGACCTAAAAGTGCAAAACACACATAGATAGCCCGGTACATGTCGGCCATTGTTGTTGACAACCGTTTTGCTTCAATGCGCATGTGCGAACGGCTTGTTGCTAGGCGCTTGACGTCATCACGTCAACACCAGCTCCGTTTAACATCGCTACACGGATCCACTCAATCGGATATTTTTTTATTTCTCCACTTTTTTATCCATTTAAAAATATCTCCGTTTATGTGGGTGAAATCGCCGTGTTCGTGTGGTTGAGAGGCCCAATTGGACAGAAAAATGTGCGTTTAGGAATATATCGTATTCGTGTAGTCCAGGCCTTAACCAGGGGAGAATCTACAGCATACTACAGTAAAAACACCCTCAGGTCAGGATGAGCTACAGATAAGTGGGTTTTAATGTGTTTTTGTCTCCTTCATGATTCATTTTCTGAGTTCCCTGCAGAAAAAGGAGATCTAGAGCTTAATGGGACTACCTGAATAAATCAAGGATTAATTACACAAAGAGTGCATGATGGGAGGATGGGGGGATCTCGGGGTCAGAGGTTAGGAATACCCACCACATGTCCAGGCAGGTGGAGTAGTCTGTGGATCCGAGCAGGACATCTGGAGGCCGGTACCACAGGGTCACCACCTCGTTGGAGTAGGTATGGCTGGGGACCGACTTGGCTCTGGCCAGGCCTGAGGGGAGCAACACAACAACACTGTCTCAGAAAGCATTATCATTGGATGACCTTCACTGAGGCTGTGGAAACAAAGCAGAACACTGGAGAGGAGCAGCCAGCCTAGGCACTCCGACATCAGTTTATACACACACAACAACATATAAAATGTATTCAAGACAAAATGAGATTTTAGTGTCCTGTGTAAGAGAAATTGAGTAATTGTAGCATACTTAACAAAGACACAACACGGGAATGCAAATCAAGTCTTTTTTTTTAATAATTGGAGAATAAAAAAATATGTGTTTGCAATGAAACAGTAGAAGAACATGATGACAAAAGACGCTACAGTCCCTGACACCCACCTTGGATAAGGCTTGGGTAGTAACATGGCCACTGACAATGTAAAGGTGGTTACTTTTTTATATCTTTTACTTCACTCTCTCTTTCAAACTCAGTACTGACTGACAACGATGTTCGAGCGCTGCTTGAACAGTGACGGATGGAAAAGTATAAAACAAGCCAGCATCCATGAGGTCCTCAGCTCTCGTTATAGCATGACGTGCCTCACAAAGTCGTGTTTCCATCACAGCTGATCGGAGCTGAAGCCGATATACACCCGGGACTACTGCAGAGTCATTTGACGTTGGAGTGAATGCTGATTGTACTCATTCACATTAAAGACAGAAGCCAGATGTTAGTGGGTGTTAGTGGGTTTCTTGTGAAAAGGATGTGTGATTTCTAAGCAGTTGAAATTGGAGCTAGTACATTCTTAGAAAGTGTAAATCAGATTGAATTAAAAATATGTGTTTCGTGTCTGTGTGTTCAGATATGCCTGAGTTATGATTCATAGAAAAAGAATGTTGTAATAATTTGTGACAATCAGGCACTAAGAGTTTGAGCTGTGTGTCACAGGCTCTCCTGCAGCTGCAACTGCTGACTGTGTTGGTGAGTGGATGGAGTTACATTTTAATGTCTGATCTTATTATGACGACTTAACCTAACTACTTAATTGCTGTTAAGAATTTAATCAATTAAAAACGTATATGCAAAAATACGTAATAAGTATGTCGTTCAAATAATTTATCAAATATATTGAAATAAAATACAAAATACTATAAGAAACTATTTAATTGAAATACAAATAATTTGTAATTTACAAAACACAAACAGACGTTCTATACAAACTGACATTATTACATTTTAGCCATTAATTTGTGTTGAATTTTGTTGTCAATAGAGAGAGATGGGGCGCCTCAATTACAATGAAGTCATTTTTTTGTTTTATTTAGTTTATCATTCAATCAACTTGGTGTTTACTTTCTGTTATTTTAACTCATAATGTGGCCTTCTCTATTTTGTCATCAAACATAGATCAATGGATTAACGTCCAACATATTTCATATCATATCATATTATTGATGGTTAACCAATAATCGATTGTTAAGGCAGCCAACTATCAAGCTAAAGAAATTTCCTAAAATGTGCATCCCTAACTTGGACTCAAGTTAAGATTCTCCTGTATCACAAGTATCACAGGAAGAATCAGAAAGGACAGAAAGGATGCCACGCAAGAAAATTGGGATTTTTTTATATTCAGATGTAGTCCATCACATCAAACCAGCTTCAGTGCTGTGACAGTGATGTCACACTGTACTGACATGCCATGGAGTAAACTTCTACATCAGTGCAGCAAGATGAGTTTAACCACCAGAGTCTGAGTTTCAGCTCAGTCAAATTGCTCATGAGGACATTTATTTTTATTTTTATCTTTATAAAATAAGATTAATATCCAGGTTCTTGATGTAAACAAAAAGTTTCACAATCAAGACCTTTTTTTTTTTTTCAAAATCATTGCCTGACGAAGATCTTGATGGTGGAAACATTGCCTTATTATATTCTTGAGAGGTTGCAATATTGCTTGCAACACTCAACACCTCTTTGCAGACCTGTCTTTGTACTGACTCTTATACATTCAACCGCAACAAGCCTGAGATTGCCTTTTCAAATGGAAATCATGATGGAAGACCTCGGAGGTTTCAGTGAGAAACCGTGTGATGTGAATGTCAGTCAGAGAAACCCAAAGGACTAAAACTCCTGCTTCCATCGAATGAATCGGTCATCATCACCATTTATAGATTTGGAGTACTCAGTGGTGACGCTACAGCTAGCTACCTTTTACCTTGTAAAAAGTGCTCTATTTTCAAAGCCTTCTCCAGGGTTGTAATAAGTGCATGAACATCTTCTTCTCTAACATTTATCTATACAGGGACACAAACCCCGGTTAGTTAAGTATCTGGTGACAGCGTTCTCATGGTAGCTAATGGTAGAGCAGAGTGCAGATGCAGCGAGCTTTAATGAGGCTGATGGCATTACCTCTTTGTCTCTTCCCAAGTGGTCGGAGGGCTTAATTAAAGCGTTTAGCCTGGTAAAAAAGGACTTCCTGCCCTGCTGATAGTCCCTTGTGTGTGGGAGGAAGAAGGGCAGAGGGGAGAATAAATGAGGAGGGAGGGGGTATTTAACATTTCCTTGTGTTGGAACACCCACAGGGCGGAGGAGCTTCAGCCGGCATTCATCACGGCCGAATACTGTAATTTCCACACACTGATCTAACGTGGAATAGGCGCCATCAACCTGCTCACACTGAGAGGCTATCATTTCCACTGCAGGCGTCCTGTCTGTGTGTGTGCGTGTGTGTGTGTGTGTGTGATAGAAGTGCAGTAGTAGAAGGCTTGCCTGTTTGTGACACAGAGAGGTGTAGTACAGAGTAAAATGGAACAAAGCATGTCTGAAGAGTCTGGTGGAAGTAACACAAAAATATCTGCACACCACCTAGCTCCCTACAGTACATTTCCCAGTATTGCTATTATCAATGCTGAGAAATGAATAACCTGTTCAGACAGACACAGTGACAGGGGTTAACTAACATTGTCGTACATTTTAATAGGCCAACACGCTTCATCTGTCCTACCTGTAGATACTGTAGTTAAATGAATTTATAGGTGTCTGACACGACCTTTAGTGAAACTCTGGGGTTCAGTGTTCATGTCTAGTGTGAACTAAAGGTAAATGGTGAGTTATTTGAACTTACAAACATACTGAAGTTACATCAAGTACATAACATAACTGCAGTTATGTAAGATAGGTACCTTCGTTACTGAAGTTGCATAAGTAACATCATTATTTTAAGCCAAACCACGATGGTCTCCTAAACCTAACAAGTTAGTTTTCCTGCCCAAACCTAACCAAACTGCTAACAAACAACAAAGATCCCTGTCGAAGCCTGTCGCTTGTACAGTGCAATGGTCATGATCTTTTGGGAACTGTCATATACTGTATGTCGTTTTGGGAGTCACTGGCAATTTCGCTATTTCGTTGTTTAAGTATGAGGATGTGCTGACCAAAAGGAGGAGGAGCAGTGGCCTCAGCCCACATTAAGCCTCTAAGGCTTGATTAAAGACCCAAACCCCTACCACGGATGTAACCCTAATATTTACTGTAGGTAAGATTATATATCCCTCAGTGCTACAAAACGGTCACACATTCAGCACATATCATATCCTGATAGCGCTAACATCAGTTGTCATTTCCCAGACAGAATGCATTTTTTCATTTGCTAACCACTGAATTTCACACAGATGAATAAAGGTAAAATATGACCTGCAGATCTGTCAGTGCCACTGAGAGATCACAGCCAAACTGTGAATGGATTCCTTTATTCACTTGAATAGATTTGTATTGAAGTGGAAGACTGATGGATGTTAGTTTGTCCACTCCTTTGGACTTTTATATAATAAGCCATGTATTACAGAGCAATGACTGGTAGAGCCTGTTGCCATGCATAAAACACTGCAGTCACACACTTCCCAGGGCAAAATCCATCAATCAATCAATAAATAAATCACACATCAATAAATCATTGAAATAAGCTGTCAGTATAAGTGTGGGGTTATAATTATGGGTTCTGTGATGGGTTATGACCCGTTCTAACAGCTTTTTTTTTAGTTAAACCAAATATGGATAGCTAATAACCATTAAAATGGCCATGATGGTTGATTTACTTTTTGCTGTATTTTTGTGACGGATCAATCTATATTTTTTCTTATTGTCACAAATCCCATTAAAAGGACCAAACAAACAATCTATCCATCTCTTATTGCTTTCTGGATTACCTACACTGTCTGTGGCATGCAGCCCCAAGCCTGACTTTAAGTTCAGCAGTGCATTCACAATATACAAAGGTAACAAAGGAATTATAAATAATTGCTTTGGCTATTGCAGTGTATAACTCAAGTATAAAGGAACAAGCAGAATAAACAAAAAGCTAACTCTGTCAAAACTACCAGCTTGTGTTATCAGCAAGACCTTCTTCACCTTTTTTCCTCCTCCATCTCCCACTTTACAAACAGAAAGTAGGAGTTCAGCTTTCTAACCACAGGCAGCTTGGAGGTAACCAGACTGTTTCAGCTTACTGTTGTCTGTTATATGGTTTCCTGTCTCCTGTCTCCTGCTGGTTGCTCACCTGTAAATAACTGCTGTATGTAAACAAACAGTGTTGGGGTTCCTCTGCAAATAGAAATGGGTTCAAATCACACTTGACAGAGGAAGCAGTTTTGATATTGGTTTAGCTGGCAGTTTCTACAGTATGTGTTAGGACATTTGGATCACCTTCTACAGTGTCCAATATGTTGTCTCATGATGGTAGTGTGGAAGATAACAGCCCTGACCTTCCCCCTCTAAACCCCATGGGTCTGACTACAGAGGAGGGTACAAAATCAAAGACCTGACCTATGGCTTCACACACATACACTGCCGCACACGTGCACAGCTGCACACACTTCATCTGTTTTGGTTCACCAGTTGACCTGCTATCTTTTCCAGGTAGGGTCTAGGATGAAGGTCACTGGTGAATTATAGATCACTATCTAAACCTGGGTCACAAAATATATGAGGCAGGATGTGGGCTGGAAACAGGAGGAAGGAGGAATGAACAAGGAAGAAGAGAAGGACTAAAATAGTCTCAGTCCCCAGGGGAGAAGCCCACTGTTCATTTGAAGTTCATTTGGATTTTAAAGGCAGTTTGTAGCTTCAGCCTACTTCTCCCCCTCCTGTCTAACATGCAGCAGATTGAGAGATGTACTGTATCGTGCCAGGAGTGATTTGAATACTGTAGGAAATAATTCCATGAGGGACAAAAAAAAAAGGAAAAAAAAGAAATTTTGATCATTTTGGGCCTCATAGTTCCGTCACACACAAGTAGCAAAATGCATTATTTGTTGTAGTCACAAGTTGATAAAAAGAACAAAGAAAATCAGTGTGATTTCATCAAGCCAGGCTACAGTAACCTGTTCCAAAATAGACAAAGATTTATTCAGTTTGTCTTTGCTCTTCATTTGTGCTCTCAATTTACAGGACTGGTGTAAAGGAATAGTTCAATATTCTTTTAAATACGCTCCACTTTCCTTACTTTACACTAATTGGGTAAGTATAATCACTGCTATGAGATGTACCATTTCTCATTGGAATTATATCTGCCCCGATAGGCACGACATACAAATGTGAGGCAAGGAGTAAATACTGTTTGGTAATATAAAGAGGCCTGGCCTATACATATGACCTCTGGCGTGTTTGTAAATGAGAAACCTTCCTGTAGCATATATGGTTCCTGAGCACAGTTTTTAGTATATTTTTAGGCATAATGGTACAGAATCAGTGCTAGTGCATTAGTCACATTAAACCACAAATTGTAATTTTTACATTTCTGTTCGGGTAGAGAAATAAAGGGTATCACGTTATAACACGGATACAAATCATATATACTTAAGTAATGATTAACTAATGCATGACTTATGATGATTTAATGTATAAATTAATGCAGGGTGTATCATGAATCCACACCATTAACAAATGATGAATTTAAGATGAGTTGAATGAGGAATGTTAATTCACAGAGTCATGGGTCTGAAACAAAGTTTTATACAAGTGGAAATCAACTAACTTGGTCACATATGAATTAATGTACGAATTAACTGTGAACATTCCATTAAGTGTGAACTAATCACATTAAGTAATTTTAACTTACATTATATCTCAAGTCTATGATAGTATGATTTTATTCATATGCAAAAGTGTGACCAAATGATTAAAACAGTGGTCTTAACCTAGGGTGCATTTACACCTAGCTTGTTTGGACCAACTGTTTCAAACCCTGGAGTATTTCAGCCCCAGGTTTGACTCATTTGGGCATATGTGAAAACAGCAATCCCACTCAGATGCCAGGCCAAACAAGAAAAACAAGAAAACCAAGAATAAAGAGGTCTCGGCTCACCTCCACTCGAACTCTGTAGCGCTTTGTTTGCAATCAGAAAGCAATCAACCCTACCATCCGGAACAACTGGCTCATGCATTGTCTGATGGGACGCTTTTTTTACATTTATACAGCTTTCTAATCAACTTTACCATCTTTATGTGCCATCTGAAGAACAATTCGTGTGTGAGTATATGGTGGTATGCCGATGGCACATCTTCTAGTGAGAAGCATCAGGACATTGGTTCTAGTTGAAGTCTAGGTGTGTGCTGGATCTGGATATTTTGTTCTTTTAATGAGCACTGGTATACTGAAAACCACATGAACACAATGAAAACATTGAGCAATACACATTACTGATGCTACACAATGAAGAAGAGACAAAAAGGAGAGAAGGAAACATTTATAGGTGAATCTTCCCAGTAAAAACTCCGACCAGTGAGAGAAGACTAATGACTGCATGGCATAAATTAGTTCCTGAACTGGAGCAAAGCAAACCCACTACAAATCTGATAACACCTTTAGTGAGCTTTAAATGTATTGCTAAGCAACTTTTTTCACTTTGGACAGAGGCAGATTTATTCATTTATATATATATATATATATATATATATATTATTTTATTTCTCTTTTTCTCCCTCTCGCACTCTCTCTCTCTTTCTCCGTCACCCCTCTTCTCCTTTACTTTTCCCACCACTCAGAAGCCATACTCCCGACTGCACACACTAATACATGACACTACCACTCATACAAATACCCAAACATACTTAAACACATACTGTATACTCTACCTAATCACTACAATCACTCCCTCTGGACACTGACCGACCACATTATGTTTAACGCTCTGTCTGTATTTTCTGACCATCAAAGACCATTTTGTCTTCCTCATTGTTGTTTAGTGTTTTTGTTTGTTTGTTTATTTGTTTGTGTTTGCTTTTGTTGTTCTGTTTGCACTGGTTTGTTCACAGACATGTTCACTGCTTCCCCATTTCAAAGCCTAACTTTCTGATGTTTTCTCTGGCTTCATCGGGTTCACTTTGAATCTCAATTATATCCATTCTTCATCATTCACCATGTTTCATGCACAGAGGTCACTGGAAGAAATCAGGCTAAGACAGGAAATCAAATAATACATTTCAGTACATGCACTGCAATAACCTAGTTATTGTAAAACCTGGATTTGCATACAGCTGGTCAGTCATCATATTTCTTCCCAACCTCAACATATTTTTAGAACAAGGTTTTTATTTTTTATGGCAAAGAAAGCGAAAAGGTGAATTACTTTCAGGGGTTTAAAATGTTGCTGCTGTGGCTTTTTCTCTTCACAATGGCATCTGTATTTTCACAAAAGGTGAGAGATTTCAACACTTACACCATGGGTAATTGTTGGAAGACTGTGTTTGTGTAAAATGAACATTTATTTTTATTGTTAAACACATTTAAATTAGAAAAACATATTGCACCTGTCCACAAATTCTTGTAGTAGGGGTCCATATGGTGATCTGCTTTACCAATGAATTTCACAATTCTTGTTTTTCATGATATTTAAATGTCCAGTGTATATGGTTTAGGGGAAAACTAACAATAGGAAAACTATTGGCAGAGATGGAATATAATATATTTATGTTTTATGTAGTGTACAATCACCTGAACCTAAGAACCATTGTGTTTTTGTTATTTTAGAATGATGATTTTATCTATGCGGAGCAGGTCTTCCATGTTGGACCACCCAGTTTCTACAGGAGTCCAGTTTGAACAGCCCAAACACTGGCTCCAGAGAGGGACTTTCACATTTGTCACATTTTAAGTGGCTACCATAAAAAAGGGTGAGGTGAGGGTTGTTCAGTTCATTGCACCCTGCAGCAACACTACTAGATGCCACTAAATCCATACATACTGAACCTTTAAAAAATCAGTCAGAATGCATACAGATGAATCTAAACAACCAACCACTTTAATTCCTAGATGTAACATTTGCCACTGAGGCTTTACTTTACATTTGTTCAGTTCAATACATATGCATAATAAGTAGGCTGGACCGTTCGGCCTGTTTATGTTCAGAGGGAAGGAAGGTTTTTTATAGAAATATGTGTCTCGTTTAGATCCAACATTCTCTCATGTCTCTGTGTGTGTGTGTGTGTGTGTGTGTGTGTGTGTGTGTGTGTGTGTGTGTGTGCGTGCGTGCGTGCGTGCGTGCGTGCGTGCGTGCGTGTGTGCATGTGAAGTAGTACACCACCTGCCATTGTCCCAGCTCATTTCCCAACACGAGGTGGACTGTAATGAGCTCTGCATTATAGTGGTTTACATGAAACCAGTCAGTTCATTACCCCTGACTTTTTCAGTTCAATTCAGTTCACACAATATCATCTGCAGACTCTAAAGATCCACACCCCAGTTTCAAACACACACACAACCGTGCACCAGCTCAGCAGTCCCTCTGCTGAGAGGAAGTGCTAGGTGGAAAAGCACACTAGGGAGAGGCAAACAGTCTGCTCCTGGTGCCTGCATCATTCCTCCAGCTCCATTGTCACATTGCTTCACTCCTCACACATCATTATCCCAGCAGCTGTTACTTCACAGCATAGCAACACCAAAACAGACATCAGTACACATTAGCTAGCGATGGCTGCACTCAGTGACAGCATAAATACAAAACTATTGCTCAGTTTCAGTTTCCACTGCAGGTGCCTGCTCACACATATATACATATATATACATATACATACATATATATATGTACATATATATATATATATATATATATATATATATATATATATATATACATACATATATATATATATATACATACATACATATATATATACATACATATATATATATATACATACATATATACATACATATATATATATATACATATATATATACATAATATATATATATATATATACATACATATATATATACATACATATATATATATATACATACATATATATATACATACATATATATATATATACATACATATATATATACATACATATATATATATATATATATATATATACATATATATATATATACATATATATATACATACATATATATATATACATACATATATATATATATATACATATATATATATACATATATATATATATATATATATATATATATATACATATATATATATACATATATATATATACATATATATATATACATATATATATATATATATATATATACATATATATATATACATACACACACACACACACACACACACACACACACTAGGCTTTGGGTGAAAATCCCTCTTGTAGTTGCTGAGATATTTCAGTCTGGACCAAAGCAGTGGGTGGATTGACCGTCGATAGTTCTGTGATGGAGTACAACTGGCTGACTGGGTCACTGGAGAGGACCTGGCACCTTGCAACTGTTGCAGAAGTGCCCGCCTCTTCAGGGAACCAGAAACATTTACTCACCCCACAAACTGTCTGGAACACGTTCTCACAAGGACACAGTCCCAAACACACACAGCTCCGTCAGGAGGGTGATTTCAAGCGTGACTGAACATCAGATAAGGTTTCTGGCCAGTGTCTGGTCTGTGCTTCAGGTTGGCGATGGACACTGACAGCATATGGCCATGCTTCAGAGTTTGAGTGCAAACACAAGCAGCCTTTCAGCAGCTTATCCCATCTGTGGACACACTCACTCTCTCTTGAGGCTCTGAAGTATGTGGGCTATGGGCAATGCTCATCTGCTGTTTCATCCACTTCTATAATTAGTGGCCTGTCATCAGAAAATTGTGTCATTTTGTGTGTGATGACAATGAGCACTGGTTGCCAGCATTTGAATGTATGTTTGGCTCCAGGTGTGTGTGAAAAGCAAGATTAGACATTATTACTTCAACTTTAAAGCTCTGAAGTGTTAAACTTGGGAGAATTATTTACTCATTATTTCAAAAAACAAATCAAATAATATACATTCATGGCCCACTTGTGAGTGAAGTTTTTAATGATAACAAAATAACTGCAATTGATGTTGCTTTGGATAAAATAAGTAAAATAAATTACATTTACAGTAAATTTCACGCAACATGAATGAAGCAGTCCTGAATGTTGTGAATATAGCACTGCAAATTTAAGTGCAAAAAGTCTGCAAGGGAAGTAATGTTGTCCTTAGTTGAAAAATGATCACAATTTTAATGAGGTTTTGGTCAAAATGCAGTTAACAGGGTCTATGGTTAGACCTGGAATGTGTCTATGGTGGTTCAGTTGTGGATCCACTTATCCTGTAAATAAACACAGTTACAGTATGTGTGTAGCCAGTGTCTCAATAAAACGCACTGAGGCCTAAGGAAAAAAAAACATTAGCAGCAGGAAGTGGTTGTCAGTGTGTGCGGATGATCCAGGAGAGCCGCAGAGGGACTGACCTGTGCAGAGCTGAGGCTGCTGAAGCCGTGATTGGTCATACCACTAGATACCTGGAAGTTAGTTATATTGTTAGTTATATTAGTTAGTTGTAATGGTAGGTGCTAAATGGGCTAAAACACATACAACAAACACTACTATGGTCCTTTAAATGATCTAATCTCGCATGCCATTTTTTGTTAAACAGTATACTATTTCAGACTTAATAGTTTAGTAAACCCTTTCATATGTGTTTTTACTTTTGGGTTTTTGAATTAGCCAACATAAGCCTTGTTTCCACCATAGTACTTAGGGTATTCTATAGAACCAGTACATAACTTGTAATCATTATACCTAAACCCTAGATCGGTTCTGTGTTTCATTAATCAGGCAGATGGTAAACAACAAAGAAGTGCAGTCTTTTAACTCCACAGTTTGACAATGGAATCACAAAAGTAACCATTCCAAATAACAAAGTGAACTGAACCACACTTGGTGGAAATGACGGGAAGTTTAAGTGATAATGTTAGTAAGAAATGCCTAGTACAATCTTTGGCAGGTTTGTAAGATGAACTATTTGTGGGTGCCGTCCCTGTGTGTGAGAGGGAGAGATGCAGATTATGGTCCACACAGCTCCACTGTACAAACAATACAAATCACCCCTGACACACTGCTTAATTTGGCCTCAATTAGTTGTGTCCTTGATATGAATCATGGGATCGTCAAAGCCTCATTTATGTGGTGGCTGTTTGTGCAGCTCATTAAAAAGTGAGTAAACCCACAGAGGCGCAGAGGGGAGCGTCTGGATCAACTCCACAACCAGCAACAAGGATATGGAGCTCTGGCTACTATGGCTGATGAAAAATTAATAATTTTCAAATATTACAGCCTTACTAGTAGTGCATAAGTCCCTAAGGTCATGAGAAAATGTTTTTTGTGATACCCACATTTGAATCTACCTATTACGGACACTCCGCCAATTGACTTCTATATTTCTTGAGTGCAAGTGGAAATCTTGGGCTGATGATAGTGTTCGTATCGGAAAGATCAAGTGGTTGCCAAAAAATTTGGATCCACCCTCCGGAGACTATCTACCAATCAGTCACGATACTTAAAACCACTGACTGGTGAAGTGAATGACATTGATCATCTTGTTACAATGCATTGTTCTGCTGGGAAACTTTGGGTCCCGGCATTCATGTGGATGCCACTCTGACATGCAACACCGATTCAAACCCATCAGTGGTCCCCCTCAGATATGACAATGCAACCAGGCCACCCCACAAAAACTGTTCACGACCTTGCAGAACATGACAAAGATCTCAAGGTGTCAACTGGCCTCCAAATTCCCCAGATCCTAATACGACGTCTTGGAACAGGTCAGATCCATTAAGGTCCCACCTTGAACCCATGAGGACTGGAAGGATTGACCGCCAACGCCCTGTTACCAGACACCACAGGACACCCTCAGAGATCCTGTGTCCATGGGTGGTATCTGGTATTTGGCTCTGTATCCAATGGGTCAGAGCTGTTTTGGTGGCAAGAGGGGGACCTACACAATATTAGGTAGGGGTTTTTATTGCTGGGACTGATCGTTGTATACAGAAAACTCCCTATAAATACAGCTGTAAGGATTTGAAATACCTTGTCATGGACTAAAGCATTGTTCATGTAAAAGTTTGATCTGATCAGTGCAAGAGGAAAGGATAAGGGGTCATTATTTGTTTGACAAATAACTTACTTTTGTGCTCAAATTTAATTTTTTTTTTTTTAAATGAAACATTGACACATGACTTTATTGGAATCTCGGAATCTGGATGTCATCTTCCAAGCTCGGCTTATAAAGAGTAGTGTGGCACCTTTAAGAAATAGGACAGGGTGTAGTTATGACTGATTTTAACTAAGTATTTTTGGTATATTTTGTGATTGTGAATCAGTTCTGTAAAGGGTACAAAGGCTGAGTTTTGTACTATGTGTTGAAGCTGTGTGATACCTTTGTCCAGGTTGAGAGTCCGGGTTATTCCTTAGCAGTGTGTATTTACAGGGTCCAAGTGTTAAGTGCATGATTTGTGTGTTTTCCACCAGGCTGTCAGAGCAGAAGCTATGGTAGGATTCTTGAAACAGTTGTGGTATTTCATGAAGTTGCTGGTAAATGGCAGGGTTGATAGTTCCAGCTCCTTGCATCGTTGCTGTTCCATGTCTAACCGGGTTGGCTCTGTTCGGTTTTTGTTATAATTTGTAGTGTATTGGCCAGGAAATAGTAATAGAGGTTTGGTGCGTTAAGACTCTTGGTCTCTGCAATGTGGTCAATTTAATTTGTGTTTTTTTGTTTTTCAAGTACAGTTTTGTAACTATTGAAAATTGAATGTTTGGGGTTGATTTGCTTGGATCATTGAAAAAAGGTAGTTTATTTTGGGTTATATTGTCATCTTGGTTATAGCAAATGTTTCAATTAGTGAAACTAGTAAATTCATAAATATGTTTGTGTTGTCTTCTATAAAACAAACATTGAATACAGAGAGGGGCTACTTGTGCCACCATCACAGTACAGAAAACAGTACTGTGATGTTGGCACAAGTAAAACAGACTATAGTAAGTCTGAAAAGAAAATCAAACAATCAATAGATACATACACAAATAATAATAATAAAAAAGAGAGAAAGAATGACAATACTACTACTACTACTACTAATTAGGATAATAATTGTAAGTGTGGACGTTTGGACATTTGTCTTGACTGAGATTGATCTTATGTGTAATGACTGATTATAACTGAAGATATTGAAAAAATAATAAGTGAATCACTTCTGTGAAGGGAATATTGTCATCTCTGTTAAAGCAATTATTCCAATTAGTGAAACTGGTAAATTATTCCATCTGTTTGTGTCATCTTCTAAGTTTTGATAAGTGGGTTGAAATTGAGCTCTCACAGCTCGGTGGAAACATTCATACAGACAGTTTGTTGTCAAAAGTTTACAAACACTCGTGAAGAACATGTATATCCATGGTAGGCTTGAGTTCTAATGAACACATACTACTTTGTCACAGAAAACATCAATGAAGTTGACTCAATAATTAATTTATTATAGGTCTTCTTAAAATGTGAAAAATGAGAGTCGTAGATATCACTGGAACTTAAGACTGCCATGATATACAGTGCATGCTCTTTACAAGTGTACGTAAACTTTTGACCACAACTGTGGGTATCCAGGGAAGGGCTGCTGGATTCAATCTCTGTTTGGACAGTTGTGACAGTGTTGTTTTTAACCACTTGATGGCATAGTTTGGAGACTCATGCTTTCTGGGAGAGATACTTCTACAGATAAAGTAGGATGTCATGAGCATATAAACTTATTGTGGTGGATTGTACTGTAATACTATCCTGGCGGACAGCTCAGACATTACTTAAAAGAAACATTTGCCACTGCTGCCTTATTTGAAGATGAACTCCAAGATAACTCTTGCATGTGCGTGCTGTAAATCGTCTGGGTGCTGCACTGCCCTCACAGTTGACTTCTGCTTTTTTCTTCCATCAACATCACATTATTAATTAACAGAAAAAATCATTTTTTGACATTTACAATTTGATTCTGAATTGTATGAGATAGGAATCAGGATTCTTACATGAATCGATTCTTTTGCCCACCCGTTCAATGTATACACCACCAATGGATCTGGTCCATGTACAACAGGCCACAACTGACAACACCCAACTGTGGGTATGATATACAACAAAGACCATCAGCTGTAATCAAACTGATGAATGTTGCAAAAATGCAACAATATGACCATGTGGCCATACAGCATACACTGTGACCACTAGGCTACCCAGCCGCTCCTGGAGTTTCTCTTTAAGAATAATTGTCTAGGAACTATAAATATCCACAATTAATGTCCGTACCTTGCTCCAGACTGCAGAGTTGGATAGACAAACTGATGATAAGTTGATCAAAACAAAGGCAAAAACACTGATGAGCATCAAAGAAGGAGAGACAATTAAAGACTGAACAAACCAAGTTGTATTTATTATAATAGATTTGTTATTATCTCTTGCCAGCTCACCCTCAACCATCATGACACCTTTCTTCCGCCACTCCCTATATATTCTTCCTTGTACCCCTATCCCATGCCACCTCGTGTTGTACCTTTCAGCCCCTCCTTTGTTGACACTCTGCCTCAGTCTCTCTCATCAGCAACCAGCACCACAGGCCTCAGCTGTTGGCCGTTAGTATTGCCGCTGCCAAGGCCTGGGACCACAGGGAACCCTGGCGGCCACAAAAACTCACTCACACACACACACACACACACACAAACACGAACAGCCTTAACCCTCCTCATCTGGCATCCCTCAGGCAAAAGGCTGATTCTGTGTTTTGTGCATGTTTGTTGATGAGCACAGCTCCAGCAACAGACTAATAGGCCAGGGATTTTCATTCTTGCTCATTTGGTATTTTCTCCTTCTTATTTCCCTTGCAGTAATGTTTCTGCCCTAATACAAGGTTTGCATTATTGATGAAGCTGCCACCTTCCTCCTCCCCCCATCTGTCTGGGCAGAGGGATGGAGAAATGGAGGACATGGATGGGGTGGGGTGGGATAGGGGGGTGATTTGAGGGATTTAGGAAATGTATGAGTAAAATAATAAGGGGTGTTGGACTAAAGACACTGGATGGATGGATGGGTGGATGGATGGATGGATGGATGGATGGACAGATAGATGGATGGATGGATGGATGGATTGTCTGTTTGTCTGCCCCCTACGAAGCCAGACAGGCCATGTAGGCAGTGTCTACTGAGCATGGATCCAAGCCATATGGTGCCACTTCAGGAGGAGCTCCCAGTACACACACACACACACACACACGCACGCACACGCACACGCATACCCGCATGCATGCATGCATGCACGCACGCACGCATGCACACGCACATGCGCACATGCACACACGCACACACACACACAAACACACACATACTAGGCTTTGGGTGGGTTTGGGTTGCTGAGTAACTTTCATGGCGAGCTTCTCTTTGATTTTGATGTCTTTTGATGCATACAAAAGACAGAACAAGTTCTTAGGGGAAAGACAAGCTCAAGGGGTCAACCAACCCCCCCCCCTTTGGCAGGTCTTTCTCCAAGAATCCCATTATGCTGGGATCAGACTACACCATGTTCTTGACTTCTGAGACAATCTGTTTCCCACAGTCTTCCATGTGTCTCTACATCTATGATCATCATAGATGTAGAGACACATGGAAGACTGTGGGTTGGACCTAATGTAATCTGCCAATCACAGCTAGCTTTTTTTCACAACTTTAATGACATACATTGGACTTCACTGTTTCACCTGACAGCATCAACAACATTATTCCTCTTCATGTTGTGTTTAGAAGACTGCTCTGTCCTTCTAAGGGTCAACATCACAAAACATGGAACAGAAGTTGTCAAATTAGAAAAAAAAATCTGAGATGCTCATCTTTTTGTGATTCTGGAAATGCAATTTTGCTACAATAGTAGCTTTCAGTGCAAGTACAAGCATTGCACTTCTAGTGGCTTTGAGCTGGGTAGAAGGGGCCAAGTTTGAATGTTGTGTTTAGTAATTCCTGCATAGTATGCCTTTAACATTTTATTCCACTAAATCTAGGAATAAAACTTAAGTCCACTGTGCAGCTAATGACAATAATAACTGGAGATTTATGCAGATTCAGTACAGTTACTGTGTATTCATCACTCTGCCTCTTCTGCCATCACATTAGAACTGAAGCAAGGTGACAGAGCAGATATTCAGCATCCCTTCTAGATTTCACACACACTCTTACATCTAACAGATACACAAAAAAGAGCATCGGTGTCTGGCTTACTCACCAAAGTCAGCGAGTTTAAGCTCTCCAGTGTCGCTGATGAGCAGGTTTTGTGGTTTCAGGTCACGGTGAAGGATGTACCTCTGGTGGATGTAGGACAGCCCTCTCAGTAACTGGTACAGGAACAGCTAGAAAATACAAATGAAGAAAGGGAAAGAACTTTTATTACAGGAATATTTTAACTATGACATATCTCTATGTACAAACAACATGGCGAGGGCATATCCGATAAGAAAGGCATATTTTTTTGTATGACGCAGTGAATAAATTACATGAACATCAATACTTCCTTGATAACTAGTCTCCCATTTGTCTCTGCCCGAATCTACATGAATCTGAGCAGATGTTGACCTATTCAAAACCTATCCATCACTGAGGTAGGGCTGTGACTTCATTCCATTCTAAATGAGAACAGACATGAACCCCACATGTTATTTACAAATAGTTTAATGAAACGCTATCTCTCTGACAAAGGCACAAACACCAAAATCAATACTGAGCCATCAGTCAAGAACGTACACATCATTTCCTCCACTTGGATCACTGAACCATAACAAAACAGATGAGACATGACAACGCCCATCAGATCTCACAGCTGAATTATTAGAAACTGTTGCATTAACTTGTCAGGTTGAAAATAAGCAGTGAATTAAACTGTCTTTTCCTGATTCAAAATGACCTTGTGTGTCATGATGTATTTTATCAATTCTGCTTTGTGTAGAGTGATTTTGGATAGTGGGAAAGGAAGGAGAATGGTGACAGCAGAAATGTATAAAGGTGTGACAGACTTAGCTGAAATCACACCAAACATAAGGACCTGGGCGGGGCGGCTGCCTCCTTTTCATTTTCTGTGAAGGGCAGCGAATCGATTGAACGGGGCATGACAGGATTGCTGACAACAGGGGGCAGGAAGGCAGTGCCACAAGAAAAGCACTGAAATACTAATATATATATATATATATATATATATATATGTATATATATATATATATATATATATATATATATATATATATATATATATATATATATATATATATATATTTGTCTTAGTATTTGTCTTAGTATTCATATACTAAGACAAGTATTTGTCTTAGTATATGAATGGTAACTGTCAGGCAATGTTAAGTTTTTCAGAAATACAGACAAAGAAACACACTACCGAATTAACTAAAGCTCTCCCTTTAATTCAATCAATCTAATCCAGTATTAAACTCAATAGACCTGTATAACGAGTAATTGTACTCACTCATAGATACCACATTTATGTCTACTATTTTTCAGGAAGACCCATGGATTATTCCCTGAGAAATTAACAAAAATGCAAAAAAAAAGAACCAAAACAAAACAAAACAAAATTAAAAAAGAACACCATCTTGCAATGTTAAAGAAAGTGAGAAAAAAACCCTGGATAGTGGCAAAGGAAGGAGAAACCTTTATCTCGATCTAAGGCAAAGGTTCATGTGGTCCATTCTGGGCCAAGAGCCATCCTCCATTCAAGTTTCATGTAAATCTGCCTTTGATTGGCTTACCCTAATATTGCCTCTAATTGATTGAAGGCAATCAATTAGAGGTAGATTAGGGCGAGTCTTGCCAAGTTAAGTAGTGGAATCTATTACAACGTTTTAGCTAGTGTAGAGTATCTGGAGTATCGAGCAGCTAAAGAGGCCAAAGCAGAGCTAAAAGAAGAGCGAAAATGATCATAGGATAGGAACACAACTCAAATTGAATGTTTTTATGCTCTTAAATGAATTAATATCTATTTATTTTATTTATTTATGTTATTTCAATGTATTTCCATGTGAGGTTGAATTCACAGAACAATGTTTTAGTTGCACATTTAGGCTCAAGTGTGCTTATAAGTATTTCACGTGTAAAAACTGCTGATCAAAAACAACTGCTGTAGTTCGGTAAAACAATACAAATATTTTAAAGGAAGTAACCCTTAAGACAGGAGGACTTCACTGACCAATATAATAACAGCAAATTAATTCATGTAAAACACTCATGAAAATGCATGAATGCGCTTTTGCTGAAATTTACACTTTTACAACCAATTATCTTACTGCTGCAATTAAACACAGCTCCTCCACCTGTCTACGGAGCTCATGAACCCAAACTGCATCCACAAAACAAATTTAAATATATGCATACTGCATCAACTGCATCTTCGGCTGTCTGTATGAGCTTTCAGAAATAAATATCAACAAGATCCTAAAATGTTTCTACAGTCAGAGCAACGATAAACTTGTTTTGTTTTCCTTCTGAGATGTGGCAGTTCTTCACCCCCCCTGCAGACGTGTCAATCAACAAATAATGAGGCGTTCACCATTCAGCATTCAATTTTATTCCAATTCCAGCATTCCCCTCTCATTTCTCTCCTCTCACTGATACTATAGTCGCGGCCAATTAAGCTGATTGAAGCACCGTGGAGTCCAATCAGGGACGGGCCCTGTCTGGCATCTGGAGTCACCGGGTCAACAGTTTACTATTCCTGCACTCAGCAGGCGAGAGATGAACTGCAGCACAGAAAATTAGCATGGGAAATGTGTGTTTATTCATGTATATCAAAACACACTTCTGAAAAGATCGTGCCTTGTTAGGAGTGAGACTGCGTAAAAAGAGAAAAATCACACTTCTCTTCAGTTGGCTCTTTAATTCGAACATCAAACTGTTCTTTAAAGAGGCTTTTTCTTTTTCTGTTCAGCTTCAACAGAGACAGCTCAGTTCCATTTGCATTCCAATATGTGAGGGAAAGTGAAGAGCGAGCAGTTTGTGGAGGTTATTCAGAGAAGCCATTTTGACAATAATGATAACACTGTGTGCTGGTCTCAAGGTGGCCAATTTCAAACTTAAATCATTTAGGCCCAGTCAATAATGGGCAAATTTATACCCCACACACCTTAACTGAAAAGGAGGTTTACAACACCATTTTTCTTACAAATCAAACAGGCTCAGCATTAGTGAACATTTGGCGTCTTGACAAAGACATCTGCTGGCCAGATGAGCTCACTCAACTATAATAAGTGACTATGAGATGTCCATCTGGCTAAATATATTGGAAGGAAGCCTGCAGTTAAAGGTGCGACTACACAAAATAAACATGAGAGCGAGCTGAAAAATAAAACAAAGAACAAACAAAGAAAAAAATACAACAGATGGAAACATTCACCTGCAGGAGAGGTGGCAGTGGAAAATAAAATATATCAAGAGTCGTCACTTTTATCACTTTCAACGCCAGCGTTAATTTCATTAACGAAAACATGAATGAATTTGATTTGAATGCTGAAACTGGACGTGAGTGAGGGAGCAACCCTGCAGACGCACTGATGTACTATGCTGTTGCTAGAAGCTGAAAATGGGATGATTGGATTTATACAAAGAAAGGATTTTTCATTTTTCATTTCATCTCAACTTGAGCTTCTTGACCTTGGAAACAGCAGTTGACAAAACAATCTCACCTCTTGGTCCATTATAGTAGTACGGAGCCCCCATATGGCCACATGATAGGGAAAAAAATGGATGTGGCAATCCGTGCTCTCAGATGTGTAAACCGTGCTCTCGGATTTGTAAACCGTGCTCTCAGATTTTGTGGATTTTGCCCTCTTCTCATTGTCCAGCTGGAGGCACCATGGATACAAGCAACCCAGTACAGCTACTGACAGTCCTATCTTTCTACATGGAGTTTGCCTTTGATAGTGATCAATAACCAATAAAGATGATGACAACAACTCCATTTGACTGTGTATGTGCAAAATGTGTGCGTAATGTGATGCATGGATCTCAGTCCTCTGGTTGGACCGGACAGGACACACTGACTATCATTCTGTTTAATAGGGGATGGGGTGTGGGTGGGTGAAATAATTCATCTTAGTGTAGTTCTAGCATTTATAAACAGTAAACTGAAACATAATAAATGGTTTACAACACACTATAATGCAGACGCAAGCAGATACTGTCTATTAATGTAACTTATCAGCTTTAACTCCTCCTGTGGGCACCCATATGTGGAGGTTGCCATATTATGAGATAATGATTGACAACATAGTCAAACACTCATCAAAACACAATCATATGAAATCTTGATATGATACACCACTAAATACTACAGTACCCATGAATATAATTCACTGTTGCTATGGAGAAGACTTCTCCACACTTCCAGTTTGCATCATAGCTTTTCTATTGAAATCTGCAGTCTCCATGCCAAACATGAGATAACTCTGATGACAGTCTTGACAAAGTGATCAGAGCTCCTCACTGATTAGTAAACTGATATAAAATCAGTGCAGTGCCCGTTTAATGTCTAACTTTTCCCTATCATTAGCTGCATAACGACAGATATTTAAGCCCAGTGATTGGATGTCTCTGACTGCAATTCACTCTAGGATTTGGATTCCCTCCCAAAGTTGTTAAGTATACAGTCTTGTACTTTTGACTTTCTGTACTTTTGACTTTCTTTCAATGCAGTGCCTCATTTTTTGTACTCCATCAGGATAATTTGATGCCCATCTATTTGTTGGAAGTTCTCCAATGGCTTTTCTTCACCTGACATCATATATAGGAGAGAACAACCCTGTGACCTGAAGTCTAAAATGCACTCACAGCAAGAAGAAGCTGCAACAGTAGCTGGTAATACAACTGTTAATCTGAATATAGAGTTCTTTCATTGAAGAGAAAAAACCCTGCAGAATCCCTGCAGTGTGTGTGTGTGTGTGTGTGTGTGTGTGTGTGTGTGTGTGTGTGTGTGTGTGTGTGTGTGTGTGCGTGTATGCGTTCATGAGAGAGCCTCTGTGTAATCATGATGCATTATTAGTTCATAACTGCTAGGAGAAACAAATCATGTGATGGTAGTTAAATCACTCATTAACATAATCTATCACCTGAGGTGTGACCTGCTGCATGAACAACAATCCATCACCTACACACCAATAAACACACTGCCATGTTCTCATAATAAAATACTCACTACCATCATACCCAAGGCTTGCACAACTCTCCATCAAGATAAGCACTATGAAAGAAAGTGTTGATTAGAGGGGCTCTGTGTTAACTCTCAGTAGAATGGGGTAGAATTTGGCTCTTTGGTCTGATATTCAATGTGTAGCAGAGCGTGAGGCAATATATCAAAGTGACAGCAGCACACTGGGGTTCATCTAGTTTCACTAGGACAAAAACAAAGTAAAACAGCACACAACACAGAAGGAGAGGAAAGATACTGTGTATTCATGTGATATTATTATGGAACAAATTATGAGCTAACAAGCTCAGACATGAAGACTGACTGATTTGGGACAAAACAAGTGTGAAAGTCATGGTCCCACTAGTGGCTTTATAAGGTTTAACGGAGAGAATTTACAGACGTGTGTGTTGTTCAGAATTCCATTATTAGAGCTTCATCAGGAACTTAAATGTCATGTTCATCCACTGGGAAAGACAAGCATTCTCAGTAAACTTACTGACACTCTGCATATGACATTTTGATACTTATTGTGTACTGGAAAGTGTTGTGCTGAAGATTCACCCATCGAGTTATCTCTTTCAAAGTTTGCATCAAAATGTCTACATTATTTTTATGGGCAACCAGGAGCTCTGTTGGCCAGTCAACAAAGATTTCCCCACTTTTTGGCAACCACAGTTTTTGTCAAAGGAGGCTCAGATTGAGACGGAGGTCAGTTGGTCATAAGCCAAAGGACACCTGATTTACTGTTTTAGGCAATTAGATAAAAGTGTGTAGCAGTGGGACTGACCTATAGCAAAAAAGCCCAAACCCATGGAAATGGATTCACGTAAAATGACCAGACTTTGTAGACAGACAGACAGACAGACAGACAGACAGACACACACACACAAACGCACAGATGCACACACGTACACGTCCTCTTTTATAATTCATGAACTGGTTGATGTAGACACTTGTAGGAGGCATCAACTGACTTAGCAGACTTCCTTCTTCATTAATGATGCTTTGCTCCACCACTACACTTCATCCGAACCCCTTTCATAACACATGAACTGTTTTTGGTACACTCTTGTTGGGGGCATCACTGAACTCAGCAGACTTCCGTTTTCATTTCTGTGTTAGCACCTGCACCTTTTCATAACTCATGTGATTCAGTCAACTTGAGAATCACAAAGCTCATCAGGACATCTGCAAGATCATTTCTCCACCAATTTACACACACATGATCTCTACTGGAGCAAGAAGCACCTTTTTATGTAACAAGATTACTGTCATTAAAAAGCAACACGTTACGTTACAGCGTTACCTACTGAGAAAAGTTATGCATTAGCATACTTGCACTTTGATGGCTAACTGATGAAATTATCATCGAATCCAAAATGACATCAGATAGCACTGAAAGGATCAATACTGTACATTTACCACCAAGTATGATTTTAGTTTTCATACAGTTTTTGTGTGTAAAATGGCTGCAGTGAACGTGACTGTACTGTGGCGCACACTGTGCAGCACACAGAGCACACTGGAGACAGCATGGAGGCTGCGCCACACACTGACTTCTCCAGAACATCACTCAGGACATCATAACCTACTGCACATATGGATTGTATTCATTATCAAAGCCTGGAAATAAAGCCATTAACAGCTCTCACGCAATCGTTTCACTCCATATCCACATTATGAGTCCTAATCATAACACAGGTTACCAAAGTTCACCATAATAATTCCACTACATATCAAACATTTATCATAGATGCACGTTATAACGTTCAAACCAGCTGTGTTGTGTATTTGCGCTTTTAGTAAGCCGTATTTATTCCACAAGCACATTTCAATTATAAAAGATATAAACAAAGCCAAATCTCAAAGTACAAATTACAGGTACTTTATTGAGTATTTACTTTTTATGCTACTTTATACTTCTACTCCACTACATTTCAGAGAGGAATATTGTACTTTGTCCTCCACTACATTTATTTGTCAGCCTCAGTTGACAGTTACTTTAAAGATTAAGATTTTACACAGTGGATAATGTAACAAGCTTTTAAAATGCAACACATTGAGCACCAAATCGTGTTTTTTTCCCTTTAAAGGTCTCACATGGCTTCATTTCAATAAATGTTTAAATGATCCAATATCTCATCAAAATGCAAAAGGTTAATGAAAAAGTCCAAAAACTAAAAACAGATCAGAACTTTGTTTTTTTTTCTTTTCCTCTCATTGATGCTTTGGTATTAATATTCTAATCATGTCTTATATTGCAATATATCAGTCACAGGGGCCAAAACAGTACTTTTACAATCATAACACAGGTTACCAAAGTTCACCATAATAATTCCACTACATATCAAACATTTATCATAGATGCACGTTATAACGTTCAAACCAGCTGTGTTGTGTATTTGCGCTTTTAGTAAGCCGTATTTATTCCACAAGCACATTTCAATTATAAAAGATATAAACAAAGCCAAATCTCAAAGTACAAATTACAGGTACTTTATTGAGTATTTACTTTTTATGCTACTTTATACTTCTACTCCACTACATTTCAGAGAGGAATATTGTACTTTGTCCTCCACTACATTTATTTGTCAGCCTCAGTTGACAGTTACTTTAAAGATTAAGATTTTACACAGTGGATAATGTAACAAGCTTTTAAAATGCAACACATTGAGCACCAAATCGTGTTTTTTTCCCTTTAAAGGTCTCACATGGCTTCATTTCAATAAATGTTTAAATGATCCAATATCTCATCAAAATGCAAAAGGTTAATGAAAAAGTCCAAAAACTAAAAACAGATCAGAACTTTGTTTTTTTTTCTTTTCCTCTCATTGATGCTTTGGTATTAATATTCTAATCATGTCTTATATTGCAATATATCAGTCACAGGGGCCAAAACAGTACTTTTACAATCATAACACAGGTTACCAAAGTTCACCATAATAATTCCACTACATATCAAACATTTATCATAGATGCACGTTATAACGTTCAAACCAGCTGTGTTGTGTATTTGCGCTTTTAGTAAGCCGTATTTATTCCACAAGCACATTTCAATTATAAAAGATATAAACAAAGCCAAATCTGAAAGTACAAATTACAGGTACTTTATTGAGTATTTACTTTTTATGCTACTTTATACTTCCGACTCCACTACATTTCAGAGAGTAATATTGTACTATGTCCTCCACTACATTTATTTGTCAGCCTCAGTTGACAGTTACTTTAAAGATTAAGATTTTACACAGTGGATAATGTAACAAGCTTTTAAAATGCAACACATTGAGCACCAAATCGTGTTTTTTTCCCTTTAAAGGTCTCACATGGCTTCATTTCAATAAATGTTTAAATGATCCAATATCTCATCAAAATGCAAAAGGTTAATGAAAAAGTCCAAAAACTAAAAACAGATCAGAACTTTGTTTTTTTTTCTTTTCCTCTCATTGATGCTTTGGTATTAATATTCTAATCATGTCTTATATTGCAATATATCAGTCACAGGGGCCAAAACAGTACTTTTACTTTAATACACTTACTACATTTTGCTACTGATACTTTTACTTTAAGGATCTGAATACCTCCACCACTGGCTATAATGTGGCTTAGGTGCTATTATTGGTTGAGTTTCACCATCAGTGATTTTTTTATGAATATAATGTAACACCCAGTGGTCACATATACTCCTCTTCTCTCTTCAGACGCACTTTTGAAATAATTTGTACCCACACCTGCAAATACTCAGCCACCTGCAGACACCTCCACCTCAGCACCTGTGTGAAGGCAGCTGTCTAAGATGCAAGTGGAACCTGCTAATATCATGCCTAGAATACCAAACTGGTCAGGGCCAGCTCTGTACACCAAGTTTTATATATCAGAATATTTTTTGGGCATACATACATTTCCTTATTTGTACATACACAAATAGTTAGTGTGGATTAGGGTTAGAGTTTTATAAATGAGACCCCTGATCATCATTATACTGATGAATTCAACATTGGCAAGGACTCCGCCTCCAAACACAAACCTTTGGATTCACTGACAATTCTCCAAAGCAGTGTTTTGCTGAAATGAGTGAAATCAGTGAGGGGGAGCTAAAATGAAGCAATGTTAAATGGAGTGAGAAGGGTCTATCTTCTAACAGCAGGCATGGAAAGAGCCCTAATCTTCCCCACTAAGCATCTGTACAGCCCTTAATGGGCTGAATCAGGAGACATCATCAAACGGCAGCGTGGCACCGGCAGTGTGTCTTCGGCAATGTGGCACCAGCCACTGAGGACTATAAAGTTCAAAATATGCCCAGAATTGTCTTTGGCTTATGTTTTAATGAGCAGCTGTGTTCTACTGCAAAGCCTCCATGTAAATATAGGACTGCTGAAACACCACTACAAACACCATAAAGCTGCATGGACAAAGTGTCTCTGAAGCCACTTAAACCTTTCTATAGATATGTTTGGATATTATTTTTAGTTGTGTGTAGATAGTATATGTATGTAGTGCATGACAGGTCAGCTAATGTCTACAGGGAACATAAAATTCAACATAAATAATCTTTACTTTTACCAAGGACATCAAAAACTGCTTAAACTCAAAACAACAACCAGCTGTCTCAGAACTAGGTTTATCTGACAGGGCAGTGTTGGTGTTGTTCCTAAAAGCAAAGAAGCACCGTAAGTGATGTTGTTCCAGAACCGTCATTGAAACTGACCAATCATGCTATTGTGGTGTGACAGCTTTGCGACTTATGTTGGTGTTGTTCCTGGAACGTCCTTGTTCATGTTGCTTCAAGACCATCATTGCAACTTAGCAAAATAAAAGTCAAACTCCTTTGACAGAAAGTACACTGTACTACACGTTTTTCATTACTTTTGAGTTTTATATCACTGTTTAGTTAGTTTTAGGCAACAAAAATACTTGATTAGGTTTTGGAAAACATGGTTTGGGTGAAAAATGACCGTTCACAACGATAAACAAGTGTTAGAAAATATAACTTCTCCCATGTGGGTATTTTTCCAGACTTTTGCTTTTCCCAAGAGCATGTGGTGGGAACGCCAAGTTCCGACAGAGAATAGCTACTAAACTGATGTTTTGATAACTGTGTTATAATAGGTTTTGAGTTTACTTTGAATTGTTGTGTGACTTATAGATTCGTGTAGCATCGTGAGTCTTACTTTGAGTATGGATGTTATGGATGTGTATTCATGTAATTTAACACTGACCCCAGGAAGAGTATCTACTGTGCTGACACAGAAGCTAATGGGGATCTTAATAAACAAAACAAACAAACAATCATTAATTATGATGTTCCAGGAACAGCACAAACACTGTGCAAGTCAGAATGTTCCCCCGAACTATGTCTCTATCACCTCTATAATTAGTACCCTGGTACAGAGCTCTTCAGGAAACTGAGAGAAAACCTCGGACATTATTTGGAAATTAAAGACCAATACGATGAAGCATCAGTGCTTCATTGGTTATTTATCTGATGTTGAATATGACTATAGTTGTTGTTTTTTGACACAATGTGTCAGATGTTTGCCATAATGACATGACACTGAGGCCTAATGTCCTATCAGTAGCTTCCCCCATAATGTAATTGTAAGAGCAAATGCTGGCTGTTATTGGGCTTGTACACATGATTTGCGGGTGTCAGTTTCCCACTGATCTATGGAGATGTCATTGAGACAAGGCCCTTCAGCTGACTGCATATAATCTAATCAGAAGAGCACTCAAGCAGCAGTCTGGATGAGGTCATACACACTGTGTTCAATTACTGCAGTGCTGCTAACAAACTGCAGTTCAAGTACTGCACATGGCACGAGAGTAGTTAATGGCGCTGCACAACGACACAGTTTCCAATAGATTTTAGCACAAACGATCCAGTTCAAGCAGAAACCTCAGTACATTTTCAGCTTTAGACTGCAGGAACACACACACACACAGCTCTCTGGTTCTTGACCAATAATTACATTAGCAGCGAGCGTCTGAGTGTGTGTCTCTAAATGTTAATTTGATCAAGCACCAGTGGAGTCACTAATAGCTTTTGTGTTACTGATTAGTAAATAGGAGTGTGGTTGAGTGACTGCACTTCCACACAGTCATAAAACACACTAATAACAGACATTAACCTCCTTTATAGTGCTTATGTTTGGGTCAGAATTGATTCCTCACCGACTTGACATCCCTAAAACACTGATACACTTTGTCATTTCATTGTGGCATTTGATCAAAATGAAAAAAAAAAAAGTTCAACATTTTGGAAATCACACATAACTGTGTGCACTTTTTTTTCTGAGTGAGAAGATATCAATCTCATGTCTGTGTGTTAAGTAAAGAGATGGACCCTGGATGTGGTTAGCTTAGCTTATCATGAAGACAGAAAGCAGGGGGCAACAGCTCGCCTGGCGCTCCAGAGTTAAAAAAACAAACAATTGATCTCATTCATAGACCTGCATCATTTTTGATTGATTTGTATTGCATAACCCTGATTCCAAAAGAGTTGGGACACCAACAGAGACAGACACAGTCTTACAGAATGCTCTTAAGCCCATGTAGTAATGTCCTTTACACAATCACGTTTCATAGAGTGGCGAACCTCAGACCATCTTTGGTAACAGGTGATAGTATCATGATTGGGCATGAAAGGTTCAGTCGTTCACAAGCAATGAACCTGTTTACCTGTGGGATGTTTTTTTGGAGCATTCCACAGCCTTCACAGTCTTTTGTTGCCCCTGTCCCAACTTGTTGAAAACATGTTGCTGCATCAAATTCAGAAGAAGCAGATACTTACAAAAATCAATGAAGATGATGTGGTAAAACTTTAAATATATTACAATTTCAAATGTTATGTCAAAAAGGATTAGCAAATTATAACATTATGTTTTATTTATGTTTTACACAGCCTCACTACTTATTCTGGTTTCATGGTTTTAGAGAAAGTTATGAGTTGGAACTATTTCTCGACAAAAAGTTTATCCATCCAGCTATACAGTGTCTCTGCATTGTAGTCCACGTGGCCAGATACAGTTATTGCACACATGTTTTGGTCACTGTACAGACACAGTAGTACCAAGTCTGGCAACCCCACTGTGACAAACAGGTCACAGGGAAGCTACATGCAGTCTGTTTGTCAAAGAATAATGCAACTCCCCCTGCAACCAAAACAAATCCTTTTTACTTTTTACTTTTCTGTTTATGTATGGATTTAACAAATGACAACCAACTTTAAAAGCATTGGTAGGCTTTCTTGTTTTTTAATACTTTGGATGGAGCCAGATTAGCTATTTCTTCCCATTTACAGAGGGAGCAGGCAAAATATCTCTAGATTTATGTCTGCTGTTTACAGTGAGCTTATGCCACAGTTTGTGCGCACCACTGGTCTACAACGTGCCACAGAAGGGCACCCTGGTGGCCAGGAAGTTTGGGGTGTCGTCCTTTGAGCTTTAATGTCCCCAGTTTGAGTCTGCCAAAGAATTTGTGTTACTACAGATTTGCCATCTTGTATGTATATCAATTAAATGTTGGTGTTAGTCTTCTCATGAAATTTCTGTCTGAACAGCTTCATCCTGACTCACTCAGGTCAGGCTTTTCACTGCATGCCCTGCTTTTCAGAGTCGTCTTAATGAAACACACCTTACAAGAAATGACAGAGATAACTATATTCTGATATTTATAGTTAACTATAGCCTTTACTAAACAAGCCAAAAGAAAAGAGATGCTATTGTCATTGTGATGGATTAATACAGTTCATGCTGGGTAGTTCTAGGGCAGCCTCCATTACCATCGATGCAAAGGAACAAAGTCACAAGTCCTATTAGAAATCACAGCTCAGCCATCTCACCAATGAGTAACAAAGTCAGCGGGAGTCAAGCAACACCTCCCTCTGCTCGTTCAGAATAATCCTAAATTATTCAAGTGAATCTCAATGAGGCTGCTGTCGGCAGCAAAAACACATATTACATATGTAAATCTCCACTGGCAAAAGGTACAAGCTGTGTTACATAACACATGGAGCCTGAACTGTCACCCTCCTGCACCATGGAACATAACACGGAAAACATCACTATATGAGTGTTCAGCAGGGGAACGGTCAATCATACCATCCAACAGCCTCACAAAGGTTTATGTCCTGCGTGATACCATGAACAGTCAGTACGGTGCTAAGATGAAGTGTGGAGTGTCGCTATGTGACAATGATAAAGCCTGTCCTTCCTTTAAAAAGTTGAACTCCAGAACTGTTCTGCTTTCTGACAGTGCAGTGTTTTTGCCAGTTTATGGCTATTTGAAATCGGAATGACGACAAACATGGATATGGACAAGTTGCAGTCAGTGTTTGTGTGATGAAGAGGCACTAAGCACTTCCTTTTACATTCTCATCTCAGTTCTTGTCAGATTCTTTGAAACAGACACCACAAGTAATGCATCATTTCTGCTTTTTGTCTTTAGGATTATTGTTCTTCTTCAGTTACACACATATCGTGATGTATTGTTAGATAATTGTCTTGCAATGTATCAAGTATTACGGTATTGTGATAGCATCATTATCCCGGGCAATGTATTGTATCATAAATTCACTGTCACCTAGCTACAACACAACATCTGTTTCTGTATGACATCATAAAACTAATGTAAAGTTGCAGGAAGTCACAAAATACAAAACTAAGAGATATCAATTACTTTCGGAACAACTAATATGATATTTGTTTTAAGGGATTTCATAGTCACTAAACTCCACCAGATGTGTCCTGCATGAACATTACATGAAAAAGATTTCTGTCAGCAACTGGAGGGAAATATTGTTTATTATCCGGAGGCTGGTGGTGTTGAACTGAAATTTGACAGAGCTGTTAAAGTATGATGAGAATCATAACATAAAATAGCTGAAAGGTGTGGTAGAGGGACAACCCAAACACAACATTATTTATTTATTTTAGTTTAAATTAGTCTCAATCTATTTCCGGGCTCATTATTGCTGGCTTGGCACGTACCGCTGCTTTTCTTTGTGTCAGCAAGTACCGCTATGAAACTCAAGACCTAATTTCACTCCAGAGATGCTTTTGCTTCTCATCATGAATCTCCTCTTATGAAAGTTGAAATTGAAATTGGGAGGTTGAACAATGTCCAGCCAGTTTGAGAGAGGGAGGCTGGAACTGACCTCTCTCAGAGAAAAGGTATCTTTTTTATATAAGTGTAAGATTGAATAACAGGCAGCATAGAAGGAGGGATGCCACTTGGTTGCAAGACAGTGATTGGACATACAGTAATAACAGAAAAGTGTTTGTAAGAGGGTGTATAGGAGGTGTGCCCATTGCATAGAAGTGAAGGCACTGATTGTGAATTACAACGCCCTTTTTGGGTCCAGTTGGGGACCTTTGGTGCAGATCTCTCCATTGTTTCCTGTCTCCTCTAAACTATTGGTATTCAACAAAAAAAACAACAACATGCCCCAAAATAAAACAGAAAAAGGAGCATAATTCATAACTGGTGGAATGCTGCTGTTTTTTCCTGCTTACTTTTCACCACTACATGCCAGTGAATTTTTCCTGGCAACATCTGGTTTGTCTGCACCTTGTGTCACTAATTCTCATATTATTAATGTTGCACACACTTTGTTTTGGTTGCAGGTATATATCCTCGTGGACTGATAAAAACTGAAGCACTCGCATTGCAGATAGCCAGTGACAATGGAGTCTTTAAAATCTGGACACATTGAACAGCTAAAATGAGTATGTGGACTAGACAAGTGGCTCATTCTAAAACGTATTCATCATGCGACCCTGAAGTTTTATCTTGTGACCCCATGATGGGTCCCAACCCCCAGGCTAATAACCATTAGAGTCGACCGAGGACTACTAAAATGTTACATTGCAACTCTACTCTCATGGTTACACTGCTGTCTGAATCTTGTAGTAGCAATGTCTCACTTGTTGTTGCCCTCACATTTATAACATTTAAGATGATGTATTAATGAAACTAAATGCGTTGTGACTAGCTTGATTATACATACTGTACCTTCACATTGTCTGGGTGGAGACCCCCAGGGTGTTTGTCCATGTACTGACACAGGTCTGTGTGCTGTAAAATAAAGCAAAAGAGCACAATGTTAGCATGCTAACATGAGAAAGTCTTAAAACTGACAAATTATGGATTAGACTGCAAATCTAGCAAGAGCAGGGTGCCATGGTGGTTGGATAGCACAGTCGCCAGAGAAAAATGTCGGCATTTTACATTTCTGCAAATCGCGAATATGTTGAAATTTGTACGTTTCCCATGTGTCATATCAATAATTCTACATTAAGTGTCATATCATGTCAAGATCACATGTACAGTATATGAGCTGTGAGCTGGCAAGCCAGCGACCACTGTTCCAGACAGCATTTCAACATTTGTAAGAGTGAAACCACTGGATATTTTTGATGATTCATCAGGCCAATTTCCAGCCGTGTTTGTGGCAGCACAACCAGGTAATCCTAAACCTGATCTTTTCCTAACCTTGACGAGGGGCTTTTGTGCCAAAAACCAGACCATAAGCACATCATTGTCATAACATGAAATTGAAAACTGGAACTAAATAAATGTAAAGTTGCAACATATCTGTGGTTTGCATAAATGTACATTGGCAACATTTACTTTGGTGATTGGGTTGGATGTCAATCCTATTCAATGTAAGGAGAAAGAGACCATCTGAAGCTGAGCTGATGTCTTCTCTATCAGAAAGTCACCACCTGATTCATATGACTTGCAGTGTTCCACTGGCCTGCCCTTCACCTCTGTATTTTGTTTGGAGGAGGCAGTGGATCTGAAATCACACTGATATTTAACAGTCCCAGAGTCTCCTCTGCTGAATAATTCAAACAGATGCTCCAACAAGCCTGTCCATCTCACACTTTCTCCTTTATCGCTTTGTAATACATTTCATTGTTTTATGCCCTCTCCCTATGTATGTCACCCTCTACCTGTCGATCATCATTAGGCTCTGAGAGGAGAAAAATGAACTGATTATTCTGGTTGAAAGGCTCTCTGTATGTAAAACAGCACAGGCTGATTACAGCTCGGAACATGAGATGATGAATAGACATGAAGCCAACCAGCAATCCAACACATTTTCACAGCTTGGAATGCAACATTTTATTCAAATAGATAACCATTAGTCACCAGGAAGTGAATTCATATTCAAAGGATTCAAAGATATAAATAATCAGGAGGGATTAACCCACTTCAGGAGGGTTAAGTGACCGCCTTGTTTAAACTCCAAAGTCAATCTGATCTCTTATTCTTTATTCAAACATGACCCACTGAGCTCCACTCAACAAATCTCCTTCAAAAGCTGAACCTCTGCGGTTGTTTCATCTACCAACAGGGGGCATTGCTCTGTCTCATTAAATGCAGAAGTGATGGAAAGCTGAGTAAGCTTGTTCTGGTTGAGCGATTTGGCCTCGCTCAGCACTTTAAGATCAAACATTGACCTGAATATCAATGTGACCATCAAAAGTGGTCGTCAGTCGATACATAAGCAAAGGGTTAACAGACCAAATGTCTGTTCTCAACTTTGTAGATTTACTGTTATCCATTTCTGTCCAGAAAGCTGTGGTGAAAACTTACTCATACAAAATGTATGTGGACGCTGAGCAGAGAGACGCTTGACAGATTTATAAAGGGGGACAAGGACCACATGACTGGTGGAGATGACTGAAGATGCCAGATTTTAAAAAGATGTTCACTCCAAAATCAAATCTACAATTTTTCCTCTTACTTGCGTGTCTGCCTTTTCTTGAATTTAATGGAACTAGATGGCACTTGGCTTGTGGTGCTTAAAGCGTGAAAAAAAAAATGCATTTGAACTCAACAGCAAAGACTTTCCAGAAATCATGACCCCATTACTCAAAATAATCCACAGACCTTGTTGTGAGCAGTGTCATGTAGGAACTACGCTCTCTCTACTGAACTACTCCGTCTCACAGCACAGACAGAAGCATGCATCTACTCATGGACGAGAGGCTAGTGCATGTGACAGTGTGGGATGTAAACATTCCACAACTTCCTCCTTGGTGGAGCTGTAACGTTAACTAGCTAAGTACTGGATAATAGTAACTGGGTCATGGTTTCAAGAAACATTAGTGTTGAGTTTTTCAAATGTATTTTGGAGCTTTGAGCACCATAATCAGTCATCTAGTTCCATTATATTTAAGAGACGGCAGACATCTCTACAGCTGATATCTCCAAAACTCGGCAGTTCCCACCTAAACAATCAAGTTGGATAAATAGCACTACAGGTAGGAGGGAGATTATGATGGCCCCTGGGGACAAAAGCTGTAGAGCACCACCGCCTCTGTGTGTATTGGTTTGGAAGTCAGTGGAAGAAAGACACAGCATATATTTAACACTACTTTTTCTTTTTTAAACACAGCTGTTTGCAGGATGCATGGCAATGAGTTACTGTATCTTATGGTGGCTAACTTATAACTGTTACATGATGATGACAAGACGAAGTTAACATTGTCAAGTGCCATTCATACACCTAGGTTAGCCTAACTGTAGCCTACAGCTAAAAGAATTGGTTGCTTGGTAATAGTCATTTTGTTGAGAAAGCTAATGTTTAGCCGTGTTATAACTCCACAGGGAATCTGACACAGTAACAGGCATTAAGAATTACTCTAATAACTATATGGAAATAGCCAGTGTTCTGGCTGATGGTCTTGTTTGCTTAGGTCATATGCAGGCATCAGTATTCTTGAAGCACACTGAAGCACTAGAACTACTAAGCTCTTAGACCGATTTTACAAGTAGTGCTGTGGCTTGTCATTCCTGTAGACCAATGGGAGCTGCAGTGGTTCCCAAAAAAGTCAAATTCTGACTTTTTTTTGGCCAATAACAATATCAAGATTTGGGACTACCTGATAATGATCTATCAGCATCATATAAATCCAAAACCAAATAACTTCTAATTTCTTTTCAAGGATATATAAATTGGGCTCTAGCTGAGACTTGGTTAACAGAGAAACAATCAGGTGTACCCAGAGTTAAGTGGTTTAACCTAAAAAACTAAATTGAATTGTGCTTAAAACATCCAATACTGATCAATTTACAAATATACCTTAGAGTTTCTGGACCTTGATCAGATCCAGCACTGACCTTGCAGATCAGCCAAGGACATCTCTCTTCCTTGCATACTTTAGTTACAACTATAAACTGTGGTCACCTGCATTTTCTAGTAGGAAGTTTTCCTTCAGGCCATAAATACATCACTGTAAAGTCCTTTGCTGTCATATGTGTCCACAGTACTTGTCAGGACAGTTATGGAAACATACTAAAACGGTGACCTTCCTATAAAATGGCTGTCTGGCTTCCTAATCTGGGCACAGACACACCAGCCTCTGGTTCCTCTGGCTGCCATCCTATGGCACCGAGCAAAGAGTGGAAAAAATCCAGGCTGCTTTAACATTCTTCAAGTGCCCTATAAACAAGAGCATGCCAATCAAAATATCCACAGCTCATGTGTCTGTGGGCAGAGTATTAAAAACTGAAACTCAGTCAGCAACGAGACACTGAGGTCAAATCAATCAAACGCAAGACACAGAGACGAGCACCTCTGTGCCCTTTAAAGCTGCAGGGTTCTTTTATTTCTGAACAAACACTAAAAACAGATTCTCAACATAATTTCAGATGTCTACAGACTGTCCACAAAGAGATTAAGTGGGTGATCTCAGCATGGCAGTGTGCAGCCTCACCACATATTCAAAGACCAGAGTCAGGGTTTCCTTGGTGTGGATGATGTCATGGAGGAGCACGATGTTGGCATGCTTCAGGCCTTTCAGAAGAGATGCTGCAGAGACAAAACGGACAGAGGCAGAGAGAGTTAATGGGAATCACATATTGAGACACCAGAGGAATTGCTATGATCTATGACTTCATTATCTGCATCATTAGGATGCAACACGCCTGTGTAAGCCTCGGTACATAAATACAGGGGATTAAGAAAAGATTAAAACAGAAAAAGAAAACACAAGGTGGATTTACTGCAGCCGTTCTCACACTCACTTGTCAACACTATGATGTAACAGACACTGTTAATAAGTAGAGTAGGGAGATGATGTGTTAGGGAGATCAGACTGCCCATTACTTTACTGGCAAAGCTTCTCACAGCCGTACTGAGGAGGCTGGGTGTGATCAGCACATTCTGGGACAGACTTGTTAAGACTTTCACATGTGATTTGCTTTGAGAACAATCTGGGAGGATTGTGCAGATAGAGAGAGAAAAATAACACATTGTGCAGTAAGCAAAGGTTTACAGAAATTGCACAGTTTTTCATGAGGAGATTCTACACCTCTAAATAAAACATACCATCATTTCAGATCACCTGATCATAGACAGTAAATATGCCTACTTTTTATCATCATGCACTTTTCTCAGAGAAATTAATGAAAGGGTCGAAAAGCACCCTATCTACAGTGCAATGTTAAAGAAACAGAAAAAACCCTGGATCTGTCCCTTTATCCAAATCCGCATCAAAGGTTAATGGGGTCTATTCTGGGCCGAGACCCATCCCAACCAAGACCCACCCAAGTTTCATGGAAATCTTTTCAGTGTTTTTTGTGTAATCCTGCTCACAGACCAACCAACCAACCAACCGACCAGCCAACGGACACGGGTGAAAACATAACCTCCTTGGTGGAGGTTAGGGGCGTCATGATTCTCAAAATCCATAGTGCGATGTTAATTTAAATTTTCAGGTCATGATTCAATTATATTTTCGATTTTTTGCAATTTTTGACTATCAGGTATTGATGTTTAAAGATCATCAGCTCATTGGTCGGCTTATTTCTGTCACAGTTGACTCAGCTTGAGTTTAAGCCAGTAAAAACTGTGGGTTGAGACAAATGCATTCAGAATACACATTACTCCTGTCTACAGTAGTGTGCTAGCTAATATTAGCCTCAAGGGCTAGAATTTTTCTTTGCAACACCAAACAGTTGCTCTGGGATGCCTCTGTCATTGGGTGTTGTGGTTGTCCATCTCAGAAAGATGTACAGATGTAATCATCCAGACTTTAAATCTTAATATCAAACATGCTTGATTATTTGGGGGCAGCCCCAACGTAATAATAAGTAATCAGTTTGTTTTCTCCTTCACACAGCCTGTTCAAGGCACAAATGTTGCAGAAGTTTAATCACAGAGTGTGATTATACTCGAGCAACAAACTGCAAAGCTTCTCCTGCAACCACAGAGACAAATTCACAGGCAAACAAACAGCTGACAGGAAAACTGATCGGGCCATAGTCAGACTACACAGTGAACAGTTTCACTGGGACAGAATGAGAGCAGCATCATAAGCACAGCTTTTATTATGAGACAAAAATGGGATTTTCAGACGGTCGGCAATGTGATTAATTTAGCAAACACAAAGTTCTTTTTCCAAGGGCACAGGGGAGCTTTGACAGACAAATCTTCAGAGAGCCGGCGAGTGATGGAGCCTCATGAATACATTCATCCTGAGTACCTAAAGGTTGTTAAAAAATCTGATAAGGCAGGAGTCCTCTCAGTAAGCAGGAGGTTCGCACTATAAATACCTCAAAGATCGTGTAACCGTTTGAAGATCCAACCCCTCCCTTGCACACATACACCCCCCTCATCTCTAGTAATGAGGGTGAGCGTGTGTCATTTTAATAAGCACACAGACATATACACACATATGCTCAAATCTCTAGATCTAGATCAGATCTCTCTACTCTAGATATATTACTTTATTCAGCAGCAGTCTGTAATGCTGCTCACATATCAGCACTGGGAGCTTCCTGCTCAGTAATTGCTGAATTAGTTCAATTTCAAAGTGCCTCTCTGATACACTCATAGGGAGGGTTTGGAACGTGTGTGTGTGTGTGTGTGTGTGTGTGTGTGTGTGTGTGTGTGTGTGTGTGTGTGTGTGTGTGTGTGTGTGTGTGTGTGTGTCAGTGGCTTGTGGCTCTCACTTCATCAGGCCTGGATCACACACAGATCAAACAGAGAATTATTTTCTCACCTAAATTCCAAAACCACTTCTGTGTGTGGAGCTGAGTGTTTCAGTAAACTGAAGGCCTTCAAGTGCTTCACATACACACTGACAGGACGAACCAAGCCTGGACATGCTCTGTGCTGCTGTTAAGACAACAGGTTAGCAAAATGGGATGTACTATGGGCATACTGCATCTTTCTAGCAATTTTCAAGCATTTTAGAAGTCAATGTCCTTTAGGAATATCTACTGCAATAAAGTACATCTCAAAAAGTTATTCACGTGTACTATTGAGCCCTTAATAGAGCCGCAGTGATTAGGCGATTAATCAGTGAGTCAAGCAAAAGACAAAATATGATCAATTAATCACATAAGTCATGTTTCAAAGAAAAATGTCAAACATTTGCTGGTTCTGGCTTCTTGAATGTGAAGATTTGCTGCTTTTCTTCGTCTTTTATCAGATAATAAATGAATAGTCTTTGGGTTTTGGACTGTTAGTTGGACAGAAGAAGCTATATAAAGATGTCATTTTGTGCTTAAAAATGAGCATTTTTAACTCTTTTTTTTACATTTTATGGACTAAATCAATTAATTGCGAAAATAATTGGCAGATTAATCAATAATGAAAATAACTGTGAGTTGCAGCCTTAAAGTGTTAATATATTTAAGAAGAAAAAAATCTGTCAGTGAAATAGATTTAACCTGTTCCTCAAACAACTCACATGTTCCAAGAATGTTTCAGAATCGTTTTTATGGATTCTGTCTTTTTTCAACAATAACTTACATTTTGGAAATGATTTCTAATAAATCCTCGAATAGATGGATGGCTATGGTGCTGTATGTACTGAATACTTAATTATGAGCCTTACTGTGAAAAATGGAGATAGCTGCTTTTTGGTATCTTAAATAGTGACATGAATTTCAGAATCTTATTGTTAAGAGATTTTCAATATAGTCTATGGGGCAATGGGGTTAAATATGGCAGAAAACTGGGGTTCATATACTGTTCACTTATTATTTTTACACTAAGATTACTTATTATTTTCAGTTTCTTTTCAGTTATCTGTCTCTGTTTGGTTAGGTTTAGGGAATTAAAATAATTAGTTAAGTTAGGACGATTTGGTTTAGGTTAAATGGATCCTTTTGGTAAACTCATGCTAGAAAGACAAACTTCTCCCATGTAAGTATTTTTCCCCAAGCTGCTGAGCTATGACATTACAAAGACATGATTGGCAAATTTCAATGATGGATTAGTGTATTCCACAATTGAAGTCTAAATCTATTGAGAAGGGGAGCACACAGTCATTGGCACTGATGCAGACATCACCAGAAGGACACACCTGTTCACAAAAACCCGTAACTATTAACTAACTGTAACTAGACAACTATGATACATGTAACTATGACAAATCCAAATGTATTAAAGACGAATATTGATTATGATGGATTCCTTTTTATTATCAGAATATTTGTATGTTGCGTCCCAAAGAAACTGTTTCACACACATAACAAAACACAACATTTAACATAACAACAAAGTGCAATTAGTGTGATTACTGACTTTGACATTCAGAGCTTAGTCTACACAGGAACACTGAGGCCTACTTAGAACCCAAACGGTGACTGAACTGTTGACAGACTGAGGATCAGAGAGTTCTACAGTCTGTTCAGTCCAGCCTGTGGGAGTAAAATCTTCTGTTTGATGGCAAAGGCTGATATTCTTCAGATAAAATATGAGAAGGCCCTGATGTAGTGTTACCATTATTGGAATCACAGCAGCAATTTAAATATGAAAATTGAAAATATCTGCAAAATGCACTTCAGGCTTAAGGGAAATTTGAACAACATTCTTGATCCTGATCTTCTCCTCTTGAGGGTCTAACCATGAGGCAATGCCTTGAGCTGGTCGAGTTTCCTGTATGTCTGTGCCTCGACAACATGTTCTCACTCCCAAAACTATGGTAGCTTTGGTCAGTGGCTCTAAGCTTCAAACTGTGACACTGTAGGTACCCCTCTGGTGTCACTTTTGCATGTGCAGGGCTCCATGTTCAAGTTAGCAATAATAAATGCTACACACCTGGTTAGAAGGTAATTTATTTCTTCTTTAAAACATGAGGGTTTAAAGAAGATAACTATGTTTGAGTCCTTTGTGCTACATCTATGTTAGAGGAGGGAGTGTTGATGATGAATTGAGGAGTCTCATAGCCTGGGGAATGAAGCTGCTTCATAGTCTGGTCAATCAGGTTCTGGTTCAGGAATTTAGCCTTCCTAATTTTCCGTAGGCAGAAGAGACTTTTCTGAGTTTATTTAGCCAGGGTGGTGATGTGTGATGACCACGATCGGCTCTCAGAGATGGTAATTCCAAGGAACCTTACTTTTCCCCTGCTCCACCTCAGCTCCACTGATGTAGACAGGGCTGTGTGTCTTTGCCTCCTTCTTTCTAAAATCAACAATCAGCTCCTAGGTTTTGCTGACATTGAGCAGTAGATTTTTCTCTGTGCACCTCTCTGCACGATTGCTCATTTCCTCCAGATATTAACTCTCATCGTTTATAATGCAGCTGAGTGATGGTGGTGTCATCCACATACTTCACACTACAGTTCTCTTTACGTCTGGGAGTGCAGACGATGAGTTTTGGACTGTTAACACTGTGAAACAGTGGCAGTTTGGTTAGGTTTAGGCACCAAAACTACTTTATTAAGGAAAACATCATGGTTTGGGTTAAAATAAGTATGAATGTTCAATTACATAACATACGTAACACAACTTACGTTAAGTAACTTATGTATGTCAGTAACATTATGGCTGAAAGTATGACTCTTTTGGTAACTGGTTTTATATACTTCCTGTAATAAAACATGTCAAAGCAAAATCCACATCAGATTGGCGACCCCGAAGCAAAATCTTATCAAACAGAGGGCCAAGGTCTACTTATGTCAGTTTAGAGGTCCTTGATGTGAAAAAGTTTGAGAACCACTGACTTACATAGGATTAGTCAAAAACAAACCAACTTTGACTTTTGGTGATACATTGGACTCAAACTCAGTTTATCCGGATGAAAGTACTGTGTCCAGGACTTATCTCGCTCTTTATACTACTAGCTAGCTTGCAACTAGCTTTATTACAGTATATGTGCAGGATCGTCCAGTGTTAGTCTGTGTCTATTCCACCAATGTCTTTTAACCTGATGTACGTTTGTACTGCATGTTGTTTTTATTGTATGTCATTTTTGTGCTGCAACTTCTTTCCTATCTCTGAGACAAATTTCTCCCAAGTGGAAACCAATAAAGTAACCCTAACCCTAGCTAGAGGTGCACCTCCAGAAACAGTTTGACACGTTGGACAATGGACCAAGCTTCTGTATTTGATGCGTTGGGAGTGGGGCTGAGCCCAACAAATCACCAAATTGTGTCCTCGAATCACGTTCCACATGAATCCCTTTTGAAGAAATAATAAAGAGGTAGCATGGGAGGGCCCGAGCACTTTTTTAAGTATCAGTTTTGTCATGATAATTTCACTTCAGCTTGTTTATGTATTCCAGTCATATTTAAGCACTTCCATTCCACCTCTGAACCTCTTACCTTCTCTTATGGCTGTGAAGGGCGTCCCTTCTTCCTCTTGCAGACGAATCACCTTCAGAGCAACCAGTTTCCCATTCACCCTAGCAACAATAGACAGGACAGACAAAGTATGGTAATTCTGTGTTTTTTGGCACCATGAAAAAAGAATCTATTAAAATCAGTGAAGTCTGAGAACAGCAAGGATTGTTAAGTCAATGAAATGTAATTTAGCAGCAGTGGAGTGAGACCCGGGACAAGGCCACAGGATTACAACTGAATGAAGCTCACCAATCAAAGCTGTTATAGTGAGGAGCGCACATACTAACAACATTACAGAGATGATTAAAGTCTGTGTAGTTTCTTACATTTACAGTGTGTGAACGATTCATATGCTAGAATTTAATGAGGAAAACAGAAACGCAGCACACCATAAAAAAATGGAACATAACTGTTGAATCAGAGCATAAAAACATCCATCCTATAGTGATTATAATAAAAGAAATTACACTGCATGTGTGGGATTTGCAGCTCTACAGGAGGAGAAAATATTATTTACATAAAACCAGACTGTGTAACTGTTATTGCCGTTCCACTTAATGAATTCATTAAGTTACAGCACTGCTCCTGTATAATTAAATGTAATATTCAGTGCCTGCATGAGTGGCTCTTATGAACTCTAAAGAAGAGTAACTAGATTAGGACTGATTCAACATGCACGCACTACTTACTTGCTCTTTCCTTTGTAAACTGTCGCATATGAACCCTCTCCCAGCTTCTCCAGCTTTTCATAAGAATCAGCCTTTCCAAACTTGGGGCTTGTAGGCTGAGGAAAAAGAAAAAGATATGAAAAGTTAATATAAAAGGATGAATTCACTAACCCAGAAAAGAAATCTCGGAGGATTTCACAGAAGACATTACAAGTCTATGAGAGATATTAAAATCTGGAGGCTCCCCACTGCATCATCTGGGAGGTGTAATGTCAGTGAGGAGGAGAGAGAATTTCACAAAGCCTTCATGTGAGAACTCTGAAGAATATTCTTTATTTAATCGTCAGCTCACAATTTTTAGACACTTTTCATTGTTGAGATTTCACAGAGAGAGAGGTAAGAACAGCTCGGAGGAAATGAGGCCCAGAACTGAATGTGTTCTTACCCGAATGAGATGAAAAGAAGAAACTTGCTCAGCTTTAACTTTAACTTCAACTTACTGGCTGCTGCAGAGGGACATGGGTGATCACTGGACAGGGTGCTTCTGCAGCTTACCTGTTTGGTTCACTTAAAAAGGAACCCTGGTGTGTTGCCAGGTTAGTGCAGTTTGGTTGGGCTAAAAGGTGTCAATCAATCTGACTACTGCTTTAAAAATGAGCAGTTGGTCTCTTGGTCACTTCAGGACGCTGATATGTTGCTTTTGGATTGTGAAATCAAACAGACCAACCACACTTCTTTATGGGTAGTAGGATTTCTAAAACTATACCACTGTTAAATCCATCAGCTGATTGTGTATTGATTTAGGCAATCCATATCGGTCATGTACAGTATATTTATTCAAATCATTTGGTAACCATGGTAACCTGTATGCATGTTGCTGTGTGTGGGGATTTCTGCTGATCAATTAAGTGTATCTTACTCTGTGTACTTTGGCAGTTCATCAAAAAGTGTGACTGACGATGCGTCTGTTCTTCAGCAGCCACATTATTAATACAGTTTAGAGTTGATTTGCACACTTTCTGCATGTGTTACAAGCATAAATACACATTTGTAGCTCATTCACATGAAGTAACAGATGCTCTAAGACTGTAATTAAATATGACCTTTTGCTGCTCCTAACCTTCTGTCATCACTTTTAAACATCACTGTAGCCGATCTCACAGCACAGCTGTTGACTGCTGATCTATATATTTTCCATATACATACATATGATTTACGATCAAACTTTTACTTTTTCAGCCTTTATAAAACCAGGAAACAGATGTTTTAAAAGGAAAAACCCCAAATCACTGACATGCCGATTCACTTTGGACTAATATTATCACAGGACCTGTGTTTTTGGTGAATATGGTTGGTTGGTATATTTGATGTAGTCACTTTTCCAGTGTAAAACACACTACCTAAGTCTGCTTAGATTGAATCCATAGTAAGGCACTGGCACATAGCTCTCTCGTTCATTTGACAACAACAAAATGCATGAATGGATAATCCTTTGCAGCTCTATAAAGCTCAGCATTTCTGAGGCCTTCTCTAAACCAATTAGATTTCCTCCTGGGATCAAACAGGAAATGTAACTTAGTCTGTGAAACAGCTCAGTTGGACAGCAAGATATTCCCCTCCTGCTGGCCTGAAGAACCTCTCAGAGACACTCATGTTGCCTCTCTCTCAGTGACGCTGAGATTGGACTACAAAGAGATTCCCTGCTAATGCATTATTCATCCACAAACTATCTACAACAGTCTTCATCGACCATTCCACACCTTCCCCTCTTTTTATCTATTTCCTTTTTTTTTTTCATACAATACCATCACAACGGCTCATTATACATGGAACTACATGGAACAATAACAGCACACCTGAATCAAACGTACAGAATTCAGTTTAAAAAAAGAGGAAAATAAATAAACAATTACTGCACTCCACCAAATAGTTCTTATCAAACATGAAGCAAAAATCTAACTAAAATAAACAAAATCCCACACTTTACATTGTTTCGAACAGGCTATGACCGTCTATACACTTAGACATTAGTAATCACCAGGTAGCCAAGCTGCTTATAAATGAGCCACTGATGGTAAAATATGAATGAAGCAGCTGATGCCAATCAGCTAATACACAACTTTGCGCAGCTGTTAATGTATACCTCAACTAATGCTACAGTATGCTCAATGAAAGGATCACACACTGTCAGTTAAGACAGGAATATTTTTGAGCAACATAGCTTTCTACAACAGCTGGCTAAAAAAAATATTATTTGCCATAGTAAATGATCAAACAAGGGGAATATGTACAGTGGGAGAAACAGGTAGGTTTCATCACATTGTACATTTTAAATACTGCATACAAAACAAAAAAAACCTGAGAAGGACATCTCTGTCTTACTTGTGTTGCTCCTGATGGGGTATAGGGTGGATAGCTGTTTATGTGAATGCAGTTTCAAACGTGCTTATCAAGTCTGAATTTTTCCCCTTATTTAAACTGCTTTAGCTTGCAAGTTAGTACAGTTAAAAAAACAAACTGTTACAACCTTGTTGGCTAACAAAGCAAAGACTGTATTGAGTGTTGGCCAGATTAATGATCACAACCTGTAGTTACAACCAGAAAACAAAAAAAGGTGAACAATATAATACATAAAATGTTACCTAAAGGAAACTTTGGTATTTTTAAACCTGGGTCCTATATTTACATGTTTTGGTGTGTAAATGATTCAAACTTACCAAAAGCTTTGGAATCAGTCCAGTGGATCGCATCAGTTGGCAGCTGCAATGGTTATAATATAATCTTTTGGGGCAACTCTGACAGACAAAGTTACGTCCACTAAAAGTGCATGTGTTTACTACTGACAGGCAGAGGTTGTCTGCCAACATTACAGAAACAATTCCTACAGAGATAGACCTTTTCATTAAATAATCATCTCGATGGTCAGAATCAGCTAAATATTTAGCCATGGCTGTGGAGACAAATTCTTTCTGGCAGGTCCTCTCGGTAAACTCCTCTCCTTTCTCCAACTCACCTCTTGCATGAACCTCAGCCTGTCAGTGGCAAAAACTAGCAGCTTCAATGGATGTAACTTTGGCTATCGGAGTTGCCTCACGGGATCACATTGTAGCGGATGCAGCTGTCTCGCAGCTGCCAGCTGATGCGATCCACTGGACTGATTCCAAAGCTTTTGGTAAGTTTGAATCATTTACACACCAAAACATGTAAATGTATGGCCCAGGTTTAAAAACACTGAAATTCCGCTTTAACAATTGAATGTCTTCAAATACTGGAGATCTTCACGCAGAACTTCGGCCTCAGAATGTGATATGCATGAAATTTAGTCTGAACAACAAAAACACACATTTCACTGATGGTTGTTGAGTATGTTTTACCTCACAGACTTTGGGTGAGCAAACATTGGCTTTTAAAGACCACTCTGAGCACCTGTCTTAACTACATTAAGATCTGACAGCTCTGACTGAACACAAAAGGTCTGCTACCTAACAGATTCCTACATTGGCCTTTGCCGATAAGAAAGAGTGAGAGATTTTAAAAAAGAGATGTTTTTAGCATCATAGTTTCGCAGATATGGGTATTTTACCAACAGAGACTACGAAACTGTTGAAATAGAGCTATTGGGTAAAAGACATGAGTGCAGTGTTCACAGAAAGTATCTATGCCAATTCAAATCCATTATCTTCAAGTATCTAGACATGCAAGACTATTCTTCAAGTCTGATGGCCGAAGAGAAGTCCACCATCCCATTTTTCAACCCATGAGATTGTGTGTGAAATCTAAGAGTTCGGCTGGTCGGGCTGTCGAAACAAAAGAGCCATGAAAGGGAAAATTTACCCATTTTCATAATCATGGCTGAAACAATTAATTAGTGTGTCGCAGCGATGCTGGCAGGCAATCAGTCAAGCCTCATATCACTTAGTAAATTGGACTTGTGTGCACAATAATTCTTTTCACATTTGGAACTAAACTAAAAAAAGGAACCACATAAGTATAAAACCTGAAAATCTCATTTGCAAGATTAAGGAAATCGTGTTGTACAAAAAACATGATTTCCTTAATCTTGCAACAGCCTTCATTTCACTGTGTGAAGGAATACAGGCTGGAACATTTCTTTCAGATGGAGAAAAAAAAGAGCTTGGCTGCAAAAACAAAAGACCTGAGAAATACAGATGTAATTGGAGATTTGACAGCATTTGAAAATCCGTTAACATGTCAAAGCCAAGCCAAGTAGCAAGGGCATCCTACAGTTGTCATTGGTGGGGTTTGATCTTGAAATATGTATATAATCATTTGGGGCTTCCATTGTTTTTATATGCTTCAAGTACCAATAATGTTGTTCCAACCAAGGGCCTAATTTCCACTGTGGTCAGGGTGCTCTTTGCCCCAATCATTTCCCCACTAACTACCCATTAACAGATCTCTACACTCTTGTGTAGCTGTCATAATGTGGATAAAAGAAGTTCTAATAGTTTATATATGTTCATAAGCTTGTCTAGATTGTCTCACAGAACTAAGCTTTAACGGTACAGTCACACAACATAAGCTAAGTTTCCAGTTAAACCGAATTTCAAGAAAATCTGGAAAAGAAAACAAAAGTTTCTGAGCATTTCCTAATGGTAAATATCATCAATACATCAGTAGGTAGCCTGACTATGAGCAATAGAGAACTGGACTGGGCAACACACTGCATGTCTCAGATGAGGTGTGGTATGTTTTCTATGTTACTGACTCACACGAGAATGTACACCATCTAAAGTTTGCTACTATCAGCTAACATTAGCCACCGTAAGTTACTTATCATACTAGACGAAACAGCAACACCCCTGTGTTTTTGTAATTTAGCAAGCATTCATTTAATTCCTCATGAAGCCAAAGTATTATTAGAAAGAGAAAGAAAAAAAAGATAAAAACTGTTTTGTTTTGGCTTTTAAAAGTTACAGAAACCCACTTCAGTTTTACTGGTTTAGGTCAGGCCTATTCAACTACATTTTTTAGAAGGGCCAGATTTGAGAAAAAGCGAAGTGGCAAGGGGCCGGGAGCCGGGGGCCGGGGGCCGGGGGCCGGGGGCCGGGGGCCGGGGGCCGGGGTTTTTCATTCCCTATGTCTGACCTGTAAAGATTTGGAGTTTTGCATTTTTAAAACAATGCACTTCTTAAATTTTGTTTGTAAGTTTTCACAATTGAAAAATAAACTTTATAGATACAAAAGTACGGAAACAAAAATGTGCCTTTTTTAATCTTAGAAGTCATTTTATATTTGATTCTCATAACTTCCCTCTGCATCAAAAGCCTGGGTTATAACTTTTTAATGAAATAAGCGTATTTTGTGCTGAGCAACAGACATACTGTAATTTAGGATAGGGCTAATTAGCCTGCTAACAAAATAATCAAAGGGCTTGCATGAGGTTGTTAAAGGGCAACTAGTTAAATAGGTTAGGTTTAGGTTTTTCTAAGAAAGTCAAGGATTAGACAGCTTTGTCTAACTGGTCTATGTGGGATTTGAGCTTTTAACAGATCTAAGCTACAATCAGAGTTGTGTAGCCAGGCCCTGGTGATGTAAGCGCCAGGCAATCAGAGTTTTATAAAGACCCCTGTCCGCTAAAAACCGTTGAATAGGTCTCTTAGTTACACTTTTCCAGGATACTTTCTTGCTACTAATGACTTCACAATCAGGTGCAGGATTTTGGATGGTGGTTGCCAAGTGTTCAGTTATAAAAATGCCATGTAGGTGCCAAACATAATGATAAGGATGACAGACTTTTTAGTGTGGCTTTAGAAGAGCTGCAACGATAAGTCAACTAAATCGATTGATTGATTGATTGAAAGAAAATTAAACTATTGTAATAACCGATTCGTTGTTTAAGTCATTTCTTTAAGCAAAAAGTCAAATGTCAGCGGATCCCACTTCTAGATGTGAGGATTTGCTGCTTTTTGTGTCATTTATGAAAGTAAATGAAGAGTCTTTGGGCTTTGGACTGCTGGTTGGACAAAAGAAGCTATCTGAACACGTCATTTTGCGCTCATTTGTCCGATTTTGTTTTTTTTTTAATGATTAATCATTAAATGGTGAAAATAGTCAGCAGATTAATCGATAATTAGAATAATCGTTAGTTGCAGCTCTATCCTCTGCACGTGAAACGTGTACTTACAGAACTAGGGCTGGAGTGACGACGCAGTTTGGGTGACTCCTTGCCAGCGGAAGAGCTCTTGGCATTGATGCAGGCATTGTTCTCAGAGTGGACCCTCTTCACCTGGCTGGCGGGCTTCTCGAATGGGTCGAAGCCACTCTGCGTGCGCTGCACTCTCACCTTCTTGTCCTCAGGGATGGTGTCCAGGGGCTTGATGACCGAGTCTGTTCCCTGGCAGCTGCGTGTGGACATCTTTGTGACACATATCTGTCAAAAAGGAAGAGAAGAAGAGAGAGAAGATAAAAGTGAGCATTAAAGAAAAAAATCCATCTGTGATTACCAGTGTTCAGCCAAAAACTGACTGTGCCCCCGCCTTCCAGATCCTGCCTGTTTTTCATCTCTCTGTCAGCCTGAGTCTCTTCCCTCCCTGTAGAGCCTTGCTGCTACCGCTCTGCTAGGATGAGAGCTTTTTTATCTCCATCTCTCTTTTCTCTGATCAAAACAGCTCCATCCTCTGTCGGCTCTGCTGCACACACTCACACACACGCGCGCGCACACACACACACACCACCGGCTGCTGCTGCTGCTGCTGTTCCCATACTGCATTCACACAATTCCACCTTATCTCTGACACACATCTACATATCCATACAAATGTGCAGACATGCTACTATGCTACTGTCTCCTACAAGTCCATCAGGCACACACACAGCCCTTCACACTCCAAATCTATTTTCCAACACAAAGCACCTCAACAGCTGCTCCTCCACCATGGACTGTGCATGTTGGACAAAAGACGCAGGTAGCATGACATGTTTTGCCACGGCTCCCTTCAGATTAAATATTTAGGCCTGGGCTCCCCTGCAGGAAGAACTTCTAATTACTCTCATACACAAGGAGGAGTCATCTTGCAGGTCTTTGGCTTGTTCTTTAACACAGCACAGGGCCAGGTTCCACTGGATACAAGAGAGTCTTTACCACGGCATTCTGTGTGTGGAAACTTTTTAAAAATGATTTATAGTCTGGTTGACAATCATGGTGATGATGATTATGTGCCTACCTATGGTAATAACCCTGATATAGTTGACTGGGGGTCCAATGGTACATGTAGCATCGGAGCGCATAAGTCTGTGGGCGAGATTCTAACTGTTCTGATCCAGTCTGATCCAGTTAGAGGCAGTAATGCATTAAAAGCTGTTTTCCAAATGCCATTAAACAACAAAAGCAGAAGAAGTAGACACAATAAGATAAGACGATGACATGGTGATGTGCCATTTTCTATGGTAAGTTCTAATGAGAATTCATTAAATTAATTTTGCGTTTGAATCACATTTACATTAGTTTTTTTTAATCAGCCCTGTATAAAAATATAACTTATGTGAGAGTGTACATTCACTGTTTACTGATTATAATGCATTATTGGCTGTGCCAATTATCTCAGGTGGAGCTAAGTGGACACGAGCTGGCACAATATGCAACTTATACTACTGTCCACTGAAAATAAAGGTAAAGAAACCTAGCCTTATGGATTTGGGATTTTTTTGTTGCTTTCTTCCCGCTGTACCGACCTCATACCGAACCATGGCCCCTGTACCGAGTTAACCAGATGTAAAACTACATGAAATAGCCCATCCTGCCTTTTTGTCAAGATTTCAAGACAAAGTTAGTCAGGCCTGAAAGGTCAATACACTTTCAGTATTCCAGCAGAAGGAGTAAAAGAAGAATATGTCAAAGCAAATGAGCATGGTAAATGAGCCAAGAAATACATACAAGAAAGATGCAGGCCAAACAAAAAGAAATGAGGAGTTTGGTAATGAGGCAAGCGAGCTGTCAGAAACTTGAGTCCCACACATATCCAGTATGTTCTCATTGACAGCTGTTGTCATCTGGAACAGCACATACACTAAAAAAAAGAAAATAAAAATACAAATACCGTCATTAAGGACCTATCACGCTACAAAGCATCAATAGTTGATGAGAGTGTCTGAGAAGAATGTATTCAACAAGGCTTATGTTCCAAGCACTCGACGTCAGAGAATCATTGAAGTCTGTGGGACGAGACAGAATGACAAAAATGTCACCAACGTTCTTCAGAACTAGGAATAGATAAGAGTTTTACTTCCTGATGAATAGTGACAAGTTTCTAAAGTCCTGCATTAGCTCCTCGACCAGCTACAACATTACAATGCTGAATGCATGTTAATGCATCGTTTAAAGTAATCTAATAATACTGACAAGGGTCGTTTTGCATAAGGTGCACTTATCTTACTTTTGAGAACAATTTTGAATGCAGGACTTTTATTTCTAATAGAGTATTTATATAATATGGTAGTCCTACTTTTACTTGTGTAAAGGATCTGAATACTTCCTCCACCAGTGGACATTACATGATAGTCCTGTGTCAGCTAATCTAACTCAGCCTAATGGTGTTCATGACATCCTGCTTTAAGTGTGTGTTTCCTAGGAAGTGCAAAAGTATCCTTTATAGTCACGCTCATAGGTAAACTGCTATACTACACCTCTACCTTACTAAGCCAGTGTTTTTTGAATGACAGGAGCAGCTTGTTTTGGTTGTGTGCTGTGAGGTCTGAACAGCCTCTGTGCTGAGTATTGTGTTTGGAATATGATACGTCCTGTTAGCTACATTCTTTCTCTTCTCTAGCGTGATAAAACACACCTGTGCTTGGTTACAGTTGCTGGTTTGCATGCTCACAGAGGGCATTTCCTCAACATATACTGTACACTGCCGTAAATGAACCATTCTGCGTGCATCAGTATTGATTGAGTATCTTATAAATTACTACACATCCCTACATCTAGTCCATGGATTTTCTAAATTCATGGTTCTGAGAAGATGACATTTGTGATTCTTCATTTCTTCCTTTGTGGTTTTGCGTGAAATATCTAAAATGTGCCATTAGCATAACACCTAAATAATCATTTGCAGAAGTGGTAATCCTATGTGATGTGTGAGTCATATGATAGCTGGCCAGGGAGCAATTGGGGGTCCCCTTGGAGGAGCTGGAAGATCCTGGATTTGGAAAAGGTTGTATTTACTATAGCGATACCAGTTGTTGGTTCCATTTTGGAAACTGTTTCAAGTTGGTAAAATTCCCAGATTTGTTAAGCTCTGTGGCAATGAATCTGTGTACTGAGTCTTACATTCACAATATCTCTTAGAGATAGAGGCACCTGTAAGCAAGACATGCTAACTATCATGCTCTAATGATCCTGAACAGAACAAGCAAGTTGGAATGGATGCACAGAGAGATGGCTGGCTGGCTGGCATGATGGACGGAAAGACGGATTGATGGATCCATCACCTGTATCCTTTATATTGAATCCACAGAAAACTTTACAAATTGAAGAAACCAGTTTTAAATTTGAAGCCTTAAAAATCTGTTGGCTGTCAGTGGTTGCTTTAGACTCACAGGAACAGGACAGGGACAGGACAGGGACATATCAACTCCAGAAGGTGAAAACTCTCATTTTTCGTGTTGATCCAAAACTCACTGAGACGTTACACAGTGCTGGGCTCTGCAGACACAAGCCAGCACTGAGAACATCACATTACAGGTGTCAGGCATCATGGTACGGCATTTCAGCAAGTAAGATATGCCAAAAAATCATGGCATTTCATGGCATGTAATACAGGTTTTTTGTTTTATGTTTTATATTTTGAGCCAAAAGCTCTTCTTCAGACTACTTCAGTCTGAAGAAAAGCCCATCTCACACTCATAGTGAGGTCCATCACTGATAAGATCTGGCTCACAGTCTCTGTTCCAGCTCATCCCTAAGTGGCTCGCTCTGTATCTGCCAGTCAAGTTCTTCCACAGCAAATTGGGAAAGCCATTTCCTTATGGAGCTGGCTTTGTGCACAGGGGTATTGTATTGTTGAAACCATTGACAGTGTAAAGATATGGACGAACCTTCCGGGTCCAAAGATTGAAGCCAACGCACAAGCGTCTTAAAATCTGCATTCTGTCTCATGGCCAGCAGGTTGCGACTCCACAGGTTTCAAAAAGAAGTCTGATTGTATGAAAGCTTGTGAGAATATGACTCTCTTGATTTATCACTTGATTCATTACTTCAGTGAACTGTTGAGTTTAAGGTTTTAATAGCTAGTTTCAAGTCTTCTTCAACACAGCATGATGTTTACTTTGTAAATTGTGGTCCCATTTACAGTAAAATACACGATAAAGCAGGGTATGCTTTATGGCGTGTCTACCTTGAGATTGACAATATGCTGTGGCATGTTCTTAAGTTCTTGGTCAGATCCAGGATAGTCAATGGCCATAACACCAAACTTCCAAATGGTAGTCCACAAACCAATGGGCAGCGTCACGGTATGTTTACAACTTGGTTGAAACAGGGCAGGACAAAACACAAACTGCTTCCACAAAGATTTAGGCACACTGTGATCTGAAGATTTTCCCCAGAGCATCACATCAACATTTCACGACAGAGGTCCTATTAATCCAGAACCATTCACTAACAGAAGCACCATGATGGAAATAACAGACTGGGCCTCCATGCCCCCATAAGTCTACTTACACTCACACTCAGTCACACTGACACATACAACAGAGTAACAAACATTTATAGGCAAATATTGTCTATTCATTATTGTGAAGCCATCACTGCCTGCAATTACTACACTGCATCCTCAGGCAGAGATGAGATTATCTAGTTATGATCCTCAGTCAAGACCCTCACTGCTACAGCTGATCTAGTGAGTCCATACATATACAGAAAACACAGTCACACAGAGATAAAGAGGTCATCCTCTTTAGTCTGACCTGTGTGATTCCTGGGAACATTATAAAGTAGGGTCTTTTCTAAAACCAACTAGTCAACTAACAGCTATGGAGGGCACTTTGCATTGACTATTCACTATAACAAGGAAACATCTATAACCATTGACCACTGACAGACTTTAATATCAATATCAATAATATCAATATCTATAACAAGCAATATATGCAAAAACTTATGGAACAGTCTTCTCAAATTCATTGATATGTGCTTGGAGCAAAAAGGTATAAGACAGAGAAGGGACTAAGTGATTCTTTGATTTTAAACCTACAATGAAAAGACAGAGTAGAAAAAAGTGTAGCGAGGTTTATGTGCATGAAAAAAATAATGTTTACTCGATAGAAAAACAGAACTTTTATACGATTCATTATGATATTTCCTACACAACCCCCCACAAATGCTTCCAAGTATGAGTAGTTGGAGGGTTTTATTGTCCAATTACACCCCAGAGTAGCTGGTTTGGGATGGCCCTTGATATGGTGATATGGTCTTTTGTGTCATTTTGATGCATTTCCTCACGACTGGATCCTGGTAATCTACTTTTTACTATAAAAGAAAGATATACATCTCACTGCTCCATCCATTTCACTTTTCACTTTTCACTTAAAGTCAAGTGAAGAATTATGGTGCTACAGATATTAGGGCAGCCACTAACCATTATTTTCATTGTCCATCCACGTGTTGATTATTTCATTGATTAATCAATTAGTTGTTTGGTCTATGAAATGTCAGAAATGGTACAAAAATGTCGATCAATGTCTATCAAATATCTCGTGTTGTCCACCATCTAAACATATTTGGTTTACTGTAATGGATGAGTAAAGAAACCGGAAAATATTCACAGTTGAGAAGCTGAAATCAAAGAATTTGACTCAAATAGATTATAAAATAGTTGGCTATTAATTGACAGCTAATTAATTCATCGATTATGTGATGCAGCTCTGATGGATATAGTACACTCTCTAATCTCTGCTTCCATATAAACTCTGAGCAATGTAGCAATATTATCTCAAAAACGGTTCCAGTAGCCAGCGTTGTTGTGTGCATAGAGCATGTGTAGATAAGCTCAAAGAAATTTCAGTACAAATATTCTTAAAGCTGTGATCATTTTCTAAATATTTTTTACATAAACACTGGGTAAAATAAACACAGCAATATGTCAGCTGACTCTACACTTCTCCTCAGCTGTGCGTAATAGCTTCTGTCAGCTCATTGTTTTGGTTTTACATCCTGCAACTTCACTGGATTGAAAATAGAAAGAGAAAAAAAATGCAGCTTTAAGTGAACAAGATTATGTTAATATAATGTGAAATTATAAGAGTGTAAACATTCACATGCAAGTGCACAGATGACGTTAAAGCTGACTGCGCTCATTATTTTATGGCAGCATGTGGATTGGCTGCTGCATCTGGCTCTCCTCTGTTGCCAGGACTGGAACGCCCCCCGAGACAGGAAAACCCCGCCGCGGATGCAATTACACCATATCGATTCTGGTTGAAGGACAGCCTCTTTAATCACTAATACCCCCCTCCACCACCACCGCCACTTTGATACACTAATACACACATGCACACACATAAACAAATGGCAATAAACTGCATTGTTGTCCTATCTATAATTTATTTTGTGCGGCTGCAGTGACCCCATTGGCCCTCAGGGATCATTTAAGATTTATCTTATCTTTGAGTTGTCATACAGTAATGGAAAAAGGTAAGCATTAACACAGTGGGCAGGCCCAGACTAATGCAACTATCTCCAGAGGAGTAGTTACTGATGACATTAGCTTGAAGTATGACAAAGACCACAGAGGCCATAAAAGACCAATCAGCCATAAAGCCTACTTATGTGCTCTGACTACTCAGGGTTATCAGCCATGTTAACTCGGCCACATTCAGGGCCTACCCACTGTGTGAACGCATTTCCATTTTACTGAGACAAAGCAGAGCTATCAGCTTGCCTGGGCTTATCATTCTGGGCTCAAGACGATACTGAGACGATACACCAGAGGAGAGACTGGAAAAAACACCTCATCCTCCTCCTGTCCACACTGTCTGGACACAAAAGCCTTTGTTTCTGTGTTCTTGAATGAGAGATATGTGTGTGTGCATGTACTAAATATAACTGGGGCCTCCTCAAACAGCAGCTTTTTGTGTGATGCCTTGTTCAGTGCTTGCTGACAGAGATTTGAACTATAGATGGATGAACAGAGGTGGAATGATGAAGTGACACAAAATGACGCACAGTTTAACCGGAGAATATCTGATTGAAGGAGAAGCTGACATGTCAGCATGGTGACCTTTCAGTAAGAGTCATATCTGTTCCATCTCTGACTACTTAAGTTAAGGTTCAAAAGACAGACAGACAAACGACAACGGGGGTACTTATAGTACTGATGTTTTTTTTTCAGCAGAGCAAGGGGCCTTAGACCTCATACATACATTGATACATTGATATGGCATTAACATTTGCCTAGTTACCCCAACAACCCTTACGACATACACACACATTAGCATTCGCATTCATTTGGGGTCATGGTCTGGCTATCCAAATTCACTCTCCCTTTGGCTCTGTTTTGATCTCCACCAACTCCTGATAGTGTTGCATAGCCAGACCTCGACAGCGCTGTGTCAGTGCTGGAGGAAGGTATATCATTCTGATATAGGGAGACCAAAACACAGTGGCTTGTTGTTATGTCTTTAAACCAACCACAATCTTCTTGAGCGGAAGAAAGCCCAGATAGTCTTACAGGGAACTTGTTTTGTTGAAACATTTTTGAGTGGGGAGGTGAGCCCTGGAATTAAAATGGCTAAAAGATAAGGTTATAGCTGCTAGCCTGTTTAGGTTTGTACAGCAGCTATTGACCAGGTTAGAGTTAGGGTACCTAATTTTCCCATAGTGAAGGGGAGGAGAGTGATGTTGAATTAAGTCCGACATTCACTCTCCTTAAACTCTGAATCTATGACTCCTTAGCTGCTGTAGTGGTCCTTAACCTGGCAACTAACAAGTTATTTACTTAAACGTATCATTACTAAGTATATGTTTGTTGATCAATGTAATAGCTATACAATAATGACACCATCTGCATTTAGATTGTCTGCCATCGGGTGAAAAATGTCCTGGGAAAGTGAAGGCTGATGGGTGATCCAGTCAGGCTGGCAGCCTGGCATCATTTCTGTCTGCTTTCATGTCTCCATTATAGACTTAATGATGGAATAAACTCATGTTTTGTCCTGTGTAGCTCCTAGTTGCTACTCTGAGGAAAATGGAAAGCAATCTGTTCGTCTTTGTGACAGCAGTGAAAACATTACTAATTGGAGACACTAGGGGGAAGGAGGAGGCTTGTCTGTTTTTCACTTTAAAGGAGAAAGTTTTTTTTTCTTTTTAAGATCATTATTTTAAGGGTTTTTTCTAGCTTTTATTGGATAGGACAGCTGTAGCCGGACAGAAAAAGTGGGGAGACAGAGATGGAAAGACACACAGCAATGGGCCGCAGGTTGGAATGAAACCCAGGACGCTGTTAAAGAATCAGCCTCGGTACATGGGGCACATGGTCAATTTGGTGAGCTACCACAGTGACGCTTAAGGCACAAGTTTGCTTCAAATTAAATTTGTGTTGCATAACCGAGAAGTGTCTGAAACAAACTCCTCTAACACCTTTCCTGCATTAGAAATTGGGCATCAAAACTGACAATCTGGTAAGAACAGCCAGAGGGGGAAAAGAAAGGCAGGGTTTGAACTTCTCTCTCAAGCTCTCTTTTTTCATCCTTCATACATGTACTCTCTCGTCAACACCATGAATATCTTTGAGGGAAGACTGTCTGATCGTGTGCAATCTTATGTGAACATTTAAATGCTGATGCAAGTATTTCCATCCAACCAAAATCGCTTAAAAAATGCTGACATTGTTCTTTTCTGCAAACCACAAATATGTTGAAACTTTAGATGTCTTGTGCCAACTTTATGTTTCTTTAGGTTAAGTTTTCAATGTTATATTTTGACAGTGCTGTGCCTATACTCTGGTTAGGTTTAGGCACAAGAAAACAATTTTTTAGGGTTAGGAAAAGATCATATTTTGGCTTACAATATCTAGTTTTGTTGCCATAAACATGGCTGAAATGTTGCCACATCTAACAAATACCAATGGTTTCAGACTCACAAATGTTGAAACAGTCTCGAACAGTGGTCAGCAGCCTCACAGCCTTCTCACCTGTAACTCTACCACCATCCCCTCAGCTTATACACATGCAATCTGAACATCATATGTATTGTAGAAATGTCAATATACGTACAACAAGTACAAATGGAATTTAATTGAATCTGTGGTTTGCAGAAACATTAACTGCAAGCATCTTATTCTGGCAACTGGTGCTGTTCCACACTACCTTTGGCCATTACCATTTGGAACAGCTATAAACTTTTGCCTTTAGACGTGGTCAGGCAACATACAAGGTTTGTGCTTGGTTGCAACTGGAACGTGATTTATTGTTCTGTACATTTTAATATGTTTTAGGACTTATTTCGTAATGAAATATATTTTCCTTTTTGGCACAGACCAACTTAGTTTCCCATATCCTTGAGTTCTGTTGGCCTCCTGTCAAAGCCAATGTGACTTTTCTTTAATTAGTTCAATCCACAGAAACCTACAGTGGCAAAACAGCTACTTTCAAGAATCAACGGCATCTCACAAAGAAGGTACGTTTTTGAAATGACATTATATTATTCTATTTCTGAAGGATGTTGCATTATTAATATCCTGTGGAGGCTGGCATGATGTGAACAGGACAGATTCTAAAAAAATAAAAAATAAAAAGAATAGCTAATCGAATGCATACTGCCATTTTGTCAGTTACTATAGCCAGAAAACCCAAATTTAGCTGTAACACTTATCAAATAACCACTCCTCAAAGCAAAAATATGGTGCCACAGCCACTGTAAATATGCTTCCCTCCTGCAGTATATTGAAGAATAGCTGCTAGAAAAGCTCTGCTTATTCTTCCCAATAAATTCTTCCCAATAAAAGTCTCCTGTTATTTAGTTATGTAGAAGCTGCTATGAAACAGCAAAATCAGGAAATCCTTGGTTTTCACAAACAGTAACTTAACACAGATGTCTGAAAGTACTAACGCGGTTGGCCACGGTCACAAGACATCACTGCAGTCACTTGGACGCAGGGTGGGCATGCTTTGGTCCTACTGGAGAGAGTCCATGCCAGGCCCGGCTTTGCTCAACTGGGCACAATTAAACTGGTAATGGAAACAAAAAGCGCCAATGGAAGTCCTCTGTAAGTCTCTATTTCATGGAAGAACAATTTCCAAAATGGCCACTAGACGCACCATTTAGAGATGATGAAAGTGTCTCTCATTTCTTCATGGTATTGACTTTGTATTTACAAACCATAGTGGTTGCTGCTTAGTTTGAACATGTTAGTTTTTGTATTGTAGGCAGTAAAGAAAAAGGAAGGCTGGACTGGTTGTTTTTCTCACTATTTGGGTTACTGTCTATAAATGTATCTATTTACTGACATCCACACCTCCACTCCATACAGGTTACATGTACAGCTTTGACACATATGATACAATACTTACAGTCTCTTGTGTTTCTGCCTTGATTACATTACAATATACAGTAAGCAAACTTATAATATTTCAAGGGTTTTTTTGACAAACAATGACATTTGACATGTAACTATTTTATTGACAATTGAATCATCAAATATCAACAGCACCTCATAAATGCTAGGACTGGGCGACAACATCAAATATCACAATGTTATATTTTTGACTTAATACCTTGATGTCAATAGGGATGACTATTGGTACTTTCACAAAATATTAACACAATAGGATATTTGATAAATAATCACTAATAATGTGGATCTAATGTCTAGGTCAGTAAAGTATTAGAACAAGTAGAATAGACTGGGAAGTTCAGAAATGTACATCACTATACTGAAATGCAGCCTTTAACGCCAGGAAAAGACAACACTTATGACATATCAACATATAACAATATTCAAAAGACAATATATAGTCTCATATCACTACATTGATATAATTATGATATATATATATAGTCCTAACAAATTTTTCTCATGCCAGCCAGCCTCTTCTCTCAGAGTGAAGGAGCTTTCTGATGTCCAGCAGACTTTTTGGAGGAGGAAATGTTCTGGCCAGTTAGTGACTCAGCCAGGCCTTCTAGCTCCTGATTAGTACAGCCAGCCACTGCCTTTGATTGGGATTCTGGAGAATAGGAAGCGTTGACATATAAATGAGTAAATTGGCTGGCTTCCCAGCAGTTATGGCTTCAGGAGAGCACACAGTCACTCAGAAGAATGGCTGTGACGTGCCCAGCTCCTTACCTCAGCCTCCACCTTACCAACTTCTGTCCTTTCCAGTCCTGGCAGCCTCTAGCCTTGTTCATCCTCAAAAACACCATCACATAAGGCTGTGAAACCTGAGCCAGAAGCAGAGAAACTTCTCCCTTTGTTACTAGTTCTGCTCTGAGAATTTGAGGTCTGATTTGATGCTGTGATTGTTTCAAATTTATAATAGAGAAAAACAGGAAAAACCCAGAAACATAAACACAAATAGCATTTAACTTGCCCTTTGCTGTACCATTCATCTTTGTCAGACTTGCATTTGTTGATGTGAGCTGGCTAATTAAATGTGTTAGCAACAAATGCAACCCTACTACGCATTTCATACTCATACAAAATTGATGCCCCTTCTTTCTTGGTAATGCCCACATTGCTCAAATTTCATGCTGAGCCCAAGTTAAGATACCCCCGTTGATATAATCGGGCTGTGCGTTATGGTATGTTAAACATTAAGCAATCGTTCTCACAGGCTGATCTGATACACACTGTGACCTGAATATTTAAAAAATGATGTTCCTTGCGCCAAAGAAATATTTTACACATTGGAAATTTGAGCGAGGAAACGTTAGACGGATCACACAAGTCAGGACAGGAAGGCTCTACAGCGGGTGATTAAAATCTAACAGAAGACCAGCAACACCCATCTACAGAGCATTAGTGACATCGGTGATGTGAGATGTCTGCACAGAGCCCAAAGGATACAACACCCAACCAGCCACAGTCTGTTCACCCTGCTGCCGTCTGACTAAAGATACAAAAGTATCTGCTGCCATACCACCAGACTACAGAGCAGCTTCACTCCTCAGACTGAGAGACTCCTGAACTCATCCTCAACACTCCACAACACTCCACAACACACCATGAAAATATTGTTGTCTTCTGCAGCATAAAGGGACTACAACGCGTGTTTTGTTGTACAACCCTGTGTTGTAGAATGACAATGAACCTAGAACCTTGAGGTTATTTTAACTGATCCTGAGGGGAGCATGAATAACTGTACCAAATCTAATGCCTATCCATTCAGTAGTTAGTTTGTATTTCATTTAGATAAATAACAATGGCAACCTCATGGTGGTTTTAAGTAATCCAGACACCTCTTCTTGAAACCATGGAATGTCTATACAATTTTATCACAATGAAAAAGTTGTCAAATAATATATACAAGTCTGACAGACCTACAGTAGCATCCAAAATTAAAACAGATTTTCACAACTATTAGGACGTAGTGCTGTATAGTGCTTATGTCATAGTAAAGTCCATCTCTTATCTCATGTTGAGATTTTTCAGTGTCCACATGAAATCAGCGTAACAATATAGCATTACCTGGATGTGGATTTCAGATCAAATTGGGCATTTACTGCTGACTCATTAACACAACAGCCACTTAAGTAAACACCTTTATTTTGTAGGTGCTTGATATGAATCACAACATGTACCATTGACTCCACTCTGGGGAAATGCAGCTGAATAAAAGCATTGTGTCTGCTGTAAGAGTCCTACAGGTCTTTGGCCTCATTCAGACCAAATTGGGTGTTGTGTCGAAAATGCCAGTCCTCCCATTCATTCAAGTAAGGGTAGTGTGTTTAGGCTCAACGGTGTGGGCTGCAGGAGGTGCTGAAAAAAAAAAACAGTAGTCCTCGCCACTGGTGTGATTCATCACACCAAGCTGACAAAAATACCCAAAGGAGTTCTTGAAGAAATCACGTAGGGCTTTTTCACCGGCACTTATTGCCGAGTCAAATCGTGCCACGCTGAAATGCATTGCCATTATCAGTTTAACCATGCCGAGCCGCAGCCAAGATGGACTGTCTCCAGAGTTTGGGCTGGTGAAAGCCCAACATTTCCTGCATCATAATAAAAGCTTTTAAATAATTTAATACCATGGGATTGTTATTGTGAAGAATTTATAGGAATTTAAACATGTTTATCGCAGAATTAGTGGTGGAGCTCGGCAAGCAACAATTTTTCCAGTAATACTGCACGAAGGAAGAGCCTTTACAGCCACCTCTTTGAGCACTATTCAAGACAAGCACGTCAACAGTTAAGGACAAACCTTCAAGTGGGTAGCCTTGTTGTGATAGAAATGCAAATCCCTGCTATGCTGGGCTGATGTGCCGAGTCAAACCAGGTCAAGCCGAGCCAGCACGTGTACGGAAAAGCCCCAATAGAGAGATCAGGCAGACTGTGGGAAGCAGCAAGGAGGAGACTATACATTTTTCGAATGGCAAAACTGTTATAAACACTTTGAAGGATAATGATTCCTTAATGTGGCGATCTCGAAGATTTCCGGAAATGGCAATTGCAGGTGTATGTTTGGACCTGACTGCTTCCCAGAGAAGCGTTGCCTGTGTGACGCCAGTCAGTTGTTAGATGTCAGCGTTGCCATGCCTCCATAACATTTCATTCCATTCATTCCTCCATTTCGTCATTGGCTGTTATCGGTCTTTTCTTTGTTCGGCCATGACTAACGCTAGCAGAGACTAGGACAAACAAAACTGTTGACCTAACTGCTCTGTCTGGCCGAAGCCACTGCTGGGTGAACGCGACACTAGCTGTGCGCTGCTTGTGATATTTTCCGGGAAAGTCGCCACCGACAGCCAGTGTACATCTTTGGTATTACAGCAAATGTAAGGGCTTTCATCAGTGGGCCGTAGGCTCAGTCATCATTGTGTTACCTCACTCGGCAATAGATAGTGACTTAACAGATATTTATTTACATGAAAATCTTCCAGATTATTACCTTAAGCCTAAGAACTGTGACTTAGCTATTGTAAAACCTACTTGAAATGACATCTGTCCTGCACAAATGCATAGTGAGCTTTGCAAGGCCACAATGACAGAAGCAAAAGATTGCTGGCAGGCATTGCAAGGCTACCGATTTGATAGCAACCTCAAAACAAGATAAGACCAAGTAAAAGAAAATAAGTGTTCAACACAGCGGACGACAGGCTTTGCTTACACTCCTTTACTTGCAGGAACTGAAGAAAGCTTTGGATTTGAAGCTCTGCCAAAAAGAGCCTTTGTTGCCTGTCAGTGAAGTGGACACTACTCTACATTTGGCCGTGTATCCTGACAACACTTATCCTCTCTCAAACATGACACCCTGATACTGCACTCCTCCAGTTTCAGCCCTCCTTCCTTTCTTCTCCTTCTTTCTCTGTTTTCTAACAGCCTGGCCTGCTGTCTTCCCAAGGAGCTGCATATGGCCCTGCAGAAAGCCTTATTACGCGTCCACGAGACGCCGCCACAGATGGTAAAAGGCCTGTCCCTGTCTCACTTCCTCGTTCTCCTCACAGCGGCCACATTCCATCCCTCTGGGCTCGGAAAAAGACGAGCATGCTGCACATTTGCCTGAAGTGGGACGACATATTGTAGAGTGAGCAGAAAAATGCTGCAGCAGAACATCCCGTCCATTAGACCAGTAAACATCAGCACCCATTTCACCACAACGGAAATGCTACCTATTAACACAGAGGGGACTGGTGGTAGTGGTGGTGGAGGAGGGCAAGTGGGGGGGGGGGGGGGGGGGGGGGGGGGGGGGGGGGGTCTGACAGTGCTGATGATGTTGGAGGCATTATTGAGACTTTGTTGCAAAAACTGCAGATGAAGCTGAATAGATACAAACACACACACTCTGCCTTCTCCCTTTTTCCCGCTACTTCCTTCCCATCCCCGGGGTCTCTCGTCACATCCTTACCATTGAGACGCACTGAGACTCAGGTGGGCCGTCCACTGAGAAGCATACACAGCATGCATGCACGTATGTACAATCCATATCTGCCTCATAAATGTAGCATGCCTGCACATCTGCACATCGCCTCGTACAATATTACCTGTGTGTGTGCTATGACTGGGGAATACTATTCATGCTCAACCACACACACACACACACACATTAACAGAAGCGATGTGTCTGAAACAAGGGAAGAAGACGGGGATGGGGGGTGATGACAATGGATGCAGGAGAAAAATAAGCACCAATCTCAGTCTTCTTCTTACCTTCCAGGAGGAAACAGCTCACCTGGATGCCTCTGAAGAGCAGACAGAACGCATTCAGGCCAATCTCCCTCCCTGCAAACCAGCTCAAAACATCTCCTTCCCTCCCTCTCTCTCTCTCTCTCTCACCCTCTCTCTCTCTTCCCTCTCTTCCGCTCCCTTCGCAAGCTGGAAATGATGAGATTGTACTATGAGCAGAGGGGGGAGTGAAATCTGAGGCGGCGGGGTTATTAGGAGGCTGGGTTGTTTCTGGCTGACAGCCCTGCGAGGCTGTGAGCTCGTGGCTCATGAGGGACAGGGAGGGGTGAGGGATCGGCGGGGTGAGGATTGGGTGCGATGCAGCAGATGGGAGAAAAAAGGTCCACCTTAGAGGAGATTCTGAAACCCTAGAGGACCCCCCGCTCAACTGAGATGGTACAGCCCAGAGGAGTTTAAGGAAGCAAACAGTGTCTGCAGCAGCAGCAGCAGCTAGCAGCTGATGCTACAGTGATGTAGCCACGACATGAATGAGTGTGAATCTGAGCTGAGCTGAGCTAAGACAGGCTGTGTGACTCTTTTTTTCATTTTCTGCCTCTCTGGGCTGCAGCACCACAGATGAAATGTGGAACCTTGGTGTAAGGCCAGCCCAAATCATTCAGTTTTGCTTGAACATGCTAAAATAGCATTAAACAAAAATACAGACGGATGTATTCATTTAACCTTCCTCATCATCCGTAACCTATGTTTGGAATAATGCCATGTCCTTGATCAGTAAAATGTGTTTTTCCTCTTTGGAAGATTGCTCCCATCACACATGCGCACTGTAATTTACATCACACACAATGTAGGTCATAAAATATATAATTGATATCACATAATAGATTTTATTGCCTCCTCCATGCAAAAAGTAAAATCATAATATAAAAAACTAGGGCTGTCAATATAACACATTCATTTTTATCAATTAATTATAGAAAAAAAAGATTAAAGACTCCCTGTGACCTTCCATCACTGAACACGTTCTCTTCACATTCCACAGTAGATTTGTAAACATGATGGAGGCAGATGACTAAATGCTGCTGAGCACAGGTCTGCTGACTGGAAAGTCAGCCAGAGTTTCTTCCTGTTTAACAGTGTGGTTGATAGTCGGATGTTATACCATGGCTAGCAGACTGCTGTTTCAGCATGATTAACATCATTAGCATGGATAGGAGCACGGATACAAATAGCATTGATATTAGCAGGGACAGTGATAGCTATTACTGAAACATGAACATTTATTATCATACCACGTTATACCTTCAAACCGGTATACCACTGCAACCCTACTCCTGTCAGAAAGTAACTAAGGGAGTAAAGTTGAACCAGTTACTTGCTTGTAATACCATAAAGTCTGGCTCCATTACAGATTAACTTAAATATCTTGGAGGTTAGGCCATCACCACAATATAACCGTATAATATGTATAACAGTAGGGATGCTATGAACTATTGGTTTGTTTATTGGCTATCAGCAGCCAAACTGCTTTCATTGACTTAACATGTGCAGCATCTACTCTGGTACAGTATGTAGCGGTATGCACATTTAAAGTGGTTTACAATCTGCCAGTAATCACAGAAAAGAAGTAGGAGAAGGCGCTGAAAAAGAAGAAGAAAAAAGCTACATCCAAATGTTCTGGATGGACTTCCTCGCTCTTGCAGACTCACAGACTTTGCGGGAGTCTTGGCTGGGAGTCTGAGAGTGCTGAGAGCTGTTCAAACCTTTAATTTATTCAATCCACTATGGGCCTCAAGGGGACTTCTTTAGCCTCTCTTACCCTCAGGTGTGCATAAACTACAGGCTAGGAACTTCTTTTTAAAATAAAGACATGTGAAATTATAACTTATCTCATTGATATCAGCCATGAGAAGCAAGTAATTCAGTATCAGCTGAAAAAATATCTGCTGTGCATCCCTACTTAACAGGGATCTTTCTTCTTGCAGTCCAGCAGCACTGCAGAGAGAATACAAGGTGTTATCTTATGACAGTGACATTTCTCCTAACAACCACTAGGTGAAGACAGATGAATGTTGCACCACCGCAGTAAGTGATTAACACCAATGATAAAGATAGGATAAGATAGGAGGATAATTTAAATATAACTGTATTTAAGAGTAGTGTGGGAGCAATGTGTGTGTCATAATTTGTATTTTGAGTACATCTCCATAACCTGTTTCCTAAATTCATCAGTATTGTCAGTCCACAGGGAGGAGAAGCTGCCTCCCAAATCATGTCACGCTCCGTCACGCAACAAAATACAAATCATCAGATAGAGGAGACTTCTCCTTTGTTCACACTCTCACTCAGCCTCACTTTGCCTCTTTTTTCCTTCCTCCCTCTTTCTCTCTGTCAGGGATGACCTTGACTGACAGGCTTGTTGCTACAGGAAACACACCATGTCTATTGTGTTGTAGTGAGGCAGGAAGGTGTGAAATTCACAATATGATGGCTCGGACTGGATTTATACTGCAGTCGATTTCCAAACCACAGCAGACAGTGATCAGTGCAAACGTTGAAAAACTGAAGAGGTGATTATTTGCATATTAACTGGATTCAAGCCTGTAAATATTTTCACATTTACACACACACACACACACACACACACACACACACACACACACACACACAAAGGGTTCACATGTGTGCAGGCAAGTTGCACAATAGTATGGGGGGAATAGCCTGTAGGTCATTTATTATTCAGTGTTGCACACAAAAAGCCCTCCCAACTCTGGTCCGGAAGCAGATTAACACACACACACACACACACACACACACACACACACACACTGTATACAGGCCACGGGGGTGACTGGGGTTGCATCAGGGGGTAAGAGGTGAAACAAGGCAGAGATGATAAACAGCTGCCTGGATGTGATGAGCAGAGAATGAGAAGTGGAACCAGACAGAGAAGTTACATTACACGCGGACACAAACCAGACACTGAAATACACTTTTTAAGGCACTTACAGAGGAATTAAAACCGAACTAAAAATCCGTCAAGAACATAATATTTTATTGGTTTCACATACTGTATACTGTATATACAGTACAGCCACCCACTGTCAGTAGTTTTAATATGTATCAGGAGGTCCCCCAAATCCAAATGTGAAATGCACTATATGGCTCTGTGGCTATGCTTGTCCATTTCCTGTTTCAGCATGATAAATGGTATTTAACTGTATTTATATAGCTAATTTCTCTTCTTATCAGCCACTCAAAGCACTTTAAAACACAAGTCGGAAATTCACACACACATGCGTGGCAGAGGCTAACATGCAAGGCGTCGCCTGCTCATTGACAGCAATAACTTGAGACAAACCATTTATATAGCATAGCATATAAATGATACATTTTAAATATAAAAGCATATAGCATAGCATATAACCATTTATATGCACAAACACACTGATGGAACAGCCATCAGAGCAATTTGGGGTTCAGTATCTTGCCCAAGGACACTTCAACACACAGACTGCAGGAGCTGGGAATCGAACCACCAACCCTTCAGCTAGTGATCGACCACTCTGCCTGAGTCGCAGCTGCCCATTCACAAAGCCAGCTCCATACAGAAACGCTATCCCTGTCCTGACCTGAACCACATCCAATACCTTTGAGATGAACTGGACTGCTGACTGTGAGCCAGACCTTATCAAGGCCAAAATCTGCTGTGAGCTTGAAACCAGGGTTTCTGAATGACAGGCTCGCTCATTGTATCGGGTGTATGTATACTTCGGCCAAAAAGGTGCATGATAGGCTACTGCAAAACAACAAACTGTCCATTTTTTGACATACTACTGTATAAATATATATTTTGTCACCTTTGGACAGAGCCAGGGTGTCAACATTCCCTAATCTGAGTATGGAATCAGGCACTATATCTATGTAATCAAAGCATATTACTCCACACAGCATACACTTCTGACTGTTTAATCACCCACTAACATTGATAAAAATACTAAACTGGCTTAAAGTAAGAGACACAGTAGTGTGGTAGCTGCTGAAGAGAAAGTGCTAAACAGTCAGGCCAAAGGCTGTACATATTTCAGCAGCTGAGATGTAGTCTCATTAAACAGTGGCCAGGGTGGCAGGAGACTCATATTGATTTATCTATCAGAGGCTAATTTCAGTGAAATTTGGTCCAGATGGTTGGTAACCCAGAGCTCAGACTGAACAGTGATGTGTTTTTTATGTGTCTGCTCTCACTTCAGTGCAGTCTGCTTTAAGTCCTGTGGCTGTCTGACTATCTGATACTGTGGTTAAAAACAAGAAGATATCAAAAAAGCACCAGAGTACTTCTATTATTTTACTGTTAGTGTCTGCTTTCAAGTGCTATCTAGTGCTGCAATGATTAACCACTTTATCGATTGGTTGTCAACTTTTAAATCAAGCAGCAACTACTTTGAGAATTATTTATATGTTTTGAGAACTTTTTCCAAGGAACAAAAGAAAATGTCAATGTTCCTGTTTTTTTCCTTCTCTATAATAGTAAACTGAATATATTTGGGCTGTGGACAAAACAAAACATTTGGGTTATCCACTGAATCTTCACAATTTTCTGACATTTTATAAATCAAACTTTATCTAGTTTTACATCAGTAAAACTATGAAGATTTTGTTTTTTTGATGGCACCTTCACTGTACAATAACAACAATGCAGATTTAATTGTCACACAGTGTGAGATAAGTCTAACAAAGTCTTGGTGCCAATATACAATGTATATGTATATGTACAATGGAACAATATAAAGTCTGGCGTGTGTCAGAATATGTGATGAATATCCACTGAATCGTAGCACTAAATTGCTAAGAAAAAAGAAAAGATGGAGGCAGAGACATGTCATCCATTTACATCACCCTCATGTTTTGAAAAATATGTGTGTCACCACCAGTTTGTGGATCTGGTCATGTTCCAGGGCACAGAGAGCAATGTGCACAGCCAATTATACTGAGTGAATCTGAGGTACAGTATATTAGATTTTCAGCAGAAACATGCTAGCTAATTGTATTCTGCATCATTTCATGTCATATTCTGATTAGTATGTAGCAGCACTCACAATGTGAGAACTAGTGAAGAGATACATTTCTGACTTTCTCTCTTAAATGTGGCATTTTTAGAAAAGGGAAACGATTTCTGTTGAATATGTGGACTCTTCCCAAATATAACCATATGACACCATAAAAAATACATTGCATTGCTTTCCCTGCAACAGTTTGTATAAAAAACAGATTCCTGCAGATTCCTGCACCAGATCGGGATTTGTTGAGTATTTCCACAAGTTCATGCTCAAGTGACAAGTAACTGTACATCATTGAAAAGTAAAATGAGCATCAGAACAGTGAAGTCACAGCTGGCTCCTGGGACATCACAGGGCTTTTGTACAGCAGATTCTTTCTTTCAGCTGCAAACAGACCTATGTAAGCCTTGTAATAGGATTCATGCAGCCAAGTCACATGATCATAGAAGCCAACTCCTGATCCACATCCATGACAAATTACTGATGAATTCCCTGACCTGGATATCACAATATCATTCTACTGTCCAATCCACCTGTGGTGCAAAGCACGTGTTACACAGCCAGAGCTTTAAACAACTTCTGCTTTTTTTTTTTTGGTTTGGTTTTTCTGGTGGACATTCAAAAGGTTCTATAATCCTACCATCATCAATCATCCCTCTGATTTTCATTTATCAAACTCCATTTTCACACAATTTAGACTGTAATTTTATATCACTGGCTTGAGATCAGACCACTGCTGCTCATAGCATGATCGAAATTATTGACTTTCTTAATCAAAACAACATCACTATAAGCTCGCAGTTAGTTTGGTTGTGCTGAAAACAGATACAAGGATTGCTTGTGCTCTGCTGTACTTTAAACAAAGTTAGTCTTTAGTTAGTTAGGTTTATCCACACCACAATTTTTGCTTTCGTGCATCATTTGAGTCAGGAATGCGTGGTAGGGGTTTCACCAACTGGTAGACTAGTCGACTATTCTAACTGCTAGACGGCGCTGTAAGCAGGAGTCAACTGGTTGTGTTGTTATCGAGAATATTCAACTGGTATCTGCTCTTCCTTTAATTACTGGTTTTATTGTTCTTTTAAATTAAGACCACAGAGTTTGGCAGTCGTTTTGGTTAGTCCAGTTTCTGTACTTATTGCATCAGCTAAACAACAATGTAATCTAAAGTAAAATGCTGCTGTTCATTGTTACATTACAGAGTTTAATGTAACTTTATATATCGTGCCAAACATTGATATAAGTTGCCAAAATATGCGGCGCAACACCAGGCGGGTGCATCTACTCGATGACAACTGGTTATTTTGTTCTTCTTTTGTTTAGAATAACCAAATTGCTATTTCTCTTCTTGTTATGTTTATAAAATATGATCCTACACAGTGTGACATGTCACAGTGGGATGTTGTCTACATTATTAAAAAAATTTTGTCATTTCTCTCTCTGCATCTTTCTCACATAACCATCAACTGCTATTCTGAAAAGCTTGGCAATTGGTACAAATGAGCAGTTGTGAAATCCAAACATGTCAAAGCAAGAAAAGTGAAGGTGTAGCTAACAGTTTCATTAAGTGTCCCATTTAGTCATGCACAATACCAGGACTATGGGACTGGCCAACCTAAATGAGATGGAGTCATTATTAAAGTCATAAACAGCTGTGTTTTTCCTGCTAAGACAAAATGTCTTCCATTGAAACGTGACCCAGTGGGGTTTACATAGTAGTAGGACTATGTGGAGGTTGGTGAAATCATGTGATTCTCCGAATACTTCTGTGCAACTTTAACTTTATAAGCAGAGTTCATATCAGAAAGACGTACTGGAAACAGCAGTAGGGTCAGGCACCAATCACTTTCCATCTTTTAAATCATCATTTTGCAGCTGTAGTGTTGCACATCTGTAACTTTGCATCTATAAATGTGATAGATTGCATTGTGGGATCATTAGCAGAAGGCAGTGTGTATGCCGTTTATATATCTTTTGTCTGTTCTGGAGTGGGGATCCTTGGGGTCGTTATGGATTGTATGAATGTCACTACTGTAAACAGCCTTTGTATTTTGGAACAGTATTTTTCACACAAGCACATTTAGTTGAAGGCTGAACATGCAGTTTTAGTTCTGTGAGAAAACAAAACAAGTAGACAAAGTTTTTGATAAACCTGATAGATGCCAACATACAGTTCTACTTCCTACAACCCACAAGAACGGGTTAACATTCTCTCTGGGCTAGCTACATTAACTAACGGACTATGCAGAGAAATGGCTGTATAGGTCTTCTTTGCAAGCAGCTTATTAGGACCCATATTTACATTTATTGTTGAAGGGATGTCTAGGACAGATGAAGCCCCTAAACTTCCTGTTTCTCTGTGACAGGGTCCTAACCGTGCTTGGACATGGAAGAGTCTGTGACTGGAATGAGATCCCCCACGATGACGTAGTTATTGTGAATCCAAGAGCACAGTTTACAAATCCGTTTGCATGGTTAACAAATCCGTACTGAACCCCAAATTACTCCTGATGAGCAGTTGGCACCTTGCATGGCAGCCTCTGCCATCAGTGTGTGAATGTGACAAGTGTTGTAAAGCACTTTGAACTGTCAGTAGACTGGAAGAGCAATATAGAAACGCAACTCCATTTACCATTTAGTCCATTCCACATCCAGTTCGAAAGTTGTCCTGTGTGGAAAAAAGTCATTATTCTTTTAGCTCACTTTAAAGTACATCACATAGGTAACGTATCTTTTATGTTACCAACGCAGCTTAATTATTCTAACTCAAACCTAGACCTAGCCTAACCTAAGTATGAATGTTCACAACGTGACGACAAAAGTGCAGTCCAGTTCGCCTATTGCTCGTTGCTCTCAACAATTATATTTCAAAGTTTTCATGTCGTTGTGAAACAGTTATGTACGTCATTTTGGTGTCACAGGCAATCGACCTATTCAGTCGGTTAGGTGTGAGGATGAGGCGGACTACATGTGCGTTGAACCACATCAATTCAAAGTTCTTACCAGCAGGGTAAACTAACAATCCCCCACACTGAAGTGCTAGCTGAACAACTAACTGAGCTAACTAGCTTATGATAGCTACAGTTAGCTGCAGTCAGCTGCAGTCAGGGGTTGATTTGGTGATATGCTGCCCCCTATTTGTTTTGAGTATTAATTTGACAGATGGCCAATTCTTACACATTGCACCTTTAAGGAACAATAGGAATTTGGAACTACTTAAGTAGTAGATAATCAATACTATTATTTATACAATTAAATTAACGATTTGATGGTCATGATTTCCTTATGGAAGGGTTTACTCAAGTTCCACCTGCAATCTGGCAAAGGCTCAAATGGCATCCAGATCATTAATTTAATTGATCTGGACATGCCAAGAATAAATATAGTGTTTTATTATCCACCTCACTCTTAAATAATAATCCTGTTGGAGTAGGTGTCATGAGTGTAATATTACTTTAATGTGTTGGTGTAAAAAGTATATATAAACTATACTGAATGTGACATGTATGTGAAGAATAAAGTTGTTTTACTCCTTTCAATCTACTTCAGTGGCAATTTATCACATCACATGAACAGCAGCTGCATGTTCACACTTTTAAAGAGATCCTCTCTGAGCTAACAGGAGATAAACCTGAGTGGGAAAAGTCCACAGTGAGATCAGAGTGGCGGGGTCCGCCTCAGGTGGCTATTAAAATGAGTCGAGTGTGTTCACACTCAGAGCTGATGCATGGTGTAACTGGCTGTACACCCTGCTCTGGCACCAACACACTAAGTTGTGAAACACATTTCACCAGATTCTGTTAAGAGTGTGTGACTAACTGAAGCTCTGAAAAGCTACAGAGAATATGCAGCAGTGAGTTTCTCCCTGCTGCTGACCTTGACTCCTCCTTGTCAATTAAAAAAAAAAAAGCCCAAACACAACAAACCGGCTCTTACCTCTCGCAGAAAAGTGCCGATCGATTGACAAGGACAAAAGCGAATGATGCCGCAGAAGCACCATATCCACTTAACGGTGGCCATGACGGAGAACTGAATGACCTAGAGAGGATGAAGCACCCAGCTGCTGTTCTGAGCACTCCAGCTGTTTATATAGGTTTCTGTGTCTGTGTGTGTTTATGTGCGCATGTGTGCTTGTGCATGTGGACAAATGTTCGGTGATATTCACACCCGTCCCTGGCCTCATTTCCCCTTCAACTCGGATAGCACATCTGTGCGCGGTCCTTCCCTCCCACTGCCTGTATTAGGATTTAGGATCCTGCTGATGCCTCTGGCTTCTCTCCAGAAGAAAGAGAGCCTCCATGTTGCCCCTCCATCACTCTGTCATTGATATTCTGCAGTGCGCTCGACATTGTCCGCCACCACTGGGCCCTGCAGATCAATACCAGAGCAGACCAAATCACAAACACACACACACACACACACACACACACACACAGCCATCACAAATAAAACTGCTTATTGGAAAACATTTTGTCTCCCGAGATCAGTGTTGCAATTAATTTAGGGCTAATTCATAAAACAATAGGTTGGCCTGAGGGATGAGCCTTGAGACAATTACTTCTTCATAGTGGTGGTCAAACAGCTCATCAGTCTGCTGTTTGCTCGCCGTGAGGGATCAACTGCAGCTTTGTGCTGCTGACGAGCATCAGAATGCAAATCAGCAGGATGATACAACACGAGCACATGAAACAGACAGGAGCCGCTGCAGAATTTAAAGAAGCACCATAATCCCTATTCATCACTAAGCACACTGCTCCAGGCCCTCAGATTAGTGCTTACATTTTACTGTAGTGAACCTGCACAAAGTGCCAAAGTCTCAAAGCGTATGCTGCTGTAAAAGTGTGACTTCTAAAGCTGGATTGACCTTGGCTTGACTCTTCACTTCATGTAGCCTTGAGGCATTTAAGACTTAAGAAAAGGAGAAAACTTGGCTGTGGGGGCACTGATGCTAACAAAAATGTGCCACACAGCCTTCATTGTAGAAATCAGTCAAGCAGACTATACGCTGAAGGCATCACTGTCAGACATGTTGAGATAATGGCAAGAGCTGCTCGGGATGAGACAAATGTTAAGGGTTGTTGTGTACTGGCTGCTAGTCAGTGCTGTAAATGGTGACGCATTGACAGAAAGTATAGACAGGATTAAGGCTCAGCTCGGCCAGCAGATGGCAATGAGTCTCCTACAGGTTGGTAAAATGAGCCTTTAAAGACCTTGAATACATTTCTGCATGAAGTTCAAGACCGAACTGAAATCATATTTGTGGTATTATACAACAAGTGTCAGTGACCACGAAACCTTCAGCAGCACTTTAACTAATAGTCAGCTGACACGCGACACAAACCAGGCAGGAGGCTACAAAGGTGCTGACAGGCAGACAACGACTTCATGAATGAGTTTGTTACTTTCTTAGCACATGAAATCGTTCAACGCTCTTATCATCCTGCACTATACTGTACAATCCCACAATTCTCCTCTTCTTAAGGCTTAAAATGAAGAGCTTTTTTAATCCAAGAGCACAGTTTACAAATCCATTTGCATGGTTAACAAATCCGTACTGAACCCCAAATTACTCCTGATGAGCAGTTGGCACCTTGCATGGCAGCCTCTGCCATCAGTGTGTGAATGTGACAAGTGTTGTAAAGCACTTTGAACTGTCAGTAGACTGGAAGAGCAATATAGAAACGCAACTCCATTTACCATTTAGTCCATTCCACATCCAGTTCGAAAGTTGTCCTGTGTGGAAAAAAGTCATTATTCTTTTAGCTCACTTTAAAGTACATCACATAGGTAACGTATCTTTTATGTTACCAACGCAGCTTAATTATTCTAACTCAAACCTAGACCTAGCCTAACCTAAGTATGAATGTTCACAACGTGACGACAAAAGTGCAGTCCAGTTCGCCTATTGCTCGTTGCTCTCAACAATTATATTTCAAAGTTTTCATGTCGTTGTGAAACAGTTACGTATGTCATTTTGGTGTCACGGGCAATCGACCTATTCAGTCGGTTAGGTGTGAGGATGAGGCGGACTACATGTGCATTGAACTACATAGATTCAAAGTTCTTACCAGCAGGGTAAACTAACAATCCCCCACACTGAAGTGCTAGCTGAACAACTAACTGAGCTAACTAGCTTATGATAGCTGCAGTCAGCTGCAGTCAGGGGTTGATTTGGTGATATGCTGCCCCCTATTTGTTTTGAGTATTAATTTGACAGATGGCCAATTCTTACACATTGCACCTTTAAGGAACAATAGGAATTTTGTGGTATTATACAACAAGTGTCAGTGACCACGAAACCTTCAGCAGCACTTTAACTAATAGTCAGCTGACACGCGACACAAACCAGGCAGGAGGCTACAAAGGTGCTGACAGGCAGACAACGACTTCATGAATGAGTTTGTTACTTTCTTAGCACATGAAATCGTTCAACGCTCTTATCATCCTGCACTATACTGTACAATCCCACAATTCTCCTCTTCTTAAGGCTTAAAATGAAGAGCTTTTCAGATTATAAAAAACCTCTCAAATCCTCTTTAATAATGGCTGAATTGACCACTTTTATTACCGTTTACAAAACAGACAAATCAGACAATCACATCCGCTTTATGCAGCCATTTCCCAAGTATGCAGTGATGTGGAAGTCGGCATGGTTTGAACCACTATCTCAAGGACTGCTTTCTTGCTTCAGACAACTGCTTCCATCACTTGTCATGTGTACTAACAAGAGCAACACAATAAAAGCTGGCGAGGACAGACTGTCCAATAGTGTGCACCATTTATAAGAAATGTTGGACAACATGGTTCTCTTCATTGACATATATAAAGATGGACGACACGTCTCCACTTCCGCCCACTGGGCAAAAAATAAGCTAAAATATCCTCGATACCAGTGCTGCCATACTGTACCGGTGTAGGGGCGCGACCGCCCATCCACTCATCTGACTCAACTGTGAGCGGGCGTCAGTGTCAGTCATAATATTTTACCCCCTTTATACAGCATGCACAAACTAAAGAAAACCAAAAGTAGCATAAACATGAATATTTGCACATACATCAGCGTGATAAGAGCTACCTCAAATGACAGAAACTTTGGAGTTATTAGACCTATACTGCAGCCAACCATCAGAGGGCGATCAGGATATTAAGGCTTCAGTTTTGGGGAGCTGTCACGTGTCATGATAAGCCAGACTCCGAAAGACCATGTAAAGACTGAGGTAACAGTTTTGGTCCTGGCAGTATTTACAGTGGAATAGCAGCAATAGTGGCGGTCACGAAATAGGCAATAGTATTAGCACTAGTCTAAATATTGGCAGTGATAATAAAGTCTCATGATTCTCTGGTATTGTACATAACATTTTTGTTGTCTGACCATCAGCATTTGGGAGGGAGCACATACAGCGGAGATGATGTCACTCCTGACCTGCCCTGCAGCTGCTCAGTGTTTTCATCACAAAATATTTTGAAATAAACAAATTTTTAAATAAAAAAAAACCCACCAATTGGAACTCTGAGACCATATGAGGTGTGTGTCACTAAGTCATTGTCCATATCACGCTTCCATTAAGAATTGTGAGGTTCTCTTCACTCCTTTATCTGAACTGGACACTGACTTAAAAAGCGTGGTGTTGTGGTCATCTCATGCATGCATGTATGGACCCTCTGTCAGACTTTTCCTGCTATGTCTTCAAACCACAACACTGCTTAAGTCAAGAATGATTTATTATCATCATGGAGAAAGTTTATGGCAACTTGTTTCAGATATCTGCAGCGCCAAAATGTCCACTTAATGTCAGCATACAAATACAACACTGCAACCACAGACAGAGAAAGTGATCCATCTTGATTTTATTGGATATCAGGTGACAACGTGGGAGTGGGAGGGAGCCTGAATAGTAGAGGTGTCATGATTTCAATCCTGAAACAAGTATCAATCGTAATGAGCTTTCAACTGATCATTGAATTCAAAGTCAAGCTGTTGTTCTAAAATACCCCTATATTTGTTCATCTTTACAAATGTAGATGTGATAGTCTAACAAAAGCATAGCTGTCAGTGCTGATGTCTTTTTTTCTTTCTGTTTTTTTTTTTTACTTAAAAATCAAATCAAATCATGACCCTAAAATCAAAAATTGAATTGAATTGTGGATTTGGAGAATCGCAGCAAACCTTATTGGTGTCACTGTGGAGGATTTACTGAATGTGATTGCGACTGACATATTAAAAATGAAAACCAGACCATCTGTCCTCAGTTTTGGTTCACCAAAACTAGAGTCAAGCTGCCATAACACTAATCAAATTACTAACCCTAATATACCTTTTCAGCAAAAAACTATAGTACATACATTATCTACTCAGAGATTCCAGGGGGAACACTTTTTTCAAATCATCCCTAAAACCCCTGGAGCCCCACTCATCTAAAACCACAATCAATCAGACCAAAGGTCGAGAGCTCTAAGCTCAAAATTGCTCAAATATGTGGGGGAACATCTAAAATTACCACTTGGGACAAATATCTGAAGCAATACACCATCCTTTTTTCCTTACTCCAACGGCAGTACGAGAATCTAAAAATGGTTAAGGTTAAAATTACATTGACTGGGATTGTGCAGCGTTCTGTGTTGCTATAAATGTGAAGAGCTGCATCTCAAACAGTTCTCCACTTGAGAGGGAAGAAGCCTTGAATCCTCTGGCTTTGGTAGTGGTAAACTGTTGAATGACAAAGTGCTTTATCTGGAGCTAGATAAGGGAAGGTTGCAGCCTCCTGCAGATAGCAACGCAGCCACTGAGGATGAAAGACATTCTTTGTTGCCAACCCAGATTCAGCAAGGGAGCCTGTCAACAAAGCAGCTTTTGCCGGCTTTCTGCAGCGAAAAAAAAAAAAAAGATTGTCATATGGCCGCCTCACTGTTCTATGGGCTTATTGTGCTGTTGAGTGATGTGCAGAAATTGATTTCATTGGGTGTATGATTTAAAAAGGCAGATGAGTTAAGTGTACCAAAACTGATGATATGTGTCAGTTAGACAGCTTATGCTGATGCTTTTGACCAATTATTATTATGCAAGAAACCACAGTGGATATGTCTATTAGCCTCTATTAGTCCGTGGTGTTATTTCCCATAACTCTGTTGTTGTTTTTTTCCTCCTCTTCTCACCTCTATAAAAAGTCATTTATTAGAATTATAGGGATGGAAACCTCTGTCCAACAACTGAACTCTGAACTTTTAACTGGTTATGAAACAGTCTCAGTTTAATACTGATGCCTCTACACTACCTACATAAGCAAACATGACCATCAGCATGAAGACCGGCTATTTCTGTATAATTGTCAGTTATGCTTAATGTCTGAGTCAGATTCCAACTTGTCCTGGTTGGATAAGTCATAAAATTAAAACCATTTTTTTATGGTGCTGAGTGAGTGTTGAGGATGAATCGAGCAGGCTCACAGCCTGAGGACAGAAGCTGCTTTAATCTGGTGATACAGCACTAAAAGGTTTCCTTTGTTTCACCCCACATCGTCTTTTCTCACCAGAATCACACAAAAAAATCTAAGTTCTTTGTTGTAGCTTTTAATAGGAAGCTACAGCTAGCAGCAGGTTAGTGTAGCTTAACACAAAGACTGGAAACGAGGCAACAGTAAGCTTTGCTCTGCCCATCAGCAACTATAAAGCTCACTACATGTTAGCTCATTTATATATTTAGTGAAAAGTGTAAAAATGACACTTTACCATTACCACCTACCATTTTACATGGCGCTAAAACTTACAAGGGCCAAACAACATGCCGGCAGCAGTCACAGAGAACCTGTCATGGTCATCACACAATGTCACCCTGGTAAAATAAGAAAAAAGGACAGAAAATGCTCTCCTTGTCATGCACGGCCCAGTACAGAAAGCCTCTGTTGCAGGTCAGAACATCCCTGGTACCCATCTACAGAGCACCCCACCCACAGTCTGTTCACCCTGCTGTCATCTGGCAAAAGATACAGAAGTATCCGCTGCTATACCACCAGACCATGGAGCAGCTTCTTTCCTCAGGCTGTGAGACTCCTGAACTCATCCTCAACACTCCACCACTGCCGTAAAATCTTGTGCAGCATATAGGGATTTTAACTCACATTTTGCACAACCCTGTGTTGTAGAATGAAGAATAAATAAACCTTGCTCAGCAAATGCTGCTGGAAACAAGGTTGATGAAAACACTGAGAATGAACCAAAACAGGAGAGTCGTGGGCTGTGTTACAAAAACAGTTAGCTGAAAGACACTGAGGAGACACTCCATAGTGCTGAGGGGAACTAAAGATTTGGTGGTGATACTCTGGGAAACTTTTACTGTGTGAGTTTGTTAGAAGAAGACGAAGACGAAGACGAAGACGAAGAAGAAGAAGAAGAAGAAGAAGAATTATTTGATCACACAATCACAGCGACTGAGTTCCTGGGGCTTCTTAGTTCATGGACACTTTTGGTCAAAATGGCTCTCATGAAACTGAATAAACAATAACAGTTCAGAGGCTGGTTATTTTGAAAGACAATCAAATCAAATGATCATAGAAGTGGACTCTTGGAGAACATTTTGGACCACACTGTAAGTCCAAACAGTCTGACTCTGCTTTGGTTTCTCAGTCCTGTGTTGTTACACTTGTTTTTTCAAACTCCATGAGCCATCGATTAGTTTAAATGATACTGACTGCACCTTTATAATGCACAGCAGTGGGCCTACACCTTTATGCAAACTAATACACAAACATCATGTTGATCTATTGGCTGCATAGTTAGCGGCCCATTTTTTTCTGCATGTTTCAGTCATATCAGCATGTGTTGCAGTGCTGATTAAATATTCAGACTTGACATTTTTCTGTTGTGTGTTTGGCACATCTCTGCAGTGCAGCGGTCCGGGGCCACCAACACATATCACCCATGTTTATGCTTGTTGCTTTGATTTAAATGAGGTTTGAATGGGGAGACAGAGCGTGCCACTGCCATCATTCAAGGGTGATTAGATGCTTTAATATAGGCACCAGCTGCTGCACAACATTTAATCACCAGTATCAACATGAGAGCTGAGTGCCTCCAGCTCTGTACGGCAGCCCGCCACCTACAGGAGCCTCCCTGCTTCCACTGATCCTCGCTCAGATATTCATCCGTGTGTGTTATGGTCTCATTTCTTTGGCTGCATGACGACACCATATTATTGTCTGGGTTTTAATTATTGATTTTGAAATGTGTCTGTTCAAACTGTCAGTAAACTTCTCCTCCAGAATTGAATTGCACCAATTTACACCAGAACCACTAAAGCTCCTCAATGAATTATACACTTACTTTAGTTTGGTTATTTTCAAGGTAATAAACACTGACATGTTTTTCAACCTGCAAGCAGATAATTAATAATTACTGAGTCATCTGTTGTTCTTCTGTAAGAGAATAACAGACTGACAAGTAGAGTATTTGCAAGAAAGTATGTAAAAGCCACAGGGTTGGTTTTCATTGGTATGGGTTCTCAAAGCTGATTCAAATTTTGCAATTTTGCAATTTCTGCTTTTCCTGGAGGGGACAGTCACTAATAAAGTGAACCGCAAGTTTTCACTGTTGCAAGTCAGCAAGACGTAGCTCAGAGAGGGGACTGCCTCGCAAGTGTGGTCAGGTTTTAATCTACTAAAACACTCCACACCGGACCAATCCCTTAGATCATCAAGTAAAGATCTCCTCACCATACCAATTAATTCTAAATCAGCGCATGGTGCTTTCAGTCACTATGGTCCTACTCTCTGGAAATCTCTACCACAAGAACTAATGTCTGCTACAACTGTGTCTTCTTTCAAAAGCAGACTAAAAACATATGTTTTTGCACAAACTTTAGGCTAGGTCATTAATGATACAATGATGATGATAATAATAATAATAATAATAATAATAACAATAACAATAACAATAATAATAATAATAATAATAATAATAATAATAACATTTCATAGCAGAACTTTAAACTGCAGGTGGAGCTAGAGGAAAATTCAAGGAATCAGCAAGGACTCATTTTCTGGGGACAGTTGATATTTCATAGCAATCCATCAAATAGTTGTTGAGTTATGGCATGGCTAAAAAGTGGGGTCAAAGGACAGGTCAAAAAACAGGTTATTTTGACAAATTTAACACAATTGTTCCTAGCAGGGTGGGGGGGCCCTATTTAGAAAATTAAACATAATGATATAAAGGTCCTGCAGCATCCTTGGCGGAATCTGATGTCTCATTAAAAACAGTGCAGATGAATAGCTTGCCCTAACCAATCTGTATAATCAGGTAAGGTCAGGTCTACAATAAAAATATAATATGTGTCATATCTATTCATAAACCCAAGTGAATAGAATTTTATTCGTACCAAAAGGCCAGAACTGGCCCCATTTATCAGCAGGGTGATGTCTAACCTTAACCCACAGACTGCAACCCACCATCCAAGATACAATGTTTCCATGTCCCTCTTCCATTTCTGGCCTCCTAAAAGTGTCACACACCCTCTAAGGGCCTCCTTGGTCTAAGGACAGGGATGAAATACTGGAGCAAAGGCACATTTACACATAGCCAAGAATTCATGAACACATGCAGGTACACAGACTCACACAAAAACCCCGACATGCACACCGTGACCAAACCATGACCCCTTCATTTAATGGCTGGGGTGAAAAACAGCCTCCAGTTTTAGACAAGGAAAGAACAATAGTCTGTCAAAGAGAAGAGATGGTATTTATTTTACTCCAAAGGTCAGAAAGCATGATGTTATTTCTCCCCTCTCCTCCCACACACAGGCCATTCATTAGAACTAATATTTACCTTGACATTTGAGGCTGACATCAATTCTTCTGGCTCATTTTGAGAGGCAAGCTAAGATGGAATAACATGATGAAAGACTGGTTTGTGCCCTGCTATGAAGGTGTCAGGATGGTGAATACTGTCAGTTTATCAGTTTGGTCTGTCAATCTGTCCAACACCTTGGACATTGTCTAATTGCTGCAGATCTTTTGCACCTGTGTTGGGTGTTGGGGATGTATATAAATTATATATAAAAAGACCTAAATGCCATGCTTTATTACTGCACATTTAGCATTTTGTCCTTTTGTTCCATAACACTTTGAGATACCAGGATGTTTGGGCAGGAGTAGTGTTGTTAGTACCGTGTCATAACCTTTCATTTTTGGTGACAATAGCTGAACAGGTCACTATTGGATCTATCCAACACTATAGCAGTGTAATAGCAAGGTAACTTATAAAATGAACTATTAAACAACCTATTAACTTTGATTACATTTTTTAGAAAAAAAACACAAAAACAAAACAAAATCCTCTGATTCCATCTTATCAGTTAATCGAGATTCACACTGAAAATACGCATTAGTTGCAGCCATAGATACATCCCATTTTGGATATATCCCAATACTTTTGGTGATCCTCTGAGCTTAACAAATAAATAAATAAAATCATCCCACCATGCCAGAAAGATCCTTTGTCATGTTAACCACATAATTGCAATGTCCCCAGTGTGTGTCAAGCCAGGGACTTGCATGTCATCCCCCACCCGTCCCTCATTTCCTGTCATCACTCTACTGCTTACTACATAACATGCCAGAAAACAACTTTGTTGAAAGATACAAAAAGCGATTCTGGAGAAACTGAGTGGATAGTTGAGTCTCATTCCCAGGTCACCAAACACCAACACTTTGGGTTGGTGGCTGGACTGAGCCACCAACCAAAAAAGTCAGTATTTGACAACCTGGGAACAAGACTTAACTATTTGAGGTAAAAGAATGATCATGCCATGCTTTGTGTCCAATTTGCTCCTTTCAGACATCAGTCATTAGAAGAGGTCTTTGTCATGTGGGAGAATATTCAGATTGTTTAAGACATTGGACTGATTTTGCTGTTTCTCTGGTTAGGACTTTCTGTAGCACCATCTTCATTTACATTTTTATCTCCAAAGGCTGATCAAATTAGAGACACTCTCACACATGTCTTTTCATGGGTGTAATGGACGCTGCACCCTCTAAAGGCCAGCAGGCGTGTAGACTTTCAGTCCAACTTTGCCTGAAATCTGCAAATCTAGTGAGCAATCTGCATGACTGCCTGCCTAACCCACTAAACCCACAGCATAACCGTCAGGCTGATTCACAGTTATATCCCATTCCATTACCCTTCTTATGTCTCATTTCCTGGAATCACCGTTCTCTATCACGTCTTCGGGTGCACAGTCAGGGCCCATTTCCTGCCAGCACACGCCAACAACACAGAACCTCAGAGCATATGGGGGAGCTCTACAGCCTTCAGCATGATGGATGTCACATCACATCCGATGCCATCATCGCGGCATGCTTCACGACAGAGGCTTACCAGACAAGCTCCTCATCTCCATTTGCATTTTAATACCTCAGCAATATTTAATCCATTAGGTTTCCTCCAGGGCCGATTAGGAGAGGGTTAATTAAAGATTTCAAATTTATAATGAGATGCTATTCCTGCCCATGTGCTAACAGTCAGGGCCTCCTGCTGACCATGATGGCTGAGAGAACTCATCTATAAATATACTTCGTACTACATCTTCCTGAATTACCTCTTTGGGACCCAGAGGCTTGTGTGAGTGATGGCAGAAGAATCCTTGCTAATTTACGCAGATAGTGCTAATCCTCAGATGCAGGGGAAGGGAAAGTTATACTGGGTAAAATGAAATGACTTTTTAATATGGCCTCCTGCAAAGGGAAGTGAGAGCTGAGTGAGCACATGGAGGGTTAACAGTCTTTTGAGTTCACTTTCAGCTCTGCCATCATCCTCAGATTGGGAAAAATTCTGACCTGAGCCCTCGCAGGCTAACACGCGCAGATTAGCCAGCAGCTGTCACAAATCAGACTGACAGGGCCAAATAAACATGGCTAGTGGCGACAACTTGAACTGCGACAATCAGTCAGTCGGGATTAGCCGCTACAGTGACAGTCATATGGAGGCAAACACACGGACAGCACTCAAAGTTAATGAGTGTACTTAAGATAAAAGTCTATTCACTAAAATTGGGCTCATGGAACCGGACAGTGGATCATCACGTGCGTATTTTTAACTTCCATTGAGTGTTTTCATGTATTCATTTCTAAGTCTCCAATCTTAACTCTCACCACTATGCTCCTGACCGTGGCTGTGGGATGTGCCTGTAGGGACAGTGATAGACACTGAGCTTTGATCCGCCACTCCAAGCACAACTCCAGTTGTGTTTGGACAAACAAGCAGCAACCACCTTCACTTACTCTAATAGGAGGCAAGCCAATCATGTAGACATTTCCCAAAACCTACTTGTATTTAAACCTCAATGGTACATTATCAACTCTGTTCACACTACCACTGGGGGGCACTTGTAACCTTCTGGGGGTAGATTATACCTGTAAGGAGTCATTTTAATTTCACTCTTTAGAGCACAAGCATTCTGCTAATGCATTCAGTGCCCTTTCTGTTCATTTACTCTCCTAATTCCTCCTAAAGAGGCTGATGGTTGATAAAAGAGAGAGAGAGAGAGAGAGAGAGAGAGAGAGAGAGAGAGAGAGAGAGAGAGAGAGAGAGAGAGAGAGAGAAGCATTCATGGTTATCTATCAATATCTTACAGCAGGATAATGAGAGAAAAGGAGAAAAGAAGAGCTCAGAGGTCATACAAGAAAGTGCACAGGACATGTTGAATGAAAGCACAGAGCTCACACACTGATTCTGCCCTGTAGTGGGATCTGCTGACCATCCTCAGTTCAACAGCAATGTGCATGTTTGAATGTATGGATCTAGGACTCTGACTTCAGTGTGGTCCACCACTGATATGTATAAAATTCTTACCTGACGACACACACGATGTAAACCATTTGATTTGCTTTACCAAACCCAGTTAGCCTTTTAACAGTTTTTCTGTGTCATGAATCCTAATTTATAGCCTGTGGTATACCATGGCTTCTGCTTTCATGTACATTGTTATACTTTCAATTGTGTTTTTAAGAACATGAAGACAGGTCCGAAATGAGATCACTGGAAAATAAGTTGTGCACTTAGAATTATAAACCATGCTTCCTAATTAATAAATTATGTGCGCAAATTACTGAATTGTACTCTGGAATTAATTAATCTGTACTCTCTAATTAATCATTTGTACGCAGGAATTCACAGAAAATAAGATTAGACATATTGTTGACATTTTTTCTGCCATCAAGGCGCCAGATCAATACTAAACTTATCAACAAGTCTAGGCCATGATGTGAATGCTTCATATCAAACAGTTTCTCTGTACACGGTTAATGTTAAAATATCACAACTGTTATCAGTCACATTCATTCAGTCTGCAGGGCATTGACTCAGTTTCTCATGCTGCAGCACTCTCTGGCCTCATGTTACCTGAAACAAATAGTACCACACACAGAGATATACAAATGTTACATCGGTATTGTGGTATTGGGTTAGAGTGCATCCCAAACAAATGTTTAAGGGATGTCAAAGATAACATAACTACGACGCAGGGGTAGAGGTAAAGACCATCAGCTGCAATGTCCCCAACTCACATCCTGCCTGGGAGCTTCACTGCATCTCCCCTCATGTCCTGTCATCTCTCCTCTGTCTGTCTATCAAATAAAGGCATGGATTTCCTCAAAATTACTTTAAAAAACACAAACAATAAGAAATTAGATTTTCCATGGACAATCCAATCAATCTGTCATACTCAGGGTCACACCTCTATGGCCACATTAACTGAAGATCAACATTGGTGGGAGCACCCAGAGTCTTAGCTGTGTTATGAATTGAAACGTGAATGCAATATCAATAGACATCACTAGACAATATCTAATTATATTGTAATTATACTGTAAATTAGTCGACTGGGTTAAAGCAGTTTGGATTTTGGACTTAGACTTTTGGCTATCCTCTGAAATATGCCTGTTTTTAAAGTTTCAGCAGTGTTTTACAGGAGACATGGTCTTCACATCAGGTCAGGTGGCCCACCTCTGCTTTCTTCATAAACATTTGTTTAAAAAAATATTATCGATGAGGGAAACACATGCATTACAAACAGCAAATGATCTATTTTGTGTGTCTGTTGTTAAGGTAGTCATCTAAAAACTAAGCCGATGAGAGAAGAGCTGCATCAGGGTCTTGGTGGCTTACTAACTCTACTAAATCATTTTTGAGGGGGGAACTCTGCTTGAATAATATATTAGATTGTAAACCTATTGTTGTCTTTATCATGTTTTCTTAATTCATCACACATTATTGTAAAAATGCAAGGGCTATGAATTGTAGACACAATGTACGATTTCAAGACCACAGTTTCTTACACTTGTTTATTTTTTTCCGTGTGACACGTGCCAGGTTCAATTGGATTTTTTTATTTTATTTTTTATTTTTTTTATTGATGGTATCTGCGCATTGATACCATTGTCTATTTGTTACGGCACACTATTCATGGTGTTCCAATGAAGGCTTGTTTGCAAAAGAGCATTAGGAAACAGAAATACAAATGAGCAAGCATCATCTCAATATACTGGCATGTTTAGTATAAAAACATAAAAACTACATGTCAGTTGAAGCCTGCTGCAAACACGTGCTTACGTGGACACAACATACAACCCACACAGTGATGCTGCCTGCCTGCCTGCCTGCCTGCCTGCCTGCCTGCCTGCCTGCCTGCCTGCCTGCCTGCCTGCCTCAGATACTAACACCCAGGAGAGTCCCTGCACAGCTTGCTGCGACAACATTACAGTATGTTATATTAAGAACTGAGCAACTTAGTGTATTGTATATGCACGTTCACTGCTGACTCCCAACAGACATGCAATATTTGGAATTGATTACAAAGTTGTAAATGTGATGAGTGATCACATATCCTGCACGTTGACTAAACTCCATTGGACACTGAACACTGTGCTATATTCAGGTGATCACTACCTCCGAACAAGTGCAGGAGCCAAAAGTTCCTGCTGACAGCACAGAGCTCCCTCAGGCCTTCTCGATGATAAATCCTCCTGTACAGTAATGCTGCTATGATCAATCAGACACTGATTGTCTCTCCATAGGCCTGACAGACGAGGGCCAGGTACCAGCTGAGCACTATATAGGCTGGCACGTGATCAAGCACGCAGCTCAGGCAGCAGGATACGAACAACAAAGTCAAGGTTGAGTGTGTTTTGTGTGAAAAAATAATCCTTCAATTTTTTAAAAAGTGTAATAAACTTTAAAATGAGGAAGGCCAAATATTTCCTCCTCTCACTACTGTTCCTCTGACCGAGACCAATCTCATTCTCAATACTTAGGCATCTTTTTTACTAAGGCTGACATTTTTTTAAATGGAGGTGACCGACAGTGTGTAAAGAGGCCTATATTAGAAGCACAGCGTGAGCAAATGTGTGAATTCCTGGCTGTGATTACTGCCAGAAAATTCTGAGAGCAATTCTCAATATGCTAGTCAGACTGTGACCTCACACAATCACACTTCCCAGGAGTATAAAAGGAGCGAATGAACAAAAAAAAAAGTCTCATATGAATATGACATCTGCTGCAGAAGCTCTTTTTTTATTAACATATGGGGTGTAGCTTGTTTTCATAGGATGTAGTGCTACCGCCCTAACCCACCGGCTGGAAATGTTGTGTCTGAGATGTGACAGCGACAGTGAGTGTCATACAATAGCTATCTGATATGTATTGTGTCTGCAATTACAGTCTGTGCAGAGGCTGTCTGTCTTTCAGAACATACAAAGTGTGATATTCAGAAACTGGTGGTGATTGAGGAGGAAAAGCAAAGTCCTGTAGGTCCGTCACAATCACAGAGGACTTTTGTTTGAAAGGAGAGCCTGAGCTCTCTGCTTCCACTGGAATACAACTTAGAATTCAGCCAGTGGCCGTTTTAGTTTAGTTTGAACTGAAACTATGTACGATATAAACGTTCTTCACGGTTTGATGTGGCTAGTTTCATTGAATAAATACATGTTATTAACAGTTTTTCATGTAACCTCATTGTCAGGCTTGAAAAGCCTTTATATAGCATTTAGTCCATGCAACAAAAACTCTTCTCTTAAAGGGTAACTCCGCCATGTTTACATAATAAACTGTGTTTTGTTCGGGCAGTACTACTGCATATGTGAAACAAGTAGAAAAAAGGCTTTTGTGGCTCCAGAGGAAGCTGCATAATAAATTGCCTCCAGTGATGTCACTCAGTGGCTCAATTGCTTTGTAGGCACTCTCAGAATTGAGGCCTATGAAGAAGTACCAAAAGCTGCAGTTCCTTAAATGGCCACTTGAGGCAGGCTCCAAAAGAGAGTCAATACCCATAAATGTCCAACTTTACAGCAGAAATAAACATGTTTATAGCCTGGTACAAAAACTGTCTTGATCTATACATAATTTATCCCTTCATGACAACTGAACAGGGCTGAATTTTTATATAGCTGACTCGTTTGAATTATTTTAAGGCTTAAAGTTACGCATTATTAGGGGAGTGGCCACTTTGAGTGACAGGTGGCCACGAGCTGTCTGCCCAGCCCCTCCAGAGCTCACCGTCTCCAGCGGCAGACAGCAGCTGGAGACAGTGACCTTTGGAGGAGACAGCCAGAACCCGGAGCTTCAAAACTGGATTTATCTTCACTCTTACATGCCACAACGAGTCACAGAGGTGCCGAAATCCACTGTAATGTACAGTAACTCTCTTATCTGACTGCTGTATGGAGGAGAAATGTAACATTACTTTACTTCATGAACGTACAAAGAGGTGATGGGAAAAGATAAAGAAGCAGCGTATCTGATGAGTGTCAGATCAAACACAAACACACCCTCAGTGAAAGTTGTTGCTCGCCATCTTGCCAGTTATCCTTTAAACATTGATTGGATGTTGAAGTCTACAGAAATGCTATCTGCTTCAAGCCCCTGGACAAGCACCAGGCTTTGAAGCTAATGTTACATTGTGGCCAAACCATGTAATTACGACGTCACATGATGCACACTGACCAATAACGACTTCTCCTCCTAAGCTGACATTGTGAAAGGAGTGGCTGTAAAACTGTAGACATTTTTTTTTGAGTGGCCCTTCCTCCGTGAAATGACTCGTTTCACATAAGAATTTGATCCATTTGATCAGATTACATCTGGAAAGTCTAGAAGAGCCATGTGATTAAATCACTTTGTTCCCATTCAAGTTAGCCAGAGGCTAAACTGGAACGCTATGGGCCCCAAAATGCGGAAGATCTGTGTAGTCTGGAAGTCAAATATGATCGGCATGATCTGCTCTGCAATGGCTTGGCTGATGTTAAAACTATCAGTCAGTGTGCATTTTAGTAGTGGTCCATCAATATGTCTTTTTCAGGGCCAATACCCATACCGATTATTAGTAAACCCGGAGACTGATAACTGGAACCGATATACATTTACTGGAAAATTAAAGCCTTAGTCTCAAAATCAAGAACAACCAGTGATGGAATGTTACCAACTACAATTTACTCAAGTACTGTACTCATGTACAATTTGGAGGTTCTACATTTCAGCAAGTTAACATTTGCAAATTAACACTAAACACAGAGTACAGTTGAGGCTGAAGGTAATGTTTTGCAGAAATCTGGTCATAAACCAAAGTATCTGACACAGTGAAAATTGAACAGATGGATGGACGGACGGACGGACGGACGGACGGACGGACGGACGGACGGACGGACGGACGGACAGATGTCAAGACATCTTTCATGAACATGTATGCTAGTCCCTGATGCTGAGAAACGCAGACAAAAAGTCATTATTGACAAACTATTAAAAAGGTTTAACTGTAAGATGACCTTACCTGAAGGCATTCCTAAACTCTAATCTTAAATTTGTAATCATCATGCTGTTCCTTCATCTTATCTCTTACCATGATTGCATGTGAATTTTTTTCTGTTGGATGCTGCTAAATAACAAAAGCTGAGGCTCTGATAATGTGAGCAGACTGTATGTCACGAGCAGAGAAGGTGACTTGGAAAGGAATACAACAAGATGACCTGATCTGGGCCGAGGGCAACAATGCGCTCCACGTTCCAGGTCGCACTGTGTCCAATCCACCTTGACTCATCGCACTCCGTCATCAGAGGTCTTTTATCTCTGCTGATTTACAGGTTGATAGGTCCTAATGCTTTATCTCCTCCTCCACAGTCCCCTCCTGTGCTCTCTGGCTTAACACTTTATTGAATTCATGACATGATTTACATCAACAACCATGTTGGAGATCAGAACAATAACCAAAGACCAATTCAATCAGCAGTCTTTCTTTGATGTCTCAGGGAACGTTATCACCGCCACACATTGATTGGAATTTTTTAAAGCTCTCAAAATAAGCGTTGGTAATTGAACTTCAACCAGAAAAAATCAATTGAAAGGGACGCTGCCTTTGTCCTTTGCCCTCTCTATGCATGCTAATTTTTTACTGGGAAATACTTCACCTCATAATCGGTCACATTTCTGACCTTGTTCTGAGAAGAGAAGTCATGTTGTACCAAAAGACATTCAGGACACAAGGAACAGGAATCTGCATATGAATCCTACTGTAAACAGACAGTATAGCTTATGGAAACAGACGGAGCAGATGCTGATGGCATTTCTAAACTCATCAGAGCTGAACAGTCCGAGAGAGATGTTTGGTAATTGTGATCAAAGCTGTCATTCGCCCTGTGAGGCTCTCTCATAAGGGAAAAAACATCAAAAACCATGTCAGCCATTTTGTCCACTCTGATTCTTCTTCAGCTTCCATCTCCAGGGGCCGGCATTTCAAACGTGTAATCTGAATCAGAATGATCCGGATAATGGAATCTCCCTTTTCTCAGTCAAGGATCACTGACTTGGTATTTCAAAACATTGGCAGATTGGATCAAGATGATCACAATCTGACCAGATAGGGATTTCCAAGTCTGGAGTCCCACCCCCCAGATCTGAACAGGAAATAAAAACATGGCAGACCATTTCATTCTCAGGAAAGCAGCCAGCAGTAGCACAGCTCTCACGTCCAAATGTAAGTATATTGTTGTCTAACATGTGGCATTTGTAAAACTGAATGAATGGCAACGAAGATGTCATGCAAGCCAACTACTTGAATTTTCGCTAATTAAGCATAGGTCACAAGAGGTAACTCAGCTCTGTTGACCAGGCTAGCAAACTAGCTTACATTACTGATGTATGTGGTGGTCTAAGGTTCAATTTTTAGGGAAATAATTAGCATTATTCAAACATTGACTCTTGAAGCTACCTAATGCTATTATGTGCCAGCTGACACTGAAGTAGACTTAATGTGTGCAGACTGCAGCAACACTTTGGAAATATAACGTTATATATTCTGCAGTTCCTTCAGAAGTGTACTGGTTTGGGGGCTGAGTTACAGTAGGCTACAGTGTTGTGGTTATCATGTTTTTGCGTACATAAAAGCAGTTTTATTTCTGTGGCTACTGTGGCTTACTGACAATATCATAAAGATAATATCAGCATTGCCACAGAGCACAAACCAGTGCTGGCAAACTGGACCCCTAAAGCAAGGTTACATTATAAGCATGTAAATGTGTTTTTGAATTTATTCACAATTTTTTTAATGTTTACAATGCATGTCCCATTACTGTACAAGCCAATGGCCATTTTATACTCAAAATCAGAGTGTCCTCTATCAGAAGGGGCAGGTGGCTCAACCCTAACACCTCTGGATAGACTCATCTGCGATTGGATCCCGTCACCAGCTGCATGCTTCCACACAGCCAGTCAGCAGTGACACGGCTGACGATACCGATGATGGTGCTTGCTTTAGATTTCTGATGAAATTGTTAGTTTTGTCAGTGACCTAATTGTTTTAATTGTAATTGTTTTGTTGTTGGTCAACTATGTATTTCTTTGTTGGTGTTGTTGTCTAATGAAACAATAAAGGCACAATTAAAACGTTGTTTGGAGCCCTCATTCCTGTTCCCTTTGCTAGCCTTCAGTTTAACCATAAAATAAAAACACATGTTGGATGTTCTGGTACCAACAAGTTAGAATGTTTAAATGAAACTAGACTTTGAGAAATGCTTGTCTGTATTTGTCACACTTTATAGCAGTGTTTCTAGGTGTTTTCAGGAGGACGTGTAACCTAACCAGATTCTGTTTTTTTAATGACTTGGTTCTCTTTGAACTAAAATACAGTCACATTTGAAGGGCACATTAAATTTAGAGTTCAAGTGCAATGAACATCTTAGGTAAAACTATCTGTGAGAAGTAAAGCCAGGGATATTTGTCAATCTTTCTAAAATCCACCTCTGAGGTGGGATCCAAATGATCCTTAAGTTTGGCATCAAATCAATCAAGACCTCTGCCTTAAAGTTTGAAATCCCCAAAAGCAGCATTTTATCCGGATTAAAGTTAGGACTGGATTACCAATTCGGAATCAGAATCTTCAGGATCAGAAATCTTCTCTGCTTTGAAATACCCAATTTTCGGATCAGATCAGAATTTAATCTAATCCAACCAATATAATCCTCATTTTGGCCCCAGATGAGCTCAGGATGAAAGTGGGAGGTCATGGCTGATTCAATTATCTGTTCAAGTATAATACCAGCATTACCGCCCACTGGCACAAGACAAAATCTGCAAAGTGGGAGGAAACTGCATTACACTGAACAATCAGGTTACACACACACAAAAAAAAAAAAAAAAAATCAGACAATTCATTTACATACAATGTAGTAACCTGGTTACTGAAAAATCCACGTACACATGCAGCAGATCAGTAATCAGATGTATCCCATACCCACAACCTTATTTTAGGACGTTGACTTATTTATCTTAAGTTTTTCAATGATACCAGACATATCATTTTCTGGGAAAGGTCTAGCTGGGAGATGAGCTTTCTCTACTTCCCTGCTCAAATGTCAGAAACCGGATGTCTGAAATAAACAATGTTTCGGAAATCAGATAACAGCAGAGAGTTGACAGCAGCACATCCACTGTGCTGAATGTAAGGTGACTGGCAGCTAGAGCTCTCCCAAAGCTGAATCATAGGTCAAAGATGAGCAACTGTGTTACAAAATGTATTTAATAAGGTCAAAAGCTGTAAGCCTGTGTACACAAAACTAAACTAACAACATGCAATGATTAAGAATACAATTCTTTTGCATGCACCACTAATGGTTGGCTACAAATTAAACTGATAAGCCATTAAAATCAATTCATTTTGGACTGCAGGTCAATGTTGGATTAGATCATCTGTGGTATTTTTGTCATCAGCAATGACAAAGCTGAATTTGCTACAGGTAAAGGTGCTAATGCACACCGCTGTCTGTCTTCTCTATAGCAAAAGTGGCTAAATCTTGTTGGTATCAAAGTACCTGGAGCCATTATCCACGTCAAACTGAAGGCAAGAAATGAGCCATTGGGCGATCAGATAACCCAGTCAGGTTGGTCAAACTTATTTGGAAGGGAAAATGAAGGTATTGCCCAGTTGCCCTGGGCATGTAAAGAGGCATGTCGGGCTAATAAATCTTGCAGGTCACTTGCCAGATTGCCCGATGACACACTGTAATCTTGTTCTGATTCATTTACCTAATTAAAGATCAAACATGAAAATTAACTTCAGTCTTTGTTATTTGATAACCACAAATAAATAAAACTAATTGTATAGGGTAAAAAAGATTTCTGATCCACCGTGCAAGTAAAAAAAAACAAAAAAACAGAAAACAGAATCATTAACAGTGAACCCTGCTGTGGTTTTCCTGTGCACTGGGGGACTATTAGCAACATTACAGCTGTGTTCACTCTCCAGTTCACCTCCAGATATAGCAGCTAAGTAGCTAATCTGGCTAAACTGACAATTTATGTGCAACCTGAATGACAATCTTTCTGCTCAAACCAGTTTAATAAATTATAGTTCTGAAACCAGCAAACCACTTCCAAACTCTAAGCAACTTTTCAACCTTTATCTGACAAATCAATGCATTTGTTTCAGACAGGAGCAATATTTAGTAAAGCAACAGTTTACCTGGTCCAATACAGAACTACCACATTATATCTGTACTTGAAAGTATTACAGCAATACATTAAACAAATGCTGATGACAATACAGCAACATATGTACACTGGCATCTTTTAGTTAAGTGTAAAACAAAGGGGGCAAAGCTGAATTCACCGGGAAAGTGTTTTTGTTTTTTTTCTTACTTTACAATAACAAGGTTTCATCTGATATCTCAGTCAAAAATAATCTATTCATGTGATGCAGTTTTAGAAATGGGCTGTTAAATTATATTTGGCTGTCTTGGAAATGTTAATTCAAGGAGGTAAAACAAGAAAAAATGAAGACAGTTGAATCCGTTGGTGTCTACTTTAATCCTACTCTGAATGCAGATGGAACATTAGAATTCCAGGCTCATACTGTGACAAAAGCAGATTAGCAGCAAGAATCATGACATGGGAGCACAGACCTTCATTTATTTATTTATTTTTTTCCTTTTATAAAATAAAATCCTACAGAATTCACAGTGCTTTACACTGCATTCAACTAATGACAGCATTTTGCTTATAATGGATTCTCCGAGGGCTTTAAGTCATTAAGAAACACATTTGTTGCATTAATTTTTGGTCCCGACACCAATCACATGAAATTATTCAGCTCCAATTGGACTGGGAAAACAAAATGAAGTTCAAGTGCAACCGAGACAAAATGTAGAGAGACAAAGAGTCACAAAAAAAAGACAAAGAGCACAAGAGAGCGAGAACAAAGATTCAAAGATGGCTTATAAGAAAATCATTACCTCAGTAACAATCACGCCTCCTGTCTGCTAATCACAACCCTCAAACAAAACCTGACAGTTTGGCTACGTTAAATGTCTTTCTGTGACAATGAAATCACACACAAAGCAGAGAGCATCGTCAATAATCAAAGCCTACCACACACTCTTTCTGTTGACTGCAGCAGTTTTAAGCAGGGTTGGTCAGATTTTGTACTTTCCTGCATAAAACTGCAGCTTTCATTTAAATAACAGTCATATCTTGTGCTCTATGTTTCTATATGTTTTTTTTTTCATTAGTTATTGTACATTTTTATTTTGCCATCTATGCTTCTCGACTCAAAGTACTTGCGTCTATCTTTCTTCATATTGTCTTGTACAATGTTTACTGTTATGCCCCAATACACCAAGTCAAATTTCTTACTTGGCAATGAAACCAATTCTGATCCTGACTCTGACTTCAGTAACTGTTTCCATCTGAGGCGAGACCTCAGTTGTTCTCAAATCCTTTATCCATTTCATCCATCCTCACATGGGAGCAGAGATTTTCTTCCTTGTTCAGAGATTTTGAGTCAGAATAGCATTTTGTCTTGGAAGAAAACTCTTTGAACACTCAAAACTTCTCTTCTGACAAGTGACCGCTTGTGGCTGACTACCGGCTATTTGCCTCTGATAAGGAAAGGCAGAAGTAGCATGATCTTGTTACACTGTAGTGCTACAAAATCACTTCGAGTGGATGGAAGGGTGTTCAAAGCGTCTAATAATGACATGTTTCCAGTATCATACAAAAAGTTGCATGTTTTTCCTCCCTTGCCTGTTAGAAATCTGTGCATCTTGCCTTTTTCATTATGTCTGAATACATCTTGCAAACCTGAATCTTGATAGCTTTGCAAGTATTCAAGTTCCTTAATGAAACACATTCTTCACAGGCTCTCCACGTGGTCATGTGTGCCACCCCTCTGATGGCTATTTAAAGGGACCATCACCCAAAATCAAAAATACATATTTTTTTCTTACCTGTAGTGCCATTTACCCATCTACATTGTTTTAGTGTGAGATGATGAGTTTTGGAGATTTCAGCCACAGGGATGTCTGCCCTCTCTCAAATATAATAGAACTAGATGGTCTTTGGGGCTCAAAGCAACTATTTTCTTTCCATATCATTGCACAGAAGGAGGTGTGCGTCTACACATGGATGAAAGGGTTGCTATTTAAGCTAGCTATCATTACAGCTCAGCAGATGAGGATGTTATTGTTGTTTTCATCCATGCTGTCACAAGCACAAGCTTCTCGTCTGTGAGTAGATGCACCTTTTCCTCTGTGCAGTGATATGGTGCAGTCTGGTAGAAGAAAATAGTCCCTTCATGAAACTGCTCACCTAAGTAATCAGGTCATGATTTCTGGAAAGAGACATTGCTTTCGAGTTTTTCAAATGTTTTTTTTTCAAGAGAGGGCAAACATCTCTACGGGTCAAAAAACATTCTAGATGGATAAACAGCAGTACAGGTAAGAGGGAAAATGTGCATTTTTACTTTTGGGGTGAGCTGTCCTTAAAAGCACAACGGTAGCAGATCAGAAAACATCCATAAGAAGTATTTATGTTATGGGGATATGGACTTGGTAAGCCCCTGATGAACACATGTATCCTGTTAAAAGGGGCACAGAAAAAAACTATTTGGGCGTTTAGTTCGGAGGACTTGCTGGCTCTCTGCCATATCAAGTCTCACCAAATGTGATGTCACCATTTCAATTTCCCTTTTTTATGTCAGGACATCAAACCTCTGAAAGAAAATGATCAGAAACTCTGCCTCTCTTGCTATCTGAATGTAGGCTCAGACCTCTGGGTCTGACCAGCCACCCCTGTGCTCTAAACAGACACATAGTTTCCTATTCACCAAGACAAATGATAAGCAGTTCAACAGACACGAGTGGCAAACAAGCCCTGGGTCTCTGTCTGTTTTCCTCAAACACACAGAAAGCACACACATATTTAAGCTCTGCTGTTTTAAGCCAAACTCCCATATGTTCCCAAACTATATCTGGCCATCATTCAGGTTTGTGCAAACATCATGTTGCTGGACAGGAAGGAGTCTTTTTTCCTTCGAGGATTCTTGAAATTCTTCCTTAACAGCAAGGCCCATTTATAGCAAATGGCCCCAAATTCCCATGGCACTGACTTCTAGAAATGGTCTGCTTCACGTAGTTTCACCCCAACAAAAAGTCCCTTCCTCAACAAGAACATGTTCTATATCTTCTTATCCAAATAATCACAGGAAACTTGACAAACAGTCCTGTTGCCAAATACATGTGACGTCCGTGATATGTGAGCTTTCATGTGCTAACTAAAAAAAGACTTCTCCAAAATGCTCTCAATGGGAAAATTTTACTGCACAGCATTCTTTTATTTCCCCATCCACACCACACCACCACACTTTAGCTGAGTCAGCTGTTTCTCTTCTGGTTATGGGGAATACGGGACAAAGGAAATCAGATGGAGCTAAAAAAACAACAAAAAAGTCACACTGGACATGAAGATAACTGAGAAGAACCCAGATGAGATGTGTTTTTTACAGACGACACAAAAAGACAAATTCATAACAATACTGCATGTCTATACATTTGAGTCAACACTCCTGAGGAACAGATATAATGCTTACTACGAACTGGTAAGGGCAAATTTAAAAAAAAAAATGGCTAACACAGGCACAATGTCAGGATAGTAATGATATGAGGCAAGCAACTCAGTGTGATTATCAGCTTCTACTGATGATTTTGCCCTCAGGTCTCTCGTGAACACACTTCTGGATCTCAGCACCAGGTCGACTCTACTCTACCAACCGACCACAGCAGCAATGTGCAGTCTCATTATCCCAACGTGCAATTCCTGCATCTCAATGTGCAATGGTGTGAAAAGGTTCAGAGTTTTTGTTTCTTATTCATATTGTTTCTACTGCTTTTTTACTTACATTTTTTACTTATTTATTACCACTGTTTTTAATTGATGCTCTCTTATTTTTGCTATCCCCTTTGCTGCTGTAATGCTGCAAAATTCCCTGTTGTGGGACTAATAAAAGATTATCTTATTTTATCCTATCTTATCTTATCTTATCAGCTAACACAAAACCTCCTGGTGTCTTATCGCTTATCCATTAAGCAATGCCACTGCATCTTGCAGACAACACACTGGAAAGGTTCCAAAAGCATAGAGACCATGTGGTTGCTTCACATCAAGGACACAGCTTTAGGTCACCAACTGCAGCAGGTGCAGGACTGGCACCGCTGAGCACTCAATGTTACTTTACGTCAAAAGAGCATCCAAGCTGGATCGCCCCGTCAACACAAACACAACATCCCAGTATCGTCAGACCTATTGACCGCCTCATCAAGCAGCTGCCTACGACAGCAAACTGAGAGAGAATGTGAGAGGAATCAATTTCTTGCACTGTGCGGGGCTGCAAAATAACAGCGCCGCCGTGTTCCTGGGACAATAACAGTTCTATACAAGATGAATTAAAACTTTTTTGTTTTGGGAATGGATGAGATTGTGGCAACATGTTGTGTAGTTTGCCACAAAAAGGCGAATTTGTACAACGGTGGTGCTTGGAGCATCTGGTTGGTTGATAAAACAACATGTCAACGGTTTTACCATACTATTTACACTGAAGTTACTATCCCTATAATATCTCTGGTTGTTTGATACCACTGTGGGAAATGTTGCAAAGCAAAGAGCAGGACTGCTTTATCAGGATTTTACATTTTGTATTGATTTTTGCATCACTGTGATGACACGTTTTGATTTGTCAGGACAAACACAGACATTCCCTCTCCATCAATTTTATCCATTTATCTGTTTTTTAATTGATTTTCCAAATTTTATTGCCCACTCCTAAAAGCATCATAAATAATTTTTTGATTTCACATGGAGACCTATACTGGAAAGCAACAGTTAAATAATAATGGTGCTAGTAAATTGAGGAGTGCATTTACTATTTAAGACTACAGTAAATAACCTTCCTGGCTAGGTTAGGGCCCATCAGCCAATGTCAGGGCCCTCGGTGAGGATCTGTGGCCCTAGTTTTACTAGTGGAGGTAGTAATCATTCAGAAATTGAATGAGAAAATCAGTGGCACTTTGCAGTTTTATTGCTGTGTCTGCTGGATGCTTACACAGGGAACAACATTAAAAGGCCAATATGTCAAACATGTGGTGGAGTCAAACGTTGGCAACACAAAAGGAATGAGTGTAGCTTTAAGTCACCTCCTTCCTGCCTCCTCCCTTATTGGAAGGCTGTAGACTACACACTGGACAACAGTGTTTTTCCAAATTTCTGCCAGTTAGCAAACATTAATCATAAGAGCAACCATACAGCAAGTCAGCACAAATGCTACATACTCATTAGCATCTAAAAAAGCATTGCAATATCCATAGTAAATCAACCTCCCCAAAATTATACAGTACATGCACTGCCTGGAGTTTCCCATTTCAAACATATAAAAGCAAGGTTTTTTTTAGATACTAATCTGTATTTAATATGCTGTCCACCCGGCACCTTTACGAACCGCATTTCATCCATTTCATTTAAATTTCACATTGAGACTGGGACGGGGACGTTTCAGGCACAAGCCTTCATTATACTGCATCGTGCAGAGCATGAGGGCTCAGTTCACCAGATCACTGCACCTGCTCAAAGAGAATGAGACGAAGCCATAATAACTGTCCCTGGTCATTAGCTCACCATGCGTGGACTAACCACTCTCAGAAGAGCCGTCACTTGACAACACAATGTATCTCCAATGAGACAAATGATTTACAAGTATGAAAAATGGGGATTTCACATTTGTCCGTGTTCACCGCTCGACGGTTAGCACAGCGTTTCGAGACGATTGGGGGATGGATGTGAAACAAGTCTGGAGCCTTGGGTACACTCAGGCGGACAGAATCTGATTGGTGCGTTTCGTGGTGTCTCATTTGGCAGGCCAGAGAAGCTCTGTGATGGAGACTGACCCTGAGGGATGTCTCTGAGATGAGAGAAAAAAACCACCATGCACACATGAATATATTACACACCATATGCACCGAGTTACAGCAGAACTCACATACAAAATAATCAACTGCAATGCAGTCCTGACAACATCTGGCCAACAAGACCTTGATGAATAATTTGCGTGAAAAACACATTGTATAACACCGTAGTATAGCCCTGAAACTGGGCCAGTAATGTCACGAGCTCCCTAAAATTCACTTGTTCTTTTTCCTACCTCATCAAAGCCGCTGTCCTCCTTCTTGAAAGCTGCAAAGAGAAGAAAGGAAGAGACAATCAGACACTGGCTGTATTGACATCTTTTGAAGATTGAACAAAATAAGAAGTTTAACAGTAGAGATACAACACAGAACTCTGTCACTGTGCTGAAATTTGTCAGGAATTCATTCTGCGCTCATTAAAGCAGTGAGGGTCTACTTTGGATTGAACTGAAAGGAAGTTCAGCGGTGCTGGTGCTGACTCACTTCTCCCATGGAGTGTCATCAGAGGAGGGCAGAGAGCAGCACTAGCAGGGACAGAACGATTACAAATTCTACCCAAGCAGAAATGTTCAAGAGTATGGAAACAAAACATTTAGTACAATTTCATCATATTATATCAACAGCTTCAAAAAATATGTTGAAATTCTCAATTATTTAACCCATGATCGGATTTAAAAAAAAAACAAAAAAAAACAAATCATCATCTCATAATAAAAATGGTGTTTTACAGCAGTGATGCACTTACTCCATACGCCATGGTATGATTTCAGGTGGTATTTATAATGTGACATCATGTCTTTGCATGAAATATATTTAAAACAGTAAATCTAAGTGCTGTATCGTAGGCAACTCGATGTGTTTCAGTTCCTTGAAGACGTTTCACCTCTCATCCAAGAGGCTTCTTCAGTTCTAACTAACTGGAGGAGTTGCAGGCTTTTAAACTCTGTGTGGGAGTGTCCTTACAGAGTTGTTGGGGCCACTTGTGGGTCGTTGATCCAACTGGCCTTCATGTGGGTTGCTAAGGCTGGGTGAGCCCAGGTGTGAATGATTGTGAAGCTGTCTGGGGAGGGAGCGCAGTAACCCTTGCTGTAACTACATATATTAAAAATGTATGCCTTCACAGCCTTGACATCAGTAAAGCCATATAGCTGAGGAAAAACAGAACAACCTTGACTTTATAGTATTTGATCACAGATACTGTACATGTTCCTGAGATAAAGAAAAAAAATTGCACACTAAAGCACAAAAGCCTGGTCGTCTGAGAGGTCTGTAGAGCAGCGAGTTGATTTCAGCAGAAGCACGATGGTAACGCTCACCTGGAGAGACGGTATGATAATAAGTACTATGCGGGCAACGAGGAGTAATTATGTGGATGCCAGTAAGACTTTGCTGAGCATGAAAAGGCAAGACAAAGACATGGCTATCGGACAGTTTCTCCTGCTACAACTCAGCTAGGTCTAAGGTAATCATTTCGTAATTAGCCCTACTAACTGCCAATGAGGCACCTGGGCCTGGCTGTGTCAAAAGGTTTGTTCATACAGCAACTCTTTTTTTGTCTGTTTCTACTGGAAAAGCCTCGACACAATCATGACTGGGTGAAATGCACACCTCTACTAAAGCTGAACATTAGTGCAATACCAGTTAGTTCCAAGTGTGTTAATATGTTGTAATAAGGAAGTGGTTTATATTGGAAGGAGCATGATGCTGAAATTTGACAAGAAGAATTCTGATGATAGACAATTCAATAATTAGCGCTGGTGTGGCACAATGACTTGGAAAGCCTTTGCAAGCACAGATAAGTATTGAGGATTCTCCATTCATTGTAATCACATCTCAATAAGCAAATTAGGCAGGCGGGGCTGGCAGTCAGCAAACCTGTTCCATCTCAGCTTATACTCTTAGTCCAAAAACAAGTGCCAGCAATGCCATTATTCACATGTTGGCATGCGTATCAGCCGGTATATGCAAATCATCAAAGGGGAATTCCAGTAATAACCTGGGCCCTGTATTTACATGTTTTGGTATGGAAATGATTCATCTACATACAGAAATAATCTTAAGTTCAAGTGTTCAGTAAATCTAAGAACATATCTATAACTAAGGCCCCTGATGAGCAAGATAAAGACACAACACACCGATGAGTATCAACTGGTCCACTTTAAACACCGCTCAGTATTCATAAAGAACCTCCACAATGTGCACGGAGAGGGTCAGGAATGCAGATGAAGGAGTCTTCACCACCTTTTCGTTGCCTTGCTGACTTTGCAGATGCTCAATGACGGTAATGCTAGTTCATCTGACAGTTGGCGATGCGACCTTGGTATGCACACAATGCAGATCCTTGAGGGAAGTGATGCTGCTGTACGGACTCTCTTCATGGGAAGAGTGTTTTTTACATAAAGATGAGTTATGATCTTCCACAAAATTGTTCTCTCTCTCTGAAACAGGGAATGACTTTCAGATTTCATCAATGTATAATATGTTGCATGTGATGTTTTGATGCAGGCAGTAGAGTATAAATATCAAAATTGCAGGATATTGTCCTGTTACACCTGATTCCTTCAAAAAGTATATTCTTTTATATAAATTCCTTTTACAAGGATATAACGAGCTATTCAATTATGTGTTACATCTACATCCACACTGACAATCGTCTGTTCTCCAAATTTACTGCAGGGGAAGACAGTATTGTATCCCACATCAATATTCTTCATATTTATGAGGAGGAGGGGGACTAAACCGTTTGTTTGCTTCTGCAGCTTTGATTTCTGAATCGCTCTCGCAGCTCAAGAAGCTTGTGATGAAAATGACTTTCTAGACAAATTATTTACTCCTCGTCATGATTATGTTGTCTAATGAGAAAGGCAGTACAGATGGCTAAATGACGGAGCGCTCTGGGGGCTGCTTCATGCTAAAATGACTTTTTTATAGAGTGAGTGTTTGGAGGTATTGTCAGCCCAGCCACTGAGCCGTTAAACTGCTGCTTCCTTCTCCTCAGAGGGTCAGTACACACACATTCCCCAAAGACTTTCCAGACACTCCAGACAGCATCATCACAGCTGCAAATCCACGCTCAATACAATGGATTAGACTGCAGGTAGACAATAAAGCTTCTGCACTGGCTGACATGGAAGATTTAGAGCTCACTGGAAAAGAAGAGCATTTTGTACTGTCAGGTTACATTTCTGGAATTAAAATCATCCTTTGTTTCAATGTTTGAAATGTATTCAACACGCTACAGTTTCACATTCACATTTTCACTCGGAATTCCTGGAGCTGAATGATTTAAGGGAAATTATTCATTTGGAATTTTCTGTCCAATGTTGTGATTTAAACTGCAAGTATTTTCTATAATATAAACTCATTTGGCTTGCATTTGTGGTCTACGTTTAGTGTAGTAGTTTCAAAAATGTATCTCGTTTCTCCATCATGTTGTTGTTAATGTTGCAAACTATGCTTGTTTTCTACAATTTATCAATTTAGCTAATATTTATGAAAATTAATCCGTTACAGAAACAGCTTCCAAATCATTTTAATTACAGTTAAAGTGACTTGTAACAGGGTGAATGGCTGTCTCAGCCACTTCGCTCCTCTATCACCCGTTTCTATTCTACTGTATCGCTATGTAACTTCAGTTAGCATCACAGAGCATAACACCCTACAGCAATACATCACATAGCACCAGCGATCAGTGAGTTTGGTGAAAGTGGATCATATTTTATGTTTTCCCTCTGATGTCCTCTGGCTGCTCTGCCTGAACTCCGTGATTTACAGAGTTTCCTAAAATCAGCCTGTAACTGCTGCGTAGCTACTGTAGCTACAAGCTAGCTCTGCTAGCTGACTCTGCTCAGAGCGTCGTCAGACAGTGTTGGTGTTTACACTGCTATCACCGCAGCTTTGGACTGCTGGGAGGACGAGGTTTTCCGGTGTGGGCCACCAGAACTGGAGCCGTGCAAACAGGAAACGGAGCTGAGCTGAGCATCCTCGTAAAATGGATTGTGGATTTCTGTTGTTGCCGACAGATTCACATAATAAAGGCTGCAGACAGAAGCAGAACTGGACCTTTAGCTGTTGGATTATTAAGTAAAATTAGCTAGCTTGCTAAATTATAGGTCTGTTGCACTTGGCATGATGTTTGGCTGTGTTAGCAAAGTTGTCAACTTGCTAGTTTTTGATCAAAAGCCAAGACAGCCCATTTCTACAGAGGTTTAGCTAGTAGCATGTTATAGCCAGGTGTCAGAATCTCTGCTTCAGGTTACGCTAGCTTAGCATTACTATTGTGTGCAGCGCTTGAATGCCTATGACTATGACTGCCACATGGCAAAAGTTGTGGATGGATGTTTACTGCAAGACGTAAGTTTTCAAGATGTAACAACGTTATGATGTTCAGAGTTTTGTTTGTAGTGTTACGTTATACATTATATGTTTTTAAGACAGTTGCACTGAGAAACACTGGGGGAGCCAAATCACACCAAATACAGATTTCTACATAATGTTGCTTTAAGAATGAAACTAGAGCCAAAGAGGGAATTAGCTTAGCATACAGACTGCAATCAATTAGCCTGGCTCTGTCCAAAATTGAAAAAAATACACCAACAACTGTAACGCTCACTAACACGTTGTGTGCTATTAATCTATACTAAGTGAAATTTAAATAGCACAAGTTATGATACTGCAGAGGCTACATGCTGTGATTATTTCTTGGCATTAGTTTGATGAAAAGACTCCGTATAAGGTTAGAGTTTCATACTCATTAGAAAGATGTGAGAGTGGTATCCATCCTCTCATCTTACTCTTGGCCAGGCAGAACACAAGCATGCTCATATAATCACAGTGAAAATGCATCTTCAGAGAGATGTTTACATGTTGCCAACCATATCTGTTCCCATATCAACCAGTGCAGAAAGCATCTGCTCCGACTGAAATATAGTCATTGCATGTGACTTTTTGCATATAATGTGAATAAAAAGAGGTTTTGAAAACTTTTAAGAAAAATGTCAAAGATCCCTCATTTCTTGCTGCAGGATAGTCTTTGGAGCATTCAGTGAAGAACGAGTATCTGTCAAAACATTCACATTTGAAAGCTGGTGAGATGCTGTCAGAGCATTCTTCTTCACTGCAAATAATCTTTATACTATAATTATTTCCTGACCGCATAAGAACAGAATCACTTTCTGGAGAAAATGATGAGAGGGAGACATAAAATATTACACAGGGAAAAGAGGACTGTTTTGTCCAACACACACACACACACACACACACACATACATACTTCTGCCTTAAAACCCATAACACCTCATTACTGCTTCTACAGCTTTTCACACTGCGTCTCTCACTTGAAGGAATTTGCCTTATGATCAAAGTGTTGAGAAAACATTAAGAAGCAGAACCTGTCTCACATAAAGAGAAGGTGTTTTCATTGGGAAATTAACATCAGGGATGTGCTGAGAAATCCACTTACAATAAGTCTAGCCCAGTGTTTTATCTGCAGAAGAGACAAGCCTCAGTCTTTATGTAGTATATTAATCGTTACCATTTTATTAGATGTATTTATTTATCCATTACAAGTGCTTTGTGTTTTTGTTTTCTATTTTTACAAATGAGACGAAAATTGGTGCTAGCCTGCAGCAGAAGATGGCCACTGACTCTGCTTACCGCAGTGGACCAAAGAAGTAATGCACAAAAAGTAATGCATTACATATGGATTACTGTAATACTTGAAACATTGTATTGACTTAATTTAAGCAGACTAAGTTTTTTAATTTATTCACATAAACTCAATGATAGAAACAGTTTGCATTAAATGATATACTTTTCATAGAACTTATGTAATTAAAATACATAAAGTCAGTGTTTTAGGGGAATCATTTTTTTGAGTGAGGTGGAGGGGATGGTGCAGAACAGTTCAAGACTGCAATTCAACATCTGTAAGTGTGAAACTGTGTTTGTGGTGACAGAACCAGCTGGAGGAGTGACAGAACTGGGATGTGAGAGAGAGGGAGGATGACATGCAGCAAGGATGCTGCTGCAGTGAGGACAGCCTCTGTACATGGGGCACATCCTCTACTAACTAAGCTACCGTGGCACCCCTAAACTTTCAGGCCATCTCCATCTGTGTTAGTGGCGACCAAAACAGATTCAGATTCACTTTATTGTCGTTTCCCTGAGTACTTGCATACACAAAATGAAACGAAATACCCGCTAGCTCAGTTGTAATATATCTATATAAAAAGTTAAACACAAGCTAAAAAACATCTAGACAAGAAAAAAACAGGTATTTAAAGCCAAAATATGATCTCTTCCTCACCCTAACAAAGCAGACTTTGTGCCTAAACCTAACCAGACCATAAGCACAGTGTTATCAACATGAAGAAATATAACATTTCTACATATCAGTGATTTTAAACAAACATACATTACTTACATTTATTCTAGCAATTGGGTTGGTTAATCCAAATACTGTCTGTATTTCTGCAACACTTCGAAATTGAGACTTAACAACCAGCTATTTTACTTACAATCAACCACCATCTTGACCATTCAGGTAACCCAGAGCGTTTTATATATGGCAACCTGGGAGTGAGACTCAACAATCAACCATCTTTGTCCAGGAAGCAGCTGGCTGTTACACCTTTAATCACACATTCACACTTTATAGCTGCAGCTACTCCTATCTGATGGTCACTCTACATCTCCTCAGGAGCAGCTGCAGGTTAAATGCCTTGCTCAAGGGCACCTCAAGAGCAGTAATGCTCTGTTAATGAATTTCATGGACCAACCTTTCTGTCACGACCGCAGAAAAACAATAATTACGGTTTTGAGGGAAAGATCATGAAGAAATTATTTTTGATTTTATCTCGAATGTTTTTGCATAGTTCAAAGTAGTGTTGTCAGAAATATCAATATATCGACGTATATCGATTCTGAATATATGAAACCATTTCAATACTCATTTTCTGCAGTATGGATACACCAGTACAAGCTATTCTTGCTCTCCTTTATTCACCTGGTTATATATATTATTTTTTAAATATATAAAAATATAATATTTTGATGTTATTAATATTTTCCAAGGTAATGTGTCAAAGTTAGAAATTCCAGTAACATAACAACACTCACAGGAGATTAGTTTGATATACTTATATATCTGATATAAACCCTGACAGCTCTCTGATGACTTGGCTCATGAAGGCCAAACCGGGCCCACAGTTCAGAAAAGGTTGAGAAAGCCTACATCGGTCCATTAACCAGGATTGAAGCTGTTAAAATGAAAACCTTCACAATGCATCATGTTGCCCTGAGCCATAATTTGGCACGTGGTGCAGCCCGGCCCACTGGGACCAGTTGGATCAACACTGTTACAAGGACATAAACAATAAAGCTGGCTCTTGAATGTGCTTTGTTAAAGCATCCGTAGAGCAGAGCGAGAGGCCGATCAATGCTCAGATGTGTTGATTTAGATGGGAGGAAAGATGGCCGATAGGAGATGAGAGTCAGCACAGCAGAGAAGTCAATGCCAATCTTTCTTCTCCCGCAACATCGACCCAAACTCACTTCTGCTCACTTCTCATCTTTTCTCATAGGCTGCATCCAGCTATTCATTCTCTACACACACTGCTTCAAAGGCCACTGAACCCTGTGACGACGCCAAGGCACTCGTGTGTGTCAGCAGGAGGATGTGTGTGAGGACGAGGGAGGAAAAAAGGGAAAGAGAGAAAGAAAGATAAATGAGATGTGATGGGTGCACCTTGACATCCAGTGATGAAGCTGAACATTTGTGAGGATTTTTGTTCACAGAGCCACGTACAAGGTTACTTTAGCTGCACTGAATTCATAATTGGATGAGATCTAGTGTATATTTAAATACTAAGAGTGAAAAGGGATGACGGTGACAATGGTGATGCAGGGATTTAAGTCTAATGCACATATTCAGCACAAAACCACAGCCTGCATTTCTCATTACATTGCTGAATGCTGGACCGAACACAAACCAAGTTACTGCCACGGCCCAGTTTCCTACAGTCCTGAAGAGATTTTTTAGTTAATCAGATGGTTAAGTGTCAACTATTTTGATAATCAATTAAATCACTTAAGTAATCTTTTCAATTAGTCCACCTTGTTAAATGTGAAGACATGCTGATTGTCTTTGTTTGTCATCACTGGCAACTGCAGTCTTCAGTGTGTGGGCTGCTGGTCACAAAAGACTATTTTCCTATATTTTATCAGCCAACAATGTATTGATCAAACACAAAAATATCAGGCAGATGAATCAATGACAGTAACAAAGGTTAGCTGCAGCATTACACTGTGTATATCACTGAATCTGTCAGATAAATCGAGCTCTCTGTCCTCTGGGACTCTGGAGTATTGCAATCAGCTTTTTCACAATCATCTGATAGTCCATACAGTGGGAAATTAGATGTTTTATTGAAAAATTATTGTTGGATTACCCAATGATAAAAATAATCTCAGCCACAACATCAGAGGAAGTGACAGGTGAAGTGACGAGCACTGATCATTGTGTTTCAGTGTAATGTTCTGCTGGGAAACCTTTGGTCCTGGCATTCATGTGGATGCCACGACACAAATGACCAACCCAAACACATCCCCTCTCTGTGGGATGTGGTGAAACGAGTCCGATCCTTGGAGGTCCCACCTCACAACCCACAGGACTCAATGAACCCACTGCCAGTGCCCTGGTGTGAGACACCACAGGACGCCACCAGTAGTGGAGGTGTGTGTGTGTAATTTTTTTTATTTAATTTTGTGGCTCAACAGTGTATGTCCGACAGGAAGTAACAAGATGTGCCATGTAGCACATATCTTGACCACAATAACTAAACATAACCTAATAATCACATTTAAAGGGGCTCTGTGGAACTTCTGTGTTGTGCTGGAAGCCAACCGTTAATGATAGTGGACTCCATTTCTAACCCATGTTAGCTACTGTTGCTCTCTGCTAGTGGAACAGAGAGAGAGGCACTGGGACGAGTCACTCAAGAACGTGCATGAAGTCACATCCTCTGGACTGTTGCAGACAATCTGACCCGTGTCCTTCACAAAGACAGCCACAGTCCAGCAGCATTAAACAACTCAAACAATTTGTCCAGAGGCTTGTATAGGCAACAGAGAGAGACACGGAAGGTCTCATTTTTCACATCACATTACGATCCGCTCACATATGGCCAATAAACAAAGTGATTTATACATATCCATTGCTACAAATTATTCCATAGAGCCCCTTTAAGAGACCCTCTTTAAACATATTTCTGTGATGACTTCATGTTCAAAAGTGGTTAGCGGGCGACATGCTGTTATCAGCTTTTAAAATTCTCAAACATCGCTTTGAGTACCGGCCTCAAACATCCAATATGGGTCACACTGTACTACGAGTTGGTATTCTGTCAAATGGCAACAAAATCTGTAGCAACACCTACTTATATTAAGCCTCCTTACTGTGACACAATCACTACACGGTACTCGCTTCGTATTCTCCTACTGTAGTAAACGGTCCTCCATTTCTTCACACATATACCGATTGGATGATGACACTTTGTGTCTGTACAACACGTGTATTGCCAGATCAGGCACAACTATACATTAGATTGGAACAGAATGTTAAAGATGACACTAGATGACAATGACTTATAATGATGATTACAGCAGATATCACATATATATCAGTATTAGTGCATACATTATGTCGGCTGTTAAGCAACAAGTAAAGGAATGTCACAGAAACGTTTCAGCTCATCTAGAAACAGTGCTTTCATGAAAGAGTTTGTCCACATGTTGGCGAAACCAAATTTAAGGGATCCATATCAACAACACTTGTCTGTGGTAGGGCTGCACAACATGGTTAAAGGAAAAAAAAAGAAAGAACTTTGTGCGATTATTTTGCAACATAATTCATTAATACTGGGAATTATTATTTCTGCATCACACTTTTCATTTCCACTGAAAAATCTATTAAAAATCATGAGGATGTGACATCTGTTGAGGTCAGTACCAAACAACAAGATGTGTAGTACCAGGACATCTCTGGAGCACGACTACTTCAACATAAAGCTGTTTGTCACACATTTTAATTTTATTTTTAAAATGCAGCTTCTGTGATTTGGACCTTGCACTTATTCATACTGCGATTTTGATCATTTTCCCATTAATTGGGGAGCCCTATTGTGTGGTCTGTGAAATTTTAGAGACAAAAGGATTATGATGAAGACCATCGCAGATGAATTGGTAATCAAAGAATCAGTAGTTTCAGCCCTACACCACTGGTATCATCATCACTCAGGCTCATGTGACATGGAAACAAAATACTTCATTCAGTTTTGGCACCTTTTGTGAAATATCTGTTTAATCACTTTGGTTTAGGAGCTCATGGTTTCACCTCTTGTGCTGTTCAGACATGGTTCACAATGTTTCTACAGTGACAGAAAATGGCCTTTATTTTCCCACAATTAAGTTTTTTATATTGAGGTCAAAGCACACTGTAGACATGAGACTGAGGCTGAACTGAATTATAGCTGATGATGACTCTGTAAAGCTGTAATGGTGGCGATTTTTATGGAAAACTGTAACCTGAGGACCAGAATTGTGCAATCAACCTCAGACGCAGCAGCAGATTTCCAGGAAAACATCCCATCTGTGTTTCTCCACGGACACTGTCCTCACAACTCTATAAACTCAGCAACATGAGTTGACTGCGTTCTGCTAAGGGGAATGTGGACAGGCCGCGTTAATGTAGGTTTTCCATGGCTGCTAACCCCAACTGTGACCAGACATCACCTCGGTGGGAAGCAGCAGTCCGCACCGCTGCTGCTGGAGACATGTCTCCACTGAGATTCTGCACAAAGAGCTGGAAAATGGAAAACACGTCCCGTTACTCACCGATACTTCTGAAACTCTCGGACAAAGTTCTCCTCAACTTTTTCATTTTGCCGATTTTCTCCGCGGGCTGGGAGGCTGGCATCAGGTCGCACATTCTACTTTTCTTTTTCCAGCGAGTTTGGCAGCGGACTGGCTGTGGTTCGAAGCGGGGGAGAAGGACCGGTGTTCACTCAGCCCTGCGGGGCTTCTTCAGCCCAGCTGCAGCGCGCTGGCAAACAGGAAACGGAGCCTCAACGGCTCTCACTTCTCTCATCAACTAGTACTGAAACAACAAATGCCTTCTTGAGATTTTCTCAAGAATGCAACTACATTTCCGAAGATGCAATAAAAGTCCGCTCTGAAGCAGAAGCATCCACAGTGGAAACCGTGCGTAATCTGCTGCGCCTTTCTGTTGCGTCTTGATTGGTTAAGATCCAAACACCGAGCTCTAGCTCCGACTTCTTTCTTTCTTCTCTCTGCGTCCCAGTTGCTCCCTGCTCCACCGCAATCGAGATGTCATTTTTGGGATTCTCTCTCTGGTTTCGACCCTCAGACCCCGCCCTGGATGCGAGGATTGGAGGACTCCCGGGGAGCACCGCGTTTCTATTTGTCCCGGAGACTGGCCGTCAGACAGGCAGCACCGCCCTGTAATGTGTTGCAGGAGGAGGAATATTTTCATGGGGAGCCAGATTGTTGTTAGCGCTCCTGCTGCCCTCTGCGAGACCCTACCATTGTGTGCGGGTCGGTGTGTTCTGATCTGGGAGACTTCTTTAAAACCCGCCGGATCAGCACGGGCTCCGTGTGATCCGGGTTTGATTTATTTAATAAAATGGAGATGAATTATTAGATAGAATCCACAAAAATATGTGTTTGCTGATTGAATTATTCTGCTACATGTTTTTCTCATGCCTGTGGTGAAAATATTTAGGTTTTATAGCCATGCAAAAAACCTGAGCTCATGAGTGCTCATCACACCTCAGCACCTCCTCTCAAATGTTTGACGATAATATCCAGCAGCCCATTTCTGCCACAGTAATCATATTTTGTCATTGAACTTATAATAGTATATACTTGGGATTAAACAGAGCTGAGGTATTAGAGCTACCAGAGCTATCCAAACCATGCATCTATAATCTAAATCCCGCAGCAGCGAGCTCATGAGCTCTATTCTGCCTCTGTCATGCGTCTTTATGTGCTCCTTGGCATCTCCAGTTTGATCATGTCTGTGCTGCAGTCACCACAGTAGCTGCATGAGTAATTCAGAGGCATCAAAAAGACAATGGTGGAGCAGTGGATGTATACCATAACATGTCTCAGTGGTGAGTGTGGTCAAACTGATAGAGACCTGATGGAGAGCGAGGACATCTCTGGACTGCACAGGGCTCAGATGTTTTCACAGCACAGTCTAATGACTTTGACTGGAGCACAGTGATAATTGAGACAAATGTACAGCTTCATTAGTTTGAATTGGTCCTTCATTATGGAGCATTGCTTAATGATGCATGCATACAGTATGAATATATTTAACAGCACACCTCTACAGCCTGTGAGAAGGGCTTACAGTAACATGCTGATGAGAGGTTTTTAACAGGCGTTTCAGGTAACTTTGCTTGCTGGTGGCACCAGATGGCAGTGAGGTAACTGCATCTGAAAGATTTCCCAGCCCAGGAAGCCGGTCAGGTAATGTAGGCAGAGAGAGCACCTCTGGTACACTAACGTCCCCCTTGAGGCCGTTTGAGGATGTTAAAGAAATCAATGAGAAGAGCATCTCCACTGACGGTTACACACTGAGGATGAAGAGGTCACTTTCTACTGACCTCTCTGACTGGACAGAGTTTTGTACATTGTGTTGATCTCAGCAGCTATTTGTAAGGTCACTATGACTATGAGTTTAACACTCCTCTTTAACCGTTATGTTGTGTATGTGTAGCAGGGGCTTCATTAATAAAACTGACTTACAATTCATTTTAATCTTCTAATCTAAGTATGACTTAAACAGGAAACCACATATAGGCTCATTTGTTTCTCTTTTGGTTCATGGCAATTCCTGATTAAACCTTCCCTTGTGATGCTTTATATAAGACAGGTGCTGGCAGTTAAGTTGATTTGAGATGTGTGGATCACAGGTGTGGAAGTTACAAATGAGATTCTTGCCTGCTAAAGCAAGCTTTTTTATACTCAGTATCTTCACACCATCAGCACACCTTCTGTAATCATCTTAAGACTAAGTTCAAATACAATTGTATGAACATTTTTCCAAGTCTTTTTAACAGCTCAGAAACACTTCCATTGTTTTAACAGCTTGATACTGTAAGACCTTACCAATTTTATGAGTTTATAAACATGATTTTTTAACTGATGGCAAGTTTCAGACATTTGCGACAGAAAATGATGAAGCCAAACAAAGTCCTGATGAAGATGACGCTCTCCAGCTGAGACCCCAGCTGTAAAAATTGGCTCAATACAGTTAATTTTAATTATGCTCTTCATTCTGCCTAAAAATACTTTTTGCTTTTGAAAGTTTGAGAACATTTTTCTGATAATCCTTCTGACTCTTATTGAAGTGTAATCAAGTTTCACTGATTCTGGCAGCCCCTGTGGACAAAAAACAATATCACCACATCCTGTCATGTACATCTGGATCTGGCTGGCATGTGCATTTGTTTTGGAAGCGACTCAGAGAAAGATGCTAAATATTTTGAATACTATTTAGCTTTTTCAAACACAGCTGTTTGCAGGATGCATAGTGGTGAGGTAATGTATCTATTTGTACATATGTCAAATCAATGACTGAAATATGACAATTTTAAAACAACGTAAACTTCTTTTTAGTGCCATACCACCAGACTACAGAGCAGCTACTTTCCTCAGACTGCAGGAGCCTTCAATTCATCCTCATCACTATGTCATAAAAAAAGTGTTAATTGACCCAGATAAGTCTGAAACTGACCTGTTGAAAGACATCATGAATAACTGCAATTAGTGTACAGAAATTAGCAATCCTCTCACTGATGGTCTTGGTTGCTTATGTTGCTCATACTTTAAACTGATACTGTTTTATAAGCAGGTAAAAGTTCCTTGTAGAATCACAAATGCCAGGTAAGTTTACACTGAGGAATCTGTTGTGGTCTGTAGATGCAAAACAACAAACAATACTAAAAAGACTGTCCAGATTTATTCAGTAGTGCAAACAGTTTGACCTAGATGTGCAAGCTCGCAGTAGATACTGATATTGCAATGTGCAAATGTATGTATTACTTTAACATTATAAAGATAAAATAAATAGAATGTGTTCAATTTAAAAAATCCATCAAGATCAGTGGTGGAGGAAGTATTCATATAATTTACTAAAAGTGCTGATCTTTGCCTTTAATGTACTGTAGTTACCATACTGTTGGGTAATTTGCTCTGCAAAACACATCATATTATTCTCCAGCTGAGAAGATTTGTATCAAGATCATTTATTAGGAACTAGAATCTGGAGCTGTGAAGAACATGTAGTGGAGTAAAAAAGTACATTTTCATTTTATTATGGAGTGAAAGTGTAAAGAAGCAAAAGACATCCCTAGATACACAGTAACAATCCAATTCATTCAAATATAAGTATTCACTTATAAGGCTGCAAACTACTCCCACATCTATCCATCATCTACATCTATTGATTTTACAGTATTTCATGTGTTTACACAGAACACTTAAAACAAGAAAAGTCACTAACTAAATGTCAGAGTAAATTATAGATTTACAGAAATAGATAGTTTTTAAGGGTTGTGATGAGCTTCATGTCCACTTTGCTCCCAAACAATATCATTAAAGGCTGTAAACAGCTGTAACTGTCGCAAACTTCTTGCCACACTCAGTTCAGATGCTGTATAGCCTGTCATCATTAAGATAGGATGCCATCAATAGATCACCTCAGAGCGAAGGAAGAAGTTTCTGCACTGAAAGGCCAGTCTTTCAAAACTCTGTAGACACTGTAAACGGTCAAAGTTAGCAGAAAACAAAATTACAGTGTGAATGAACAAAACCTCATTGTTAAAAGAGTAGATTTATTCATGTGTCAGATCAAATCTGCAGTACAATCATCAATTTGTAATTTATAAATCAATACTGTTTGTACCAAAGTACATACAACTATATGTGCAAAGACTGATATGAAACTACAATATGTAAAAAGAGCAGACTCATAAAAAGAAATTTCAGAAGGAGGAACTTTGCAGGAAATTTTAAAACAAGCTTCAACATCCGACCAACACACAACACTGCATCATCATCAAGAATCAAAATGCAAAAGAAACACAGATGTTCTTCTTTCAAACAGCAGAGCAGCTCAACATGCTGCCTGTGGAACTCCTCCAGTACAGCTGCTTTACTCGTTCTCAAACTTGCTGTATGGGTGGTCCGCATCACCGATCAGACCTGCACACACGGGAGAGGAAGGCAGGGAAAGTGGAGACAAATGAAAACACTGAAGCTAATGGTGCTTCAGGGAACATGATATGCTGTATTTTCCTGCTTTAAATTCCTACTCTTTCCATTGATCTATGATTGAATGTTCAGTGCAAGACTGAAATGGCTGGAATTATCCAATTCAACCTTGTCCTCGGGTTAGTCTGTGTCTTTTATTTGAACCTCACCCACATCTCTTAATTGCCACCCCTCATACTTAATGCACGTTTTGGGTTAGAAATCTGATTTCTCTGTGTCCAAGCTGAGATAACCCCTGACATCACTGAGGGCATTTATTCAGACTTGCCAAAGCTCCTCCAGTACAAATATATTTATTATTAATGTAGCTTTCACGCTAAAACATGAATGTATACTCTGTTGTTTACTTCACTGAGGGGTGAAGAACACAGTTCAACTTTTAAAGTCACAGATGTGTGAATCTGAGGGAATCTGAGGATTTCTAAACTATAAACTGGCCATCAGATACTGCTGCTCGCTTATGGATGCGTTTTCTTAAAAGCTGCTAATGTAGCCCTGGGCCTGCTAGCCTAGACCAGAGATGGAGAGTGGGCTACAGAGGTCTGATAGACTCACTTTCACTCCAAACCCCACCCCCTGGATTGTGTTTTACAGAAGAGACCAGAATGAGTCTGAAAGGAGTGCAGCCTCATCTGTGATCCCTGTGGAAGTAAACTAATAAGAGCAGGAGGCCTGAACAGACCATCATCCATCACTCTGTCATGTTGTCCATACACAAAAGTCTTATAACCTGACATCTTACTGCAATGATGCTGCCAGGAGACTCTGACTGACACACACACACGCACACACACAATGTTAGTGAATGTATGGTCGAACACAGTCAGCTATAAATGTAGAAGTACAGTGTGTGTGTGTGACAGTTTATGCAATTTGTCAAGACCTAAGCCCTATTCCCATGTCTTGCTGGCCACCTGCTGACTAAAGTGAAGAGAGTCAGCTGTGGAGTTAGTCGGTGTGTGTACACTAACCTAACCATATTCATATTTGTCCAAACAAATACTTACTGGAGGGGAGTTGCAGGCTTTTAAACTCTGTTTGCTGAGAACTCTGGTTCTCAGCAAGCCGCTGTTGCTCCACACAGACACATACAGTATATGGTACAGGCTATGAAACCAAGTGTTCTTTGTTCAAAGACAAACCTTTGTCTGTTGCTTCAGTGACCTGTAAAATCCTGCTCACAGACATGAGGGGACTCACTTTTGACACCAGTGTATGATAAATTATGCTGGAATTGATTTAAGCAGACAGGAGTTAGTGTAACCTATATGTGACCTGAATTAGCTCAAGGACAAGGTATATACTGCTGAATTATGCATTGCTGCCACAGGGTACGGGAATGACAGTCAATGCCAATGTCCTGGAAACTAATATTCAACATATATCCGAGACAAAGTTGACATGAACAGAGCATAGAGGACAGGGAGTCTACATCCAGCACTGTGTTACACTTACTGATCAACTCAGGCACAGCAGGTGTATACATCACAGGGACAGATGGCTAGAGAGTCTGTCAGACTATCATTAAAGAAGCTGAATAAATGGTAACACAAAGTAGACTCATACGTACCATACTTCCTGCGGATCTCATCGTGGCGTGCCTTTCTCTCCCCCTTCCTGTAAAGAAAAAATACACAAAGGAAGAATCACAGTTAAACTAGTACAGAGCTGTAGTTTGGCTCATTTGGTCAGGCCCAAGGACAAAAAGAGTGAACTGCTGTGTCTCAGTTCTAGTCCAAATAGATTGGTGGGGAACACACTGGTGTTTTTTTCTGCTAGGTGACCATGTTTGGTGTGTACAGTCTCCTATGTTATTTGTCCAGACAAACCTCTGCACCACAATATCACGCATATATAATATCAACCCACTTTAAACACATTGAAACGTAAACATGATGGAACATCTTTCACACTCATATCTCATATCTCCAGATACATACCAGGGAGAGCCAAAAGGTTACAGCTAACAGGTGAGTGTAAACACATGCCACTGTCACTATTGGTGTTTTTTCGACTAGCACTTTTGGCCGCACCGAGTCAAACAAAGCCGTGACAATTTGCTTTTCCATCATCACTTTTACTATGCCAAGTTGAGCCAAGCTGAGCCAAGCTGAGCCAAGCTGAGCGGTGCTCACAATGGACCTGCTCCGGAATAGGGCCAAGCTGCACCCATCAAAACTGTGTGTGTGTTTGATTGATAGGACTGTCTACAGGCTGTCTGCAGTTACGTCTTGCGTCTGCAGCCAACCTATAATGCTTTGTCCACATTGGCTGCTTGTGTAGTGCGTATCGGCTGCGTTGCTGAGCTGGAAATGCAAATCAGTCAAACCAAGTACAGCCAGGCCGGCAGTTGTATGGAAAAAACGCCATATATGACAAAACTCTGGTTTGGTCTCCATGATGGCTCAGATACAGCTAACTTGAGCCAGATTCTAATCAAACTCTGGAAAATAAAATGTGAATATATGATTACAGTCATTGGAAGGGGTGCTGCAAAATAAACACTGCAATAACAAGACAATTCATACCTATCTAAAAGCTATGCTTCCACTACAAATCTGCTCCCAGGACCAACATATAGGACTTTGTATCCATTTTAAGAGGCCCAAGGACTGAATAATGCTCATCTTGCATAGCTAGACCTAGTGCTGTGACTGCATTGGAGAAAGGTCTGGCTGCACCAATTATTTTTCTGCTTTTATGTATTTCTTGGATTGTATTTCTTAACTAATCACAGTCATCTTGGGAGGTGCTAAACCCAAAACAAACAGGCCCTGGCTTTAAATGGCTAAATCCTGGCATAAGAAAAGGTAAAAGCGGCTAGCCTGTTTGTACCGTTAGCAAACAGGTCAGGGTTAGAGTAACTTGCCATTTTCCGACTGTAGTTTTTTAGCTTGGAGGTTGTTGTTGTTGTTGATTCCTGTATGGGGTTGGGATTTTGAAAACAGATACATGCAGAAAGCAAGATAGAAGAGAGGAGAATGCTGCCTGAAATAGTCGACCAATGGCAGGCTTTATACAAACAGTCTATATCCTGTAAGTTAGACTTGGATAACACTGACAATTTTTTTCCCATAATACCTTGAAATTGATGAATGATGTATGATACTCACTAAATAACTGATTATGCTTCTATATAAAAGATATAAACAAGAAAAGATAGGGAAATGATCATTAGAACTTTTGATATGATGATTAAACATATACATTAATAGTTGATTTTACTGTAGAACTACTGAAAGAGCCACCTTTAGACCTTCCATCAAGTACTGCAACAGTGACCAGCAAAATACTTTTATTAGATATACTCCTATATGATATATAGTTTCATATTACACTATCAATACCATATTGATATGCTGTATCACCCAGCTCTACACAGTCCATTTATTAACTGTATCATTTGTACAAAACGTCAATATGAGGCACAACAATAGAGAGGATGAAAAATGCAAACATAAACTGTGGGAAAACACCTTTTTTCGATAGTTCTCCATTCATAACAACCAACCAAGTATGAAAAGGCAGGTCTGCCTTTGCTTATGGCATTTAAACGCTGGCTGGTTGTAGAGTGTTAAGTAATATTTTAGCTGGCAGTGAAACACAGGCCTGCCGTCAGCCCCTCACTCAGCCTCTCTGAGGACTAACAAAAGCCTGGGAGGAGGTTTTGTGCTCTGGACCTCCAGTGGTTTCACTTTACTTCATCTCTGCACAAAGAGCTGGTGTAAATCCATCAGTGTTTTATTGCCAGGTAGTGATCTGTGAGCAATCAGGGTGGCTGAGCTCTGCCTGCCATCTGTCCCCCCGCCTTGCTGCCAGCTTGTATGAAACTAATTGATTGACATGTTCACACTCCCTCTACATAAATATGGCTGCATTCAACAAGTGAAGTGAAGAAACAGGGAAAAGGGAAGTGTAAAAAAGGTAAGGCAAGGATTCAATCTTTCCCAGCACTTGTCTATGGGAATGTTGAGCTAGATCTGCAAGCAACAACAGAGCTTCACTTCTAGAAGACAGTGACGGTTCTGACTCTCAACTTCCCTCTTTTATCAACATACTCAGGCACTCTTGTTTATACCCTCTCTCTAGACAATTAGAGGTCATTTGTTTCAAATAGGACACACAGTTCCCAGCAGACAAAGTGACAGAGTCAGAGACGGCAGCCAATGCATTGCAGTAACTCGGCAAACACTCACAAAATATTCTTGCTTAGGAGAAACTCTCAAAATCCCTGAGGAATGGGCAAGAGCGTAGTCACTGTGAGAACACTCTGACCTTGTATGGCCCATGATCATGCCTGTACATAAATGTGTTCTCCATTGTGACTGTTTGAACTGTCAAATTGAGCTGGGATAGAGGTTTTGGGTTTGCCAGCCACATAAATCTGGTCAATGAAAAGCTGAAGGTCAGCTAAAATGGATAAGAATAAAGACCGGTGGTTTATCATCATTAGATATGACAGAATGACATGCCATAAGGTGGCGTTTTTTTGGGAAGTGTTGTTTCCATTAAACATGTGTCCCAGTGGATGCTTGAAGCATCTCAGGGGGGCGTGTGAATAACCAGTGGCGTGGAACTAAAGTGAAATGAATGGAACAATGAACAAACATGACAACTGAGAACCTTCATCATCATTAACAAACATGAGCACTTTGATGCTGAGGCCATCAAGATATCCTATTATTGCTCTGTCCATTTATGTTGATGAATTCAAATTTGTTTTTGTTTTTTTTACTTGTCACAGTGGTGAAATGGATTTTGTTTCCTGATTTCTTCTGCGTTGGCTTCACAATGTGTGCAAAGATATGTCTGTAATATATATACATAATTCAAAAGGTAGCTGCAAAACTACAGGAGGCAGAAGTAGAAGTAGCAAGTAGCTCAGTTAGCCGTGGAGCTAAGTTGCCCTATTAGCTGATGGGAGTCTGTCTGCACTGAAACCTCAGAAGACACGGGGAGTCACTGCAGACAATGGGGCTCAGCTCAGTCAAACTCAGCAGCCTCCCAGTGAACATGGCGGGACACCAGACTGGGACTGAACATGACCTCCGTTGATGCCAGTTTAAAGACAGATGATACAGTACGGAGGTGATTTAAAGAAACTTGAATTCAGACAGTGTGCAGTTGTATTTTTCTGTTTAGTAAGGAAAAGAGGTGTCAAAATATCTCCTTTCTGAACATTATGTGACTTTATTCACTGTTTCTACATCTCCCACCTGAATCTACGGGAGCTTTCAAACTGTCCACTTTTGCAGCCCAAAGTGGTATTACGAGACAGATAGGATGGGCCAGGGGGAACCAATTAGCATGCTAACTTCAGAGGACTCTCTGCTACACAATACAAAGATGTCTTTGACATAACATCAACGCTGTTGTTTCTTCATGCTCTATTGATAATGTCAGATCATTTTTTGAATGTTTTCAACTAACATTCTGGCCATTTCTTACATATTGCCCCTTTAAAAGCCATGACATGCGTAATTCCAGCTGAAGAAGGCCTAAAGGCAAAGTCATAGAGCTAATGAAACTATTTTTATGATTTGGGTTTTGATACAAGTTTTACTGGTGTAAATGCAGTTTCAAAAGGCTGACCTGTCTTGACAAAATGAAACTTGTAATAAAAATAACTACTTCTGTGTTTTTTAGAAGCAGGGGTATCACTTAGCATTCATAAATCTGTATGGGTCAGTCCCTCATGCGCTGTTAATGATTCCCAGAGACTGCTCTCTAGCCTGGGCTCAGATAACGATGCAGTGAGAGGACTCTCAACGGGCCGGGCGGGAGTGTCTAGAGGCACTAGTCTTTCCCATGATGGGTCCGATCTATTCTGAATGTCCTGTTCACAACATGAACTGCATCTATGTAGGTCACTGCACTAACTCTGACTTCAGAGATTTGATCATGCCCACTGCAGGAAACCCTGACTACATTTTTTGGCACGTGAGAGAAAGCTCATAGAGGTTGGATAATTCAACTCACAGGCTCGTTCTGACACACACACACACACACACACATACACACACACACACACACACACACAGAACTGCAAGTGCTAGTTATTACTGACTATCTTTGTGCACTACTGCACAGCTTACCAACACATCACCCAGCCACCCTCAGAGGATGAATGCACTGGGAGCACAGGAGCTAAATAGAAAGATGGGGCTGAAACATTTATAGAGTGCAGGAAGAGGAAGGCTTCCAGGTATACTGACTGCTACATCACACGCTGCTGTATGATTCAATGACTAACACACTGTTTCTTTGACAGTGGATGGCACTCCACAGGATGTAGCCTACTCTATTTATGACCAAATTACCAAAGAGCAGCTGCTCAGCCTTAACAATCCAACTGGTGTTTTGGGATGCGAGTAGACGAATACTGAGCTCCTCCTCTGGGACATGGACTTATTGGGTCTGCACACACACCAGTTGCTAGAATCTCAACCATACAACGAGCCCTTTTGTTGGGGACTATTTACTATTCTGTTGTAGGAAATCCAATGTAGGTCCTGCTGGGACATTGACGGGCAAAAACATCCAATGTGTTGAAAGAACAGGATTAGATCTTCTGGTCATTTTCATAGTCTGACCTTTCTTTAGCTGGTGCCATTCATGTTAATATAATGATACATCAAGTTTAATTGTATCTATATTATACATACCAATTAATATTTGTATCTATTGCTTTTAACTCAACCAATGAGGTTATGTATCTGGCCTGGCTTTGTGTGTAAGCTGGATATTTTAAGAAACCACTAGAGATAAACTGATACCACTTTTCCTTCCTGGTATCAATTCTAATGCCTGAACTTTGGATATCTACTGATGCCAAGTACCGATCCAATACCAGTGTGTTAAACAAAAAACACAATACTATTATACATTTGAACAGCTATATACTACTAACCCTTTATGGATGTGCTTGACCTCACACAAATCGCTTGCCTTTTATGGATATCGACCACTTATGTAGAAATAACTGTTAAGTTGCATACAGGTGTTCTAAGAATTAAATTCTATGATATCGGATCGGTGCAAAGGCTCATGTACTCGCCAAAACAGATTCCAGCATTTTAGGCAGTATCATAGGCATTTCCAAAACTGGTACAGGTATGGGAACAACCCTAAAAAAATCTTCTAAAAGACCACCAACATTTCAATGAAATTTGTTCATATTTTGTCATTTTAGCCATTGGCCAAGAAAGGGTTTTGAAACTTTAATAAAACACTAGGGGGAGAGATTAAACAGCTGGAGTTGAACCAGGGATGTTGCAGTTCATGGTCAGAGTCTTAACCACAGAGGCGTCCTAAAGGAAGAACTTTTAAGACTTTGGTGCAGGTGGTGCCACCATTTCTATAACAAACTGGACTTCTTGGCTAATGATGACTTTCCATCATTTGAACATTTTCAAATCCTCACTCATCTTACATTTTTTTTTCACTTTCTACTAAAGGTGCTAAATATTTGGATTGGCCCTTTTATGGTCCTTTTGATTATTTTGGTATTTTATACACTTTCACTAAAACTAGTCAAATTACTTTAGGCATAACACAAATTTCCATAATTCTGGATCCCCTTGTGCAGTTGAAACCAGATATAGATGGTGCATGCACCTGCATACAGTCTGCAAAATCTGATGGCATTTTACTATAGATGATGCTACAGAAACAAGTAGCTATATCTCAACTCAGCAGGCTACACACTTGTTGGTGTATTGCTGCTGCCTCTTGCTGTTGCATACTGCTCCAAAACTGGTCACATTCACAAGGCGTCACAAGCTTTTTTTCATACTACTTTGCATACTCCCCAATGTACTTTAGTGTCAAAATGCGCACCTGCTATGCAAAAAGTGTACAGGTTGGTAAGTCTGTGACATGATCACATCACATTATGGTTCCACAAATGTCTGTTGTCCAAATTAAATTCATAATTAAAAATTACCTAAGTTACCAAAGTAGTACTTTTACACAAGTGAAGAATTTTGTCTGGTGTTTTATTATTTTATATGTGGTTTTTCTAATGTTTGCTATATCGTAACATATACAATCATCAGAAAAATAAAAAAATATATATATAATGCTAAAACTATGAAAATGATTTCAGTAATATGTCTCGGCACTACATTTCTATCATGTGGCTTTCACTTAAAACAAAGAGAAGCAACAAAGCAATAGTCGTGACAGCCAAACCTTAGAAAAATATTGGTTTCAGTCAAAGAGTTATTGAATGCAGAGACACAATGTGAATTTGTTACAGACAGCTTTAACCCATTTGTACTTCAAGTGTACTGAAAAGACGTTCTTACCGTTCCTCTGCGCGCTGTCTGATTTCTTCTCTCTTCCTGGCAAATCTCTCCTCATCTCTGTCAGGCCTTAAGACATAAGGAGGCATGAATGGAGAATCAGAACCAGTGAACAACAAAACACACTCATCTGGATGTGACAATTATAGACATCTGCAAATTGCCACAATTGCTTGAGGGATATTCTTTTCACAAAGCATAACATCTTACAAGTTACTATGAGTCAAATTCTCCAGAGCACAATTTATATTTGATTCATGAATTGTCTCTGCAGTTTGGGAAACAAAAGGAAACTGATGTTCAAAAGTAAAGTGAAAGCTTTTGCCAGAGAATCGTGTCACCTTCGATAATGGAATTATCTAACTTAATGGAAGCTGAGCAATCAGGAGGTGAGAAAATAAAAACTGCCAGAAGCTAAATAGAAAATGGACACTCGGTTTGTGTTTATGTTGCAGCCATGCTTCTTATCCCAGTTATTCTGTCAGATGATAGACGTGAACGAGACTCCTATACCAACAGGACTGTCAATGTGTGACAGGCAAGGCTGCAACTGATTGACTGACATGACATTATCATTTCACTCCAGCACAATGACAGCACCACACACAGTTGACTTGTATAGGAAGCTAAAATGTTGAAGCGGCAAGAGTGAATATAGTCCTGTTTAATGGGTGCTCAACACTAGAGCTCGCTGTATTGAACAGTTGTTCACCACACAGTAATTAAGAATGTCTTTAATTTGAGCTCAGCAGTCATGTCACAGATGGAGAACTTTGATTCACAGACATGGCTGACACACTTTCCAAGCTGAGAATCACTTTAATTGTTTAAGTTACAACAAGCTTACATAGCACCGGTATTATTTCCAATTCATAACTGGTCGATACTAGACTTGAGTGCAGAATTTTCATGTAACTCACTCGTTTCAATTATTTTAAGGCTTAAAGTTACGCATATTTAGGGGTGTGGGGCTTTGAGTGACAGGTAGCCATGTGCTGTCTGCTAGGCCTCACCTCAGCTAATTGCAGTCACTGAACTTGATCTCTCAGCCATATTTGTAGCATTGTACCTTTTGGAAAATTTTGATTGAGATATCGAATGGGGTGTGACAGACACAATTCACCTAATTAAACTGATTGTGAAGCTGTTCTTTTAAGGTAAATAGTTACATAATGTTGCTCTAAGGTTGCCTTTACAACAAGTTACTGATTTATCAGCCATTAATGTGATAAACTACTATAACACTACATAAATCCTGTCTTTATGAGGCTTATCATGTTGACTTTTCTTGACACTGTTTCAATGTGTTAACTCAAGTACACAGTCAATTTTTGAGATTGAAGTCAGGGTTGGTTTAGATTTGACTGAAGAAGTCATGATTCCTGGTCTCAGGCTTGGTATAGCATAACCTACAGGTATGTACATTGTAAGTGCTCTCTGGTAACTGAAACATCTTTCTCAGACTATGTCAAATCCAAAAAAAAATTATATTTGCACTAAAATGCCACTGACTTGTCATGCAACCTTACCCCGATTGACGCTTCTTGCAGCAACAGCAGCAGCAGCAGCAAACAATGATGCTGATGAGGATGGTTCCACACAGGACAGCCATGGCAATAATCAGGGCTTCAAAGTTCACTGAATCACACAAGAAGAAGACAAATAATCTTTTCTATTATATATAATAATCACATTTCTAAAAATAGGATTTATTCTGAGATCATATTATAAGTGACACCAAAAATACCTGGTCCGTCTTTCCCTTAAATTATAATAAAAAATCCACTTGTATGGCAATGGCCCCACCTGCTGTCTTGTCAGCAACATTACAAGTCATCACGTCACCATATAATGATCAAACACATCACACTTCCCTTTCCAGTGAAAACATAACTAAGGCATCAAGGTGAACTTAATCAGATGGAGACTTTGTACCACTCCAGGAGCATAAAATTTAGTTCTGGCTGCAAACACATTAAAGTTATGACATTACTTTGCCATGCTGGCACTCGAATAAGACCAAAGATACAATACATTCCCTGATTCTGTGAGGCACTGACATTTATACTAAATATGTATTAGCAAAGATAGTTGTATTCTGAACAATCTGAAGGTTGATATTTTAAAGAAAGCTGAACATTTTTAACAGGGTTTTTAAAAAATGAAAGGTTTTAACTTTCATACATGTACATTTCATGTTCTTCTGTATGGGTACTAAGTAGGAGCTAGTAAGGAGTTTGTGGTGAGTTAGTCAACCTACAATTATGCTTCCTACTATGGCCTTAATGACTCCACAACATGCTTGGAGCACATAGATAGTCCTAAATGCTCGAGGCTCATGACAGTGACTTTGAAGACCTGGGGCTGGTTCCATTTAAGTCGGTTAAAAAAGCAAGGTCCAACACCTTACATGAATGAACCTAACAAATCAGTGAAGGTCTTAAGCATTTCCATAAAGGTAAATCCAAGCTCTTGCAACCACACTAATTCAACACAGTTTTAACTAGTCAAAATAATTATGTGTGCATGCTATTCAGAGGCATTCATCAAATCAACAGCTCAATTGGTTGAGTGTGTGCTTCATGTACTGAGGCATAGCTCTAGGCAGGGATGTAGGTTCCAATCCAACTTGTTGCCCTTTGCTAAGTGGGGACAAAAGAAGAATCTACAGGTGAAATTCAAGTGTATTTCAAAATAGTACGTTCACCTATTTGCTAAAAAAGCACTCATATAGCTGTACTACTTGTCTTTTAATAATATTTGAAGAACACATTACCCTTTTTCTAGTAGGTTATTTCTTATTTCACCATTTTAATTCTAACAAGTTGTGACAAGCGATGAGGTCCTTATTTATAGACTTTTACTTTATTAAAAAAAACATGCTCACTAAGCATATCTAGGTTTACTTTTTTCGACATTGTTTTAAATGTAATATCCAATACATTTTAAACATGGAATGGAATGTCAGCACACAAGAGAGTCAGACGTAAAATCATTGCTTTTCTATCAAGTCAGTGTTACAGGAAGCCTGGTTAAGCCACATCTCCAGCTTAACCTTACAGTTAGCCTGCCCTGGACCAGATTTGTTTACCTGAATAAGTAGTCAAAGTAAACTGAGCTTGAACTATGCCGAGCTTGTTTAATGTAACTGAATCAACTGGAAAGTCAGTCAGACTGAAATAAGCCTGGCTTATTCAGGGTGTCTACAGATATAAAGAAGTTAAATTTAAGACTTTTTAATGCCACTTTATATGAAATTTAAGACCAAACCTGCGATGGAAATACACACACAAAAAAAATGATTGCGCCTATATTGGTATGTATGATTAATCGCGACTAATTAATCACAAAGCTTGTAATTAATTAATTAATTATGTATGTATGTATGTATACATGTACACATATACAGCTACCCTGTTATTTGGTAAGTTCGCTTTATGGAACAGACCCCTGGTCACATATTCGTCATCACATTTTTCCTGTTACTTATCTATTTTGTAAGCCTTACTGGGGACATTATAAGACATGAAATTCAAAGAGAACAAAGAAAAGGAAAAAGCAGATGACAGTGGTATGGGTGGAATGACTATCAAAAGAGGAAATTATGTGATGGCAGACAGATTGTACGGTTATCATGGTGCTAAACCAGTGTGATAGTGGGTCCATCCAGCTTCTCTCAAACACTTGATCAATGCATTAGGGAATATTGTATAAGACCCAAAGAGTCTACATTGAACAAGAGTATGTCTATGTTTTTGTAATCTTTTCTGCTATTTTTTTTTGTTTACTTCATATGTGTGAAATGTGGATTTCTGTGTGAAATACTAAAATGTATGTGTGAACCTAAATATCTGATTCCATTTGTTTAATCTTTCCATCTCATCTCATCCTTTGGCTCTCTATTAAGCTCTGGGACAATTTTCAGAAATATGATATTATATTTTATAATTATTTTATTCTGCTGAGCCTTGGTGCAAGTTAGTTTGTATGTAGTTTGGATAACTTAAAAAAGTAAGCAAATGACTTTTACATGCTCCAACATTGCTGTTACATTGCTCAATACACCAGGTAGCCAAGTCAGGAATGAGATGTAGGATCATACAGTAAGTAGCAGCCTCCCCGCTGTGATACTGAAACAAGGTGAAGTGAGAGGAACAGGAACTGACTCCTCTCACACAACCACGTATCTTTTAAAATTGCTCCGCTCAGCTAAAACACTGCAGTGTTTGTTTAGGAGAACCTCCCACCACTGTACATATTTTGTATCTATTTGCCACCGAACTCTTACTGAGCAGTATTTTATAGAGCTGGACATGTAGCAACAAAGTGACTTTTACTTTTCTTGTTTTTGTTTTTGCATTGCTTTTATTTTTATGTGCACTTAATTATTGTGTTATATAATTCACAGTTTATGTACAGTATTTGTGTTAAGTCTTTGCCTTGCATGTTAAAAGCATCTTCACAGTACTGAACAATTATATCACCTTCCTTCTTTCAGTCCCCCCACATGCACTGTCTGCCTTTCACTGACACTCACTACCATGATCACTGAAACAAGTTAGCCTCCTATAAGACTGATCTACTCACTCCAACACACTCCCCATCGAGCCTGAGACAACTTGCACACTGATGCTGGAGGCAGCAACCAGCTCACTGGGTAGTCTGTGCAGTTGTTGTTGGTGATGCACCACAGACACTGTGAAGACAAAACACAAACATCAACATGTTACGGTCCACCAAGAAAGAAAAAAAATCTGTATTTGATATACCAATGTAGAGCTGCATCGATTTGATTTATCAACAGTAAATTAATCTGCAGCTTCTTTGCTGATATATTATATAATATAATTCAAAATGATAGTAAACTGGATCTCTTTGGATTTTAGCCAAGCAATTCGAGAACATTAAATTGAGCTTTCGGGAATTTTGAGTGGCATTTTGACTCTTTTCTGCCATTCGATATAACAAACTATTAATCATGAAAAGAAAGGGGAGGATGAAGCCATAATGAAAACAATCTTTAGTCAGTGCACTATTCAAATCACACCTGTATTTCATGAGGATTAACTGCCAGATCATCAGGTTTTGTCACAAAGAATGTGTTGTCATATTTTATTCACATGTGCATTTAAAAACCATCACACCAACGAAATGTATCAAATTTAAGTTTCCTCATCTATCTGCAAATGCACACTTAAAACAGAACGTGATAGGACTGGAATATTCTTATAGTAAACTAGATGTATAAAAAAAAGTTAACATAAAATTCAACTGAACAAGGTCACACAGCTTTGAGAGGCCACCTCAGTGCACTTTGATGGAGGGTCTGGTAGTAGCATACTACCACCAGTACTACAAGTGGACGTTCTGTTGAAGTTATTGCCCTTGGGCTCACTGCTGTACTGAATTCAAGGTCTCTGAAGATTAAAGTAGGGCTTCAGTCATATTGTGGGAGGTAACGTAGGCCGCTGACGGTGCAGACAAATAAGGGGCCATAAATAGACGACTTGAGACGGAAGTTTGACTTTTGCGGGCAAAGGTCTGGTCTTTTCTTTCCACAACTGCACCCACATACTTCTGGCAGTCTTACCTTGGCATGTGGAACACAAGTGTCACAGGTTTTGTACGCAGAACAGGCTGAAAAGAGAGACAAACAGAAACGTAACTAACGTTACTCGAAAGTAACAAAAAGCCAATATAGCAGTGCTACAACGTCAAGACCAGCAATGAGCTGTGTTTGCAGTCAATTCAACTGTGGCGTAGTTTAAAAATACTATTTCACAGAAATACAGTAGGTCATTTAATGCCTCAACTGGCATTAAATGACCTTATAACCAGGCAAAACGCTACATTTGCCGACTGTATTAACAGATGTAACACTTACGCTAATGCTTTTCAAACAAAAATTCAACTTACGAGTTTTTGGTGTTGGAGTTGTTTGGCATCCCCCCTGGCTAACAAAGCTAACGCACAGCACAACGGCACAAAACAACACCGAAGTGGTCAGTGTTTGTCTCCCGGTCGTAAAGGAAAACATTGTTAAAACCACAAAACAGCTCAGTCTAAAAATACAGAATAGCTGCTCGTCAGGAGCAGACTCTTTCCTTTTTTGGATTCTGCTACTCTCGGTAATTATCGTTGTTTCTGTTTTGCCTTGCTCCTACTGCTGACACTTCCTGGGTGTCTTGGGTTAGCGCGTTTGGTATAATCTTGACAGCCCGGGTGGGCGGGAGGCGTTGTGCGTCTAACTAAAGATACAAACACCGCCCGACCACTTTAACGTGTATTGAAAGGAGTTAAAGCAACACTATGTCACTCTTTTTTTCTCTTTTTTTTTTTAACCTTAAAACAGCTTCAAATCATTTTGACGGTACAGTGTCCTGTAATAGGCTGAACGTTGTCTCTGTCACAGCTACTCTGTCCTATTATATCAATTGTTTCTGCATGATCTAACTTCAGCAAGAGGCTAGGATCACAGCCTTACATACATGTTGTTTATGTCTAGATTTCAAGTTTTCATTGTTCTGGTGTAAGTTATGTAGTTAGCACCTATAATAGAGAGAAATGGTTGAGATGGTTGATAGATGATGAGATAGGTGAACTCATTCTTAAGGATTTGTGTGTCATATAGAGGCCCATGTCAGGGGATTTTTAAAAGGCGTTGGTGCAAACTGAGAACTCAGAACTTGTTTCGATATTGTGGGTTTGATTTCTCTGAAGGAAAGGAAAGAACAAAGTGAAATTAATATACATTTATAACATACACAGTGTGTTATTTTCCTTTTACTGTAGCCTCCATTGTACAGGCCAACAAATTCATATATAGCAGTCCCAAATCTATATAAACATCAACCAATCACGTTTATTTGTCACGTGTAATCGCATCAGGTACAGTCACAGTGAATTTTGATATTTTGAAAGTTTCAGAGTTTTGAAAATAAATTGTCATGGCAGCAGTTTTTCTGTATATTTCTTCCTTTTGTCAGATGGTGGAATTTCAATGCCCTGTTATTGACTGTAAAAGGGAATCTTCAATCTTGTCGCCAGGGGCGATTTTAGGATTCAAGAACATCAGGGGCTAAGGGGAAAAGAACAGGGGCTGAAGTTGTGCGCACGCGGCAAATTTTTGGTGAGTGTCAGTGTGCTGCACAATGTTTTTTTCTAAAAATGTGAAATCAGAGTGTTCACAGTTGAAACATAGTAGCTATAGCTTCATGAGGGTCAACATTTTATGATGTATGCTGCTTTCTTTAATTTTTTAAGGATCTATGGAATATGAAATAAAGTATTACTATTAAATCTGGTCTGCATTACATGATTTACTGAATTGCAGGGCTTCTAGTAGTAGTCTATGAGGTAGAAATTGAATTGTAGCCTATAAATACAACTCCAATACATCTTGAAACCGAAAATGTTGGAGCCAAAAATAATGTTTTAATTTGAAAGTTGGAGGAAGTGATTCCTCTGCACACATACAAATTCTGACGAAGTATGTTTGGTTTTGGAACTTTGTACATACACATAATTTTGACATTTTGAGGAATACTTTCCTTCAGCGGATAGCCCGGCACTGCTTGTCTGGACTAAAACAGAAGGTAAACTAACGTAGCTAACAGTTTGTTTGGAACAACACGTGTGGAAGGGCATGTACAGACTCGCGTGACGTGAGTAAACAAACCGGCTGGTTAGCAGCTTAGCCTATCTGACAGCTCCTGAGTAGTGCAGGCAGCTGTGCTAAACAGTTGCCTAGCCAAGTAACGTTAATGTTATGTCATGTGGGTGCAATTAAACTGAGGTTAAGCTGTTGTTGCGACTCTCATAACAAAACACAATATTTTACTGCTAACCTAACTGTTACTCTGTTTCCATGTTAAGAGAAAATACCACTGTGCAGATGAATAGCCTACAGGTGAGGTGCTATCTAACGTTATCGTTACCTAAGGTAACGTTACCTAAGTTGGTTCTTGATTCTTTGCCAGCATTGCCTTTGGCCTGAAAAAGCTACGGATATCCATGTCTGCGACGTCTGCACATGCTTGTCATGCTCTGTGAAGGAGTTACTTTTACGTTGTTGAGGCAACTTCTCACGCGCAGTTAAGTCTGAGCTCGTGTGGGCGGAGGGGGCGGGTGAGAGTTGTGACCAGAGTCATAGGGTTGTGACTGTCTGAAGTGGGCGATTTGATGTGTCTATTTCTGTATTAAAAACTGTAATTTTTGCCGGAAAAAAACGTCCGGGGCTAGGTTTAAAACATCTGGGGCTCTAGCCCCGGAAGCCCAGGGCTAACAACGCCACTGCTTGTCGCTCCACTGAAAAAATTCATATTTGTCTAATTTCTCGTCAAAGTATCTAATGACTCTTAATTTAAGGCACAACCACTTAACAAGTAACATTAACACCTACATGGCTCATGTTGTTATGTAGCTGGGTGAGTACTGTTTGTTTGTAGGTGACGGGCAGGACCAGTTGTTTTTGACCTGCACTCTTCCTTTAGAGAAGGTCATCCTCTATGTGTAATCTGCCCCACTCTCTTAACAGCCTCCTCGTAGGTGTGTCAATTTTCCCTCTGTCATCCTCTGTTAGTGGTGTGTCGTTTTCCTTCAACTCCATAACTTCATCGTGACTGATTACCTGCAGAGGCTCAACGTGAGGTTGGCTATGGGATGTTAAATTGAGGGCTGCCACCCAGGCCACATCTCCCTGTTGTGCTCTCTGGCTTCCTTCCCATACAGCACATACCGCTTCCTCCAATAACTCTTCCGAACACTCAGCCATGAGGGTGTCGATGTCCAGAGGGCAGCGTGATAAGGTGTCGGCATCAATGTTGGTTTTGCCTGGCCGGTATTTGATGTCAAAGTGGAAATCGGCCAGCTGCCCCACCCACCGGTGACCCACTGCGTTGAGCTTGGCAGTACTCAGGATATATGTGAGGGGATTAATGTCTGTGAAGACTGTGAAATGCGGGTCGTAGAACAGATAATCCCGGAACTTATCACATATCGCCCACTTCAACGCCAATAATTCGAGCTTTCCACTGTGTAGGTGGTAATTCTCTTACGCTGGTGTTAGTGTGCGTGACCCATATCCAATCACCCTCATCTTCCCATCCTGGTTCTGATAAAGAACTGCACCAAGACCTTATTGGGAGGCATCTGTGTGGAGTGTGAAGGGGCAGTTGAAATCGGGGTATGCCAACACTAGGGGTTTGGTCAGCTGATCCACAAGCTGTTCAAGGATCTGTTGGTGTTGCATGGTCCACTCTATCGGGGTTTGGGAGGACGGCTGGTGGCATTTTGTTTTTCCTTGTGGCAGCTTAGGTTGAGGGGCATCTGGCTTTGATTGGAGCAGGTCATACAGGGGCTTGGCTATATGTGAGAAGTCCTGCACGTATGTTCAATAATAGCTCAGGAACCCAAGCAACTGCCTGTCATCCCTAACTGTTTGTGGTGTCTTGTTTTTCATCGTCCGCACTGCTTCAAGGTCTTTGGGGTCCATTTTTACCCCTTTCGCTGACACCAACCAGCCAACATATTGGACCTCTTTGCAGAAGAGCTCGCATTTCTCCGGCTTCAGCTTTACCCCGTGGTATTGCAAGGCTTGGAGGACTCTGCATAACACCTGCACATGTTCATCAAAGGACCTGGAGAAGCACACCACGTTGTCGAGGTAAGGGATGCAGCACTCATCTCTCAGTGTGTCAAGCATCCCTTCCAAGCTCCTTTGAAAAGCTGCTGGTGTGTTCGACAACCCAAAGGGTATTCGGACCCACTCGTAGAGGCCCCATGGGGTTATGAATGCCGTCAGGTGCCTTGATCCTTCGGCAAAAAAAGCCTTGATGGTAAGCTTTTCCCTGATCCAGGATCGAAAACCAGGCATATCCTCCCAGGGAGTCAGTGAGGTGTTGGATTCTTGGAAGAGGGTGACGGTCCGGCACAATTTTATTGTTGAGGAGCCGGTAGTCAACACACAGGCGTAAGGACCCATCTTTCTTTCTTACATAGATGACAGGAGCTGCATAAGGTGACTGGGACTTCACGATCCACCCTTTAACCATCAGCTCCTGGATGTACTCCTTAACTTCCCTGTAGAGTGGCTTTGGGATGGATGCATAGGCCCTCTGAACTGGGATGTCATCCTAAGTCCTGTGTGAGGGCACTCACTGTAATCAGGTGTGTGTGGCACTGATTGGCTGTGATTAAGCCCAGGTGTGGGGAGTCTTCATATACCCTGAGTCTCCAGTGCCCTGTGCTGACTCATTATCTCACCTTCAGAGGTAGTGAGAGGTTCTCCCTGTTGTCAGTGTGTCTGAAAACACCCAACTCAGAATTTCGTGTGTATATTTCCCAGTGAATAACTTGGTGCTGGAGAGTTTGCTGTGACCCCAGTCTTTTTGGTTATCAAGGGTCTCGCGGGTAGCCTTTGCCTTTCATTTCTAGTTTTCTGGGTCTCCTGGACAATTTTGGTTTTGAGTCAGCTGCCTGGCAGCGGTGGTTTAGTTAATAATTTTTGGTGCTTTATTTCTTTAAGGAAGCCTGTAGGGATGTGTGGCTTTACAATTTCGTTGTTTTGTTTTCTCCCCATTTCCAATCTATCACTACTGCGATTTTGTGGTTATCCCCCTGGGATAGCTTTGAGACACCCCTGGGTCTGCACCTGCTGATGATCTCCTCCAGTACATTGGCTCCTACAAGGGGCTGAGGCAGTGGCAGCTGGCTGACTAGGAAAGGGGCCTGTATAGTGAGATTGGGGTCATTATTCCCTGCGAGTTTGACAGTGAGCTCAACCCATCCACTGCATGGGACAGCAGTGACTGCATAGATGCCAAGTTCTTCCTCTAAAAGCTCAGAAAGAGGTCTTACTGTATAATGTGAGAGAAATGCTCACTTGCGAGCCTGAATCAAACAGGACTGTTGCTGGGTAACCACCAATCAAGCATTTGAGCAGACTTTTCTCTCCGACTAGGGGTGCCTTGCAGGTGATGGTAATCTGGCAGGTAAGTGTGTGTGGCTTTTGTTGTTTGTTTTGCTTGGGGTGTCTTGTTATTTGGTTGGGGATGTGGCCTACTACTTGGGACCGAAGCTGCTCACCGGTCCCTTAGTGTCCTTCCACAGAGACCGAGCCCTGTTTCCCTGCACCTTGACTCGTTTCAAACATCCCACTGCTCTGTGTCCTGCCTTTCCACATACAAAGCAGTGGTTACACTCCTGTAAATTCTGCTCAATACATTTAGGACAATGATATGTTCTACCTCTCACCTGGACTGCAGGTTGTCTCAGCTGTGGTTGGGTAGGTCTGCTGGGGGGTGGTTGAGAGGGAGGGTGTGACTGGATGTGGGCTGGCATAGTTAGAGGGTGAGACACCTGAGTGCTTGCTGTCCGCAGATCAATCAAAGAAGCCACCATGTGTGTCAGGGTCTCCACCTGAGCACTGAGCTGTTGTATTGTCTGGAGATTTTTATTGTCTGCTGCTGTATCCCGTGCCTTGTCGTTGTTGTGACAATCTCCCGTCTCAACCTTGGCACTGTGTGCTTATGTTGTCTTTTGTCGGGGGGGTTGGCCAAGTCTGCGCTGGTGCTCATTCTCATCCCTTTTTATTTTCATGACCTGGCGAAGGATTTCCTTGTCTGTTTGAGATTAGAGGCCTCAGTCTCTGCCGGAGGTCAGCATGTTTTGTCCCCAAGCCCTGATAGATGGTGTGGAGGAAGACTTCTTGGATGGTCTTAGGATTGTATGAAATATCTGTACTGGTCTGCCGGAACTGGAAAAGGAGTTTCTGCTTGAGCCCAATCATGCGGTACAGAAACTGCTGGGGTGATTCTTGGTCTGATTGCCCGGCGCACATCAATTCCTGGAACATCTCAGTTGTTGCTTTCTCACCAAGGTGGGACCTGAGGAAGCCTTTGAGTTCAGATACTGTGATTGAATCTTTGTTTACAAGCATACCCTTAAAGGCCCCTGGTTTGATGATCCTCAACACCCCTCTGACCACCTCTGCCTCTGCGAAGCCCTCTTTCACTCTCTCATCAATTTGTTTACTGATATTATTGTAATTTAAATCAGAGTTCTGATCTCCAACCTGACCACCATGTACTTTGAAGTCTCTGCGCTGCAGGTAGGAGAGGTCCTTCAGAACTACTGGTTTCTCTGAGATCATCTGTAGCATACAGTATGACTCTGACTCACCTTGGTGGGGGTAAGTTGTAGTTGGTGGGGTTGCTGTAGATTCACATCGCCGGAGTTTTTCTCCCAGCTCTTCATACACTTGTCTCAGTTCTTCTACTGACTGTGTCGTTGTATTGATATGTGTTAGGGCGGGGTTGCGGTGGAATAACTGTGCTGTTAGGGTGAGAATGAGGTTGTGATGCAGAGTTTGGGATTGTAGTGGATGGACTGTGGCTAGGTGTAATGTGTGTTACCATCACTCAATGCACCAACTGGAAAATTAACAGGAGCATCAGCATTCATTACTTTACATATCAAATTACTTTAAAACAACAACTGACCCATACCTTCACCCTCAAGTCCTAGTAAGGTGTCAGACTGCATGTAGGAGACGACATACTCCATGCAGCCTTCCTCATCGTTCGGATGCAGCTCTCATGCTCAGTGCAATGACCACAGGATTCAGCGGCATGACCCTCTGGTAAGTAGCAGGCGCTGGCCCCAGGATCAGCAGTGCAGCTCCTAAGCGAGGTGAAGATCCCTTATCTCCATGGTCTCCCTCCTTGGACACCCACGGGTTGACTCCTGGCCTGCAGCAGCGTCTTGTCACTTTGGTTGCGCGGTTCTGATATCTCTGGATCTGCTCCTCTGATCGTTATGATGAGGAGAGATCCCGGACGAGCCCCCACAGTTTGTTACGAGTTTCAAAGTGTGTAACTGGAGTAACAAATGATAAGTGTTGTTGGGGTTCACTGCTCTCACTTCTCCTTGATGAAACCCTGGAAAACAGAATCACGGAATCAATGAATGAAAGAGTAAACCGCCATCTTCTTCTCAAAATCTCCAGCTGTGTTCGAAATCGCCCCCTATCACGGATGTAGTGCACTATGTAGTGTGTTCGCCATTTTGTAGTGTTGTTCGAATTCTCCGTGGCTGATTTCATCCACTATGTAGTGGACGACAAAATACCCACAATGCACCGCAAAATTGAGTGAACAAGCGATGTACACTACATTGTGCTCCCGTATCCCACAATGCAATGCTGTCGTGGTTTGTCAGAGGAGAAGAAGGAGACGAGATTGCCCCCGTACCTAACGCCACTTTTGTGTACAAATGTAAGTAACGTTAGAATGTACACATTTCATGCGTGTAATACTTTAGTGGCGTAGATTTTATGCCTTTTAATGGTTGCGAATTGTCAAAATGAGCCGATTTCTTGGTGAAGCATCCTGTTTGTTATTTGTATCTGCTAGCTAACGTTAACGCTAAAACTAACGCTAACGCTATGAGCAGACACCCGCTCACATCTGATCATAGCGTTTGTTCTCTTTTCCCAATTGGCAGTGTGTTAGAAAAATATATGCTTTTCTGTTTCTTGTTCCAAGGGACTGATGAGGATGTGGAAAAACTAATTAAAAATGCGCATGAATCACAACGAGCTGTTCTCAGGCCGACGAAACGCAGCTCTGCATGGATGGGAGTAAGCAAACAAATTTGAGTGATAGCATCATTTTGTTCCTTACTGAATTTTACAACTTATTATAGTCCTAAACTCTGATTACCTGTATAAATCTGTGCTATATAATCTGTAAATCTGACAAGCCTGGGAAAAATAACAATTACAAGGCTAGACGTATTGTATAATGTAATGATAAATAATATCACATTGCACAATTTTATTGTACATATTTAACAGTGCATTTGATTAGTACTGATGTAAGTCATACTTTGCTTTTATTCTGTAGGGAAGGAAATGGGCCTGGAGGAGGTCTTATCCCCAGCTAGGGTGGGGAAGAAATGGGAGAATTTGAAAAAAACCTGCAAGGTATGATTTGTCTTGGCTCTTTGTGAGAAACATCCTGTAGTGACAATATATTTGCTTAACTAAATGAACGCCTATAATTCAAAGGAACTCAAGAAGCCACCAACTGGCCAGGGGACTGAGTCAGGGGAGGACACTGCAGCGTCCTGGAAGTGGTACCCTCTGATGGACGGGGCACTTGGCGGGAGGCCATCCATCTGGCCTCCTGTCCTTGTTGCCTCGGCCTGGGGGGAAAGTTCCAGGGCTGCTGCAGTGTCCTCCCCTGACACCCAAAGAGCACCCCCATCCCCAGCTGACAGCAGCCCAGAAGAGGCGGGGCCAGCAGAGGCAGGGCCAGCAGAGCCAGGGCCAGCACAGGCAGCAGGGCTGCAGAATGTAAATGGTTAAATAAATTTGTTTCTAGAGTATGTAAGGTGTTTCTTTGTATATTTCAAGGAAAAAAAGTATCAAGGTGACTAACAAAAAACAACAATTTGATGTTATAATACATTAGATGAAAAAACAAGTGGATAAATATACAAATCAGTATAACAACAACAATAATATGATTAATTAAACGACTTTACAAACTCCCCCAACAACAATTGTCAACTCTATATATTACTATGAATGAATGAATGAATGAATGAATGAATGAATAAATAAATAAATAAATAAATAACAAATATACAAACTTAATCATTATAATAACAACATGATTAATTAAAAGACTTTACATACTCCCCAACAACAATTATGTCAACTACATATATTACTATGAATTAATAAATAAATAACAAATATACAAACTTAATCATTATAATAACAACAATATGATAAATTAAACAACTTTACATACTCCCCCACAACAATTATGTTAACTATATATTATTATGAATAAATAAATAAATTGACAAACTTAAACATTTATAATAACAATATGATTCATCAAACGATTTTCAACAATTATGTCAACTATATATACCATTATAAATAAATAAATAAATAAATAAATTAACCCTAACCTGCTGCATCTAATCTTATGCTTTTATGTTTGCATGTAGTTGTGGTCCTCCAGAGCCGCAACTTGACAATCGGGAGCAGAGACGGCTGCGGTCAAAAGCTCCTGAATGCGCTCCCCACTTCGCTGATCCTGGTGTTGTGGATCTCCGCCGTCATCATCTGGCCTGATGACTTCCTCCGCTGGCTCCACAATGTCGCCATTGGAGAGGCAAATATTGTGGAGGATGGCACAACAGGCTATTACATCGGGTGTAAAGGTTGGCCTCACCTCCAGTACCTCCATATTGCCCTCCATCGGGTCTTCATGCTCCCAAAGGACCTCTCAATTATTGATCTTGCCTTGGCGTGGTGGTGGTTAAAGCGCCTAGCTGTGGCAAGGTGGACTGGCTCTTTGTAAGGCGTGATAAGGGCAATGGGGGCAGACAGGCAAGAATACCCACCATCCCCAAGGATATAAAAACCTTGGGGTGGATATCGCTGGGTTGTATATATTGGGCTGTTTTACAGGACCCTCGAATCGTGGACAGAGCCTGGGTAGCCTGTGAAAATGTCCAGGTACTTGCCTTTATGGTCACAGACCGCTTGTAACTGGATGGAGGTAAACAGCTTCTTGTTAACATAACACTGGGCATCAACAGACAGATTTTCAGCAGCTTCCTGGACATCTTGTACTGGTGACTGCCACCAGGTTATCGAGAGAAGCCCTGGTGAGACGGTAGTCAGGCTTCAGGTCTGCCTTTTCATCCAGGTAAAGCCGAAGGACTGGCATGGTCACATTAAGGTGGCAGTAGGTCTGGGGTTCCAGCTAAAATGAACATTATTTTAATATTTAATATGTAATCTTCACAGATTATATATCACAAACTGTAGTGTGTTGGAAGGTTAAAGGGTCTTCTTTAATCATGACCCCACTATTCAATTTATACATTTGGTTTTGATACTTTATCATCCTCAAGCTTTATTGCACAATTTGGGAAAATTGTAACTGAATCTTATTCAACTAATGTGAGATTTTTCTCCACCACATCAAAGTTTTCCTTACACTTGACTCATTAGTGATATCCACTTAGTATAAACCATAAGTACACACATATGATATTCTGTTTCTGTTCTTCTTTCGTCTGTTTAGTGTTTCCTCCCCTCTCTCCCTTAATTTGTTTTCTCTAACCCCAGCCCTGAACCCCCGCTCATGCTCATGTAAAGCGCCTTGGGTATTTTGAAAGGTGCTATATAAATAAAAGTTATTATTATTATTGTTATTGTTATTCTCACAATGTTTTTTTGTCTTTTGTTTTACAGTTACTGACATCTCCAGCTCCTTCAAGGATTCCCTTGGGCAGGGAAGACTGTTCACCTGATTCCTGTTTTTCCTGATTCTAACCCTTTGGCATATTCTTTAATAAAAAAGTGTTTGTAGAGTTCATATTTGTCATTCCTGATTGAAACATTAAATTTATCATTTTTAGTGTTTAAGGGTATAGAAATAAGGGCCGCCACAGGTATTTCCAGTTGATTAACCAGATGATTACCTATTTCATTATTTTATGTTGTTGTTGCTGCAATTACTTGAACTGATTTATCAAAAAATGATAACCTTGGTGAGTTATGTAATAACTGGTTGCGCAGTAAGTCGTTGAAATTAAGTTAATGTGTAAAAGTTTAATATAAGTTTAAAGAAAACTTACATTTTTGCCATGATTGTCTTTCACATTGGGGTCCTCAGCAAAACAGTGAAAAGCTTATTTTTTTATGTGTTAATTATAATGGCAATATAAAGTTATATTACTATAATTGAGTTAAGGTAAGTAGAGTTTTTAAATGAATATCAAAGACATTTTAATTTCATTTGGTGGTCATTCACTAAATCATGGGTTCAATCATAGGGTTTCCCCATATCAGTTAGCATGTTAGCTAAGATTTATTTTGGTAATTTACCGGTTGACGTCGGCGAATCAACAAATAGCGCCGTAAACGCCTAAGGCGCCGTTCCCTTCGCCTCCATCGGTGCCTGAGAACCAGGAGTTGGGCGAGCAGCATCCAAACAACAACGGGTACCAGTTTTTCATAGAATAAACACAACTTTTTTCCTAAGAAAGTAGCCGATAGCTTACGAGCTAAATAGCTACTGACCACTAATGTTAATTCGCACGCGCTAGGTATCTTACAGCTTGTGCACAACCCCGAGCATTTACAGCTCATGACGAGGACACAAAACAGTAGCTGACAAAACCAAACTCACACACCATTGATATTTCAACAGTTTATTGACCAAGTAACACAACCGCCATGAAGAATCACATCTTTATACCGTCAGGTTTGTTTACATGATGCTCGACGCGCCCACTCACGTCACATGAGTATCTGGCGCATCAGCTGACGTAACCACGTTCAGAAAATTACCCGTGTAGTGTCCGAATTCTCCTCCCGTCGCACCCTACATCGTGTACATGATGTAGTGCACTATATCATATACACGATGTAGGGGATAGGGAGTGAGTGGATGATTTCGAACACAGCTTCCGTCTGAGGGAAGAGGGAGGTGTCTCTCACCTTGGGCACCGCGGTGCAACGATACCCGCACTTCGGTTCCGCCTTTACTTTTCTTTCCTCCTACATTAACATTGTCTTTCACAATAAGATTTGAAATTACATGAAACATTGAGCTGGTTATTGCCGGCATTAATAAAGTAATGTGTAAAATGATACACTCAAGTAAATAACAGATGTGGACCAGTAATAAACAAAAAGTGACTAAGTATCCTCACATTAGGGTGTATCATACACATGACATCTTATGTCAAAAAATCTTTACAGACTAATTTTCACTTGTTCTATTGGCATTTTTTTTAACTGAAAACAAGCAGAAAGCTCCTTGTATTTACTGTATTTTGACTCATTTTTGAAGTGTCATTTTTTCTAGTGTCAGCCCACATACTGTATGTTTGAACTGACTGAATGTGACAGAAGCTACACCTATTTAGTTGATATCACTGAGAACAAATTGTGTTTTAGGGAAAACATATGTGATCAGAGTGAGATCACTTTTGGTCTTTTTCCCTGCCACAGGCCGCTAAAAATGAGAAGTTGTTTTCACTGTTTAGCACTTTTTATCTGCCATGGCGTCATGCTGCAACCACATCCCTGCATGGGATTTTAATGAAGCCTGTACTGAAAAGCTTTAGGCACCTTGTGTGATCAGTAGGTGGTGGTGTAATGTCACACAAGCTCTGGCTCTCTACTCAGGAGTCAAAAATCCATATGAGGACTGCGTCTGTCTCTGTGTTTGACTAGCTGTTTGACAAGTTTTGCACGATCTCCAGTTATTTTATTTTTTTCCATGTCAATTTAAAATGCATGTGTTCTTTTTGAGCAAGATCCAAGTTGAGCTGTGGCAGAGGAGGATCCATTCTCATGACCACGTGACTCCAAAAAGAAAGTAATCTTAATGACACATGGATAGGAACAGTCTCATTTTTGAGTCTCATCCCCAGGTTGTCAAATATTAATGCTTTGGGTTCATGAATCAGGTTGAGCACAAACCCAAAGCATCAGTTTTTGACGACCTGTGGATGAGACACAATCTCCTATTTATCTCTGGAATCACTTTAAAAGTTACAGAATTTTGCTCTAAGTGTGAGGGGCAATAGTGAGTAAAACAAAGTACTTAAATGCCTGATTAAAAATACCCATGGTTTATCTGCAAGATGCCAACATTTGCAGTAGTTGTAATCCAACTAATCTGCTTTAGGTTGTGATAAAGCATCTTTGGCCACCAACACAGTGAACAAACTAGAGACCTCACAGTTGTACCCTTTAAGTGCTTGTAACACATTGTCTAGATTTTTCTTTTAGATATGAGAATAAGTGGTACAGGATTTACACCCTCGCACTAATACTGTACTGACCTAAATCACTGGTGTGACAGGGAGGACCAGATCCTCTTCATTCTTGAAGGTTGGGTTGAAAGAGATGACAGGTTGGCCACAAAGATCATTGTCCTGGTGATACAAACAGTGAACATCTGATCTTCATCTGTTTCAAAGAACTTCCTGTTTGTTGGCAGTGGATGTACAGAGTGTTGGTCTTTAACATAAATAGGCAGAACACGTTCTGAGGGAGTATAGGATGGCACAAATAGCAGAAAAGCTCTCCATCATTAATCCTCTCCATGTATGGTACTGTCATTAGAAACTAAAACAGCCATCTTGGTTGGTTGGCATTATAGTTCATTTGAAACTGGATATTTTGGATGTGTATCAGAGTTTTTACACTTACAAAATATTTATGTGATATAAATCAGTAATGTTGGGGCCCCGGAATCCAAAACAATCAGTTGAAAGTTGCTAAACAAGCTCTGTAGGGCAGAGGGGAACTGGTGATAGTTCTCAGCAGGTTTATCACTACAACCTCCAGATTACACATTGTGATATGACCCATTGTTAATATATACTGTCAATATTGACTAGTGCAGCTTAAACACAAATATAGTGAAGTTAAAACAAACATCTGCTAACATCCACAAGAGGTCACTATGCTAATCACTACACACAAAAGTGTGATGGATGGAATGAAGAACATGATGAAAATATTTCCCATGTAAGATCGTTACTTTAAGGCCTATAGTTCAGTTGCTCCTGATGGCACGAGCTCATGGAGGGTTCAAACGGAAAAAAAGATTTTAATATTTCATGTCACCAAAAATGTTTAGAATAATCCTAAATGGAAGGAATATCCACATTACATATTAGAAGACATATACTTATATAAAAAGATATAAGAGATCCAAGTATTCAGTCCATCCCTACCTTGTTACTACTTCATGAAGTAGATTAAGTTTCTTTCATCTTGGCAAATCATAATGCTTTGTGTAAAAAATCTCTGGTGTCACATTACTGCAGAAAACATGTTTTGAAAATATAGCGTTTGCCTGGAGGAAAGACGAGTGATTGTTCACCTACTGCCTAGTTTCATCACGAAGGCACAGATCTCTGGTTATCATCAGCTTCTGCTGTATCCTGATCGACATCTGCCTTCAAAAAGCCGTACCTGTGAATTTCCAATGCATCCTCTAATCTTTACCATTCCATTTTGATTGTTGACAGAGGCTGTTATGTTACACATATGCCTCTTTTTTATATTCAAATGTTTGCTGAAACAACCAGTTTTACTGTGAGAAAAGTTCTTCTACAAAGTCAGCCTGGGATGTGTGACAGCCTGGGATTTTCCAACAGCTGAGTCATCTGCTCTGGGCTTTTTTCCTTCTCTACTACTCATTTGAAAGGCTGGTCATTGGGAAATGATGAGGGCTAATGGTCTGTCCAAATGACTGAGTGAATGTAGGAACCTTTTTTCAGTGAAATACAGCTTAATCTACTTCACTGTGCAAAAAGACGCTATTTCACTAATACTTCCCTCTGAGCTATAGCTTATGGCTCAGAGGGAAGCACAAGTAGAAGCACAAGTAACATTACCTTCTCATGTACAGTAGACTACTTGAGTAAAGACTTTCCACAATTGGAAAGAAATGCTTGTAAGTGAGCCGCTGTTTGTCAGATTCTGTGGTGGATATTTTGTGTTTGGTGTGTTTCTTTTTCTGTTGTGCTTGCAGAGGTGCATTGAAAGGCTGGGCGGAGCTTCCCACTCACCGGAGCTCACCTGCAGCAGGTTGGCAGTCAGCGCCTGCTGATAGGCCCTGCTCTCCATGCTGCCTGCTGCCATATGATTTCGTCAGTTAGACGCGGTACATGGCTGTCAATTAGTAAGACTTCTGGTGTTTTCGTGTTTCTCTCCTGGAGATCTAACGTTTCTCATGTTTCTCTGTCTTCAGTGTTCACCTGCACTCCAACTACCAGTGTTTCCAGCTCCAGCCGTCCAGCTCCCTGCACCTGCAGCCACCAGCCCCTGCGCTCACTGGCGTCTCAACTCACCACGCTACCACCAGCGCCACCGTGAGCAACCTCCCGTTCACCTACTCCCTCCCAGATGGAGATTCACCGGTGACTCACTTCACTTTCACTAGTAATTACCCTGTGAAGTCAATAAATAACCTCGCTCATAATTCCCTGCCTCATTGTCCGCGTTTGGGTCTACACTCCACACACGAAGTGTAACACTGTTATCCTTTTCGGCATTGATTTTCTCCAGTCCACCCATAGTGCAATGTGTCCAGTTACTCTTCATTGACATGCAAATTGTTGGTAGCAATACGAGCGCTGATTGGCAATTCCATAGCAATCCTGGTGGATTGGTGGTAGCAGAGGAAAGCTGATTGGCTGTCATTAACCCCGATTCCCAGGTGGCAGGAGGCGCCATATCACCAAGACAAACAGGACAATATTGATGTGAAACAAATATGCCAACACTTCATTTCTGTTACAGACAGGCGTAGGCATGTGTTTGGCTTCTGTACAGATCATTGGTTTGAAAAGGCAACAGTTACCTGCCTTTTAAAATGTGTCCTTCAAGGTTCCATACTTCCATTCAGCTGACAAATCTGAGAGAAGAATTTCTTGTTTTGTGATTACAGTACTTGTTGTTGGCGATTGCACTATGAAGTCTCTAGTAAACTGCCTTCTTGATGGTCATTGCCCTTTTAAAAAACTGTTGAGCTCTGCTGTTCGCTTATGGGCCTGTAGACTCATTTGTTCTGAGCTTGGTTAATTTAGGCTTGTGTCAGTGATAATGTTGCTTGTGTAGTTGCTCTCCTCTCTCCCTCTTTCTGCCCTTCTGGTGCCAGCAGACACCTACAAAACCTCCTGGCAGGGCACACTTTGCAAACGCTTCACATTTCGATATCTGTGATGTCCTCTGTCCCCACAAATATCAAAACCAATCCTACGTCCTTGGCTTTCATAATATTTAGATCTTGTCGCCATATTCAGATGAGAAATAAAACTTTGAAGCTTGTAAATCCATGATCACAGCAGAGAACGGAGCGGCTTAACAGCAGAACTGGGCTCTTTCTCCTCTTCTCCTCCCACCCCTGTTACTACAGGTGGTTCACCACGGATGAATGACATGATGTTAACACAGCAGGATCATTACCATAGGTAAAATGTTAGTGTTTTTCTTGTTGCTAGCTTTTGTCATCATGCCTATACAAGCATCAGAAATGTATTTATCATCTGAATCTAAAAAATAAAAAACAAAACAAAAACAGGATGTAGCTAGCTACTACAGCCAGCCCACATTCATGAGCCAGCCTATCACACGTTAGCAAGAAAACGCAAAGCCAATCCTATTAGCATTATTTATTTAGGGGGGCAGGACTAGTAGAGAACAAGATCTGCTAACTGTTTGTATACCAAATTATTGCCGTGGACAATGTATTACTCACTCCCTTTCTCAAGAAAGGTGGGTACATGTCCCTAGCCTCCTTACCCAATCCTACACCCATGAATTCATGTGATAAATAGGTCTATTTTAGTTCCTGAAAACTTAATAAACTAAACTTTTGGAGAAGAAAACGTCTGGGACAGCTCTGAGCTCTGCTAAACGCTCAGCCAATAAATCAGTCGGTTGGACACAGCCTTACTATGACAAGGTTTAAGGCACAGTCATAAAGATTGCACAACCTGTCTACTGTTGGTATAATGTCTGTGTTATGTACTCTGTTACATTTGTCTTTGGCTCTTTATCCTCTTGATATTAGTGTCATGTATCCCTCCCCCAGTGGATAAGTCAGTCTTTTGACATTGTCTGTCAGGCTTTTGATGCATTAAAGCCAAAAGCTTAGTGTGATAAAGTTAATGGATGATGTTCCAGACCAATGATGATGTTTAGGCTGACTGCAGGGTCATCCATTAGTCACCCAAACCCTGGAATTAAGAGAGAAAGACAGAAAAGGATGGGTTGACATATCATCTGAGAGAGTTTTGTTTTGTTTCACTTCAGAATTCAGCAGGTATGTTGACACATTTGATTGCTGTTACTGCACATCACATTCTCCGTAAATAAATTCTGTTAATGAATCAGAGACGAGAGAAAGATTTGGAATCTTCTGAACATCATCTTGAATGGATTTGTATACCCTGACAAGAATTTAAGGTGAGTTACAGAGCTTTTAAAAGGACAGCAGTACACATGCTTACATGAATGATACTGTAACCCTTCAAATATTACATTTAAAACAAATATTAACTGACAGAAAAACAAAATTACCAAATTTGTGGGAAAGAAGTCTTTGGTTTTTTGCCAAAAAGAAAAAAAAGACTTGTTCCTCCCAACAAAAAATAATTGTTAGATGAATTATTAGGAGTCTGAGGAACTTCAAATAGTCAGTGTGTTCTTGCTAAAATAATTGACTGAAACTTACACTAACCAGCTACAGCCTCTGTGAAATGATGAAAGACAAAAAAAAATCATTAAAATCAAATGAAAGTCCAACTTAGAGCTGCATTTAGTTAATTTTGTTCACTCTTGACCAGTGGAACAAGCTGAAATCACAACTTTTGACATATTATGGAGATAGATTCATCTGACTGTTACTGTAAATGTGTAATCTGTGACTATAAAGCATTAAAACATATATTATAAGTTAAATATATTTAGAGATTGTACTCTTTTGTTACACAAACATATCCAGCCACTCAGCACAGCTCTGATATGACATCATCTGTATTTACCCTGCTGAGAGGAGATATGAATTCATCATTACCAACACCCATGGGTGACACTTTAAATACACACAAACTTTGTTTTTGAAAATCTTTTTTTATTGTTACAGAAACTTCTGTGCTTGCAACATAAAACAATAGTTGTTTGGCTTTTGATTGCACGGAAATGTGTAAAATAAGTGCATTTGCAGTAGTCAGCACAATTTCTTTACATAAATATAAGATATACATCTAGATACTTGTATGGATTATCAATATATTCCATAATTGCAGCTTTTTCTCAAATCTCCAGGTACAATACTGTAACAACAACGTGAGCCTGCCAAACACAATCCTACCACAATGGCCATCATTGGTGCTGGCTTTGATGACCAATCCTTTATTAGTGACGACAGTTACAACCATGTCTTCCTAGACCCAGAGGTTGCTGTAGTCAAAGGCGAGTACTTTCAACGTGCTCAGCTGCTCCGTGGGCCAGAGGCATCTCGCCGGTACTTTGATCCCTCTCAGCAGGCCCTCATCAATATAGGGGGCATCCGGTACTCCTTCCCCTGGAGCACCCTGGAGGACGTCCCCCAGAGCCGCCTGGGTCGTCTGCGCTCCTGCTCCACCTTGAGGGAGATAGCAGAGCTTTGTGATGACTATGATGAGATGCTACAGGAATTCTTCTTTGACCGTGACCCTTTAGCTTTTCGGGCCATCCACAGCTTCCTGGCAAAAGGGAAGTTGCGTCTGCTGCAGGAGGTCTGCAATGTGGCCCTGCACGGGGAGCTGCTGTACTGGGGCATTGATATAGGATACATGGAGCCCTGCTGCCAACATCGCATGATGTCCTGTGTAGACGAGGTGGCCAAGCACCAGCTGAAGGAGGACAAGTGGCGGGAGAGAAGGAGGGCGCTTAGGGCTCCTATGGGAGGCAGCCTGTTCCACACGCTGGGGGAAGCAGTGGAGAACCCTCACTCAGGTTTAGCAGGAAAAGTGTTTGCCTTCCTGTCTGTCATCATGGTGGTGGTCACTGTGGTCAGCCTGTGCGTCAGCAGCATGCCAGACCAACAAGAGGAAGAAGTCATGGTACGTAAGAAGCAAAGCAATGCTTTGTACTAGGGACATCAACAGCTAACCATTAATCTGTTAACCACACAGAATATTTTTGACCATACGGATCCACTAGTCCAAAGGCTATTTTGCATACAGACACACTGTTTGCTAACTGCTTTGCTAGAGCAGTCTGAAGTTAAAAAGTGAAGCGTGTTAAAAGAAAGTGTGGAAGAAATTTTGACAATATTCTAAGGCCATTACATTGCACAATAAACATTATTTCATAATGATAAGTTAATAGCAAAAACGTATCTATTGCCAGTTTAACATTAGTCAATATGCTACCACTGTCTGTGTGTCTCCTGCAGTTGCATCAATGTTTCACACCACCAGGCCCGAGGCTTAAACTCTGACTGAAGTCGAATGATGTAAATAGGAAGCTTACAATTCACAAGCCTTCAGATATGCCTGGAAAATGTCAATCCCAGACAAGACATTCACAAAAACTGGCTTATTAAAGATCTGTGGGACATCCATATGCCTTGATACAAAGCCAGCAATATATCCATAAAAGTTCACAACGTGAGACCATGTTGTTAGCCATCACTGTTAGAAATTAGCACCAATTTCTAAAATATTTGTGTCTTTCTCCTGCATAGAAAGCACAGTTTGATACAAGGGTCATCTTTACAGTGGTGAAAATCTTCTTTAAATCCAAATCCATTAGTAGGGTAAAACTTACCTTTGTCTTTTCTGGTCTCCACAGGGTACATGCTCCCAAAAGTGCCGCAACATGTTTGTGGTGGAGTCTGTCTGTGTGGGTTGGTTCAGCTTAGAGTTTCTGGTGCGATTTTTCCACGCAGGGAGCAGGCTCGAGTTTGCCCGTAGCCCTCTCAACATCATCGATGGTGCTGCCATCCTGCCCTACTATGTCTCACTGTTTCTGGAGCTCGGGGATGAGACTGTACAGGATATTTTGGCCGAAGCAGGAAAGAGCACCCTGGATAAACTGGGTCTTATCCTGCGTGTGATGAGGGCCCTGCGTATCCTGTATGTAATGAGACTGGCCCGCCACTCTGTAGGTCTAAAGACCTTGGGGCTAACTATCCAGCGCAGTGTGACAGACTTCGGCCTGCTGATGCTCTTCGTGTGTGTCGCAGTGACCCTCTTTTCCCCACTGGTACATCTAGCTGAGAGCGAGCTGGCTCCGAACGCTGCCAGAACTCCCCAGCTCAGCTTCAGCAGCATCCCAGTGTCATACTGGTGGTCCATCATCTCTGTCACCACAGTGGGGTACGGTGACATGGTGCCACAGAGCATCCCTGGCCAACTGGTGGCACTGATCAGCATCTTAGCAGGGATCCTCATTCTGTCTTTCCCTTCTACATCTATCTTCCACACGTTCCATCGCACCTACATTGAGCTGAAGGACGACCATCGCAGGCTGTGGAAAGAGGAGAGAGGGGCCGAGCTCGCCACTGAGGCTGAAGAAAGCATGAAAGAAAGAGATACTTGGCCTGATAATTGGCCAGAAACTGATCTTTTACCAGGTCTAGATGATCCTTATTATCTTTTCTTGAAAGACATTAGAGTGCTGGCGAGGAGCAAGAGTGATCAACCTCTGTACATACTGTAGGCAATCAAATGACACCCAACCTCACTTACACTCTTCTGCACTGTATGTGTGGGAGCAAATTTCTGCTGCCAGGATCCACAATACTGCAGGTAGTCTTCCAGAAGAGTTGTTATAACTGATTGAGAGGTTATAGACATTAACTAGAAAATGTATTTCCTGCAAACAATGCTGCGTAAATGCTGACTGTTGAAATGCATTTCAAAGCATTGCTGGAAAAGCAGAAATGTAAACTTTACTGCTAGAATTGGAAGCTGAACTGTAATGTAACATTATAATGTATAACTGTGATATAAGTTCTTCCACTCCTATTGTAACACGTTGTTGAAAAAGGTGAATATTTTAAAAAGGCAGAAATAAAGTTGGTTAATATCCTTAAAGTGCTGTTTGTAACTTGTCAAATACTGATGTGTTGGGATTGTAGGTCGGGTCGGCTGCCATTCAATCGGTCAGTTTCTGATGAGCTGGGAAACCCGAAGCATTAGTATTTGTCGAGCAGGGAAGAAGACGCAAAAATAAATTTTTCTTACAAGTAGGAACTTTTAGTAGACAAAAAAAAATCTGTATTTCAAAATAGTATGGTAAAGTAGTATTTTAATCTTTTTCAGTGATCAGATTATATTGCACATATCAGTCGATGAAGTCTAGCAAGAACCAAAAACTTATTTGTGTGTAGTACCAAACTGACAAAGTACTTAATGCAGGTTATGAAGGCATATTACTACAGAAATATGACCTAAAATTTTAATCGCAGCATAATTTGTGTTTATTTTGGTGAAGGTGTTATATCGTGGTATTAGAAAAGTAAAATAATATATGAGGCAGTGACCAGTAACTCCTTAAAACTGCAACATTTAGGGTGTTTTTTCCCCAGCTTTATTGCTGAAACAAGTGTTACCTATGGCAGAAATTAGTTATTAGACGTTAGTACAACCAATAATATCATGCCATCCGTCCACCATCAATCAATTTTCAACTTTAAGCAGTGACTGAGTGGCACAGAGCTCAGATTTCATGTTAGAACGACGCTGCTGGAGCGGAGTATTTCACAAAAACACAAATTTATAAACTTTATTCACTGGTTTGGGTGAATCTGGATCATATTTTATGGAGACAATGTCTTCTGGTTTTACTGTTTCTCGCTTCTTGAACCTTAATAAAAAATGTAGCCTACATTTGCAACTGTTATTAAGCACATTTGATATAGCCTGTTGCTGTATTTAATGATCTCTGTCAGATGAGCAGAACAGTGCTGATGATGATGTAACACGAGTAATATCAAGGTACCATAAAGGAATGAAGTTAGAACAGTGCCTTACGCGGTGCGACATAAACACTGAAGGGCAGAAAGTTTGATTGCTCATTTGATCATCTTAAACAAGTTATACAACTTATGAATACAGATCAACATACACTGCTCCAAAAAATTAAGGCAACACTTTAATCACACATCTACGGAGCCCCTAAAGGGACATGGGGAAAAGTTTTTTTTCTTCACGTGTCCAAACAATGCGCGACAATCACTGGTATCCCTCAGCCTGGGATATCGTTTGAAAATGAAAATTTGATAGGTGAAAACTATTTATTCTTTGAAGTGTAGTTACGGTGAACTCAGACTGCATCATGATTAGGACTCATAATGAGGATATGGAGTGTAAAAGCCAACCTCAGCGATGTGGGAACCCTGGACATCAGTGACTTTGGGTGTCAGCTCTCATCTTGTCACAGAACAGATCCTCTGCACCACCTCCACAGTAACAGGCAAGTAGAGTGTGTGTTTGTTTACATGTGTAGGTCACCTGCCAGTGAAGTTAACTGACTTTTAGAATTTGTTTTCAAAAGTGATTTGTTAAAAAAATGATTTGGATCTTAATTTAAGTCTATGCACCATTATGGTAGAGTATCCTAAGTGTTATCCTGGAGCATCCAGGATGTGTCATTGCAGCATTCACCACACAATTATTGACAAATGTTAAAGTGCTTATCAAGTTGCACATGTCCTGGTTGCCAGTGCCAGTAAACGCTGTCAACAAGTGTGTCAGGACACTACTATTGGTTGAACAGTTTGCATTGTCTCACATCCAAACCTACACCCAAGGCCAGTAGAAACACATGTTTTGCAATTGCTAATCAAATAAAATAGAAAACAACAGGATTTCACATACACCAACATCTCCATCATGCTTCCTGCCGGTATAAAATGGTCAAAGGTGTGTGTAAAGTTACCAACTATAGCCTGAAGGCATACACAATAATTATATTGTGACTTGACACTTTTTGCAAATGGCCAAACTGCCATTAGAAAATTCAAAAGAGTAGCAGTTCATTCTCTCTACAACATTCTCCTCAATAGTATATCCCTCATTCAGATGTACATAGTTGACTTTTGGAGTGTGTTTCACAGAGAATACATTAACATAACATAGTTGCGTGCACACAACCTTGTCTCAGAAAAATGATCTGAGCAATTTCCAGAAATGACTCATAGGATATACTTTGACAGTTCGTTGTCCTTCCTAGGTGGAGCCTTACATCCTGTGGGACCAGTGTTGCCAGCTCAGAGAGCAGCGAGGAGCTCTTCTCCTCTGTGCCTGTTGGGGATCAGGATGACTGTTACTCCCTTCTGGATGACCAGGAACTAACGTCTCTGGACCTGTTTCCAGAGGGTAGTGTTTGCAGTGATGTCTCCTCCTCCATCAGCAGCTACCGGGACTGGGCCGACAGTGACTTTGAGTGGCAGGTTGGTTGTTGGCCGGCTGGTTTTCTAATTTTCGCTTCCATCAAACACAGAGGCTGTGGATGTTATAGTGAATAGAACGTGTCTCTTCCAAGTAATTTCTTTTTCTACTTCTCATTGTTCGTCTGTCTCACTGCTGTCCCACCAGCTGCCAGGAAGTGACATTGCCAGCGGCAGCAATGTCCTTTCTGACATCATCCAGAGTGTGCCAAGTTCACCCTGTCTATTTTCCAAGAGGAAGCCAAAGCCCCACCCTCACTGCAACCTGGATGAGTTACCATGGAGTGCCATGACCAGCGAAGAACAAGTAAACAGCCAACACACCTTTCTGTTTTAGTGTTTTACATGAGACACCGCTCTGTGCTGTGCATCTTAATACACTTAACAAGAGGGTTGCTTATAGATGCTGTAACAGCATATATCCACTGCTGCTAACGCAGCCACCACTGGCAGAAGGACAGATCAGGCAAGAGAAGCAGAGTTTGGCCACATTATACAGATGCTGCTCTGTGAAAAAACAGGTGATAGCAGCAAGTTTATTTCTACATAATATACAGGAGGAACTATATGTAGGTTGGCAGTATTTGAGTTTATTTGGTAATAGATTTCACCCACCTGCGTACACATATCCATTCTCTACCGGGCCTTATCTGCACTGGCCAAACTGTTCATATGCAGCTCTATTTAAACTGCTGCAGGTGGTGTTACAGCATGGTTATATTTACATAAAGGCCTTCAGTGAAGGTGGTTTAAGTGTTAAGTATCTGTTTTAACTTGAAAGCACATTTACTGTGAATATGAGTGCCCTCAGGAAAACACTTGGGGAAAACAACACAAGATCTTGAGCTTGAAACATGGCATTGATAAGCAATTTCTAATTCAGAGTTTAAGATTCATTTCAGGAGAAAAATCATTCTCCAAAGCTAACAGATACATCTGAGATTCCTGATGTGGAAACTGATGTGAAATGAAGTGAGCTGGTCTGTCTTTCTGTCTGCTGAGTGTTGTGGTCCCACTTCACTCTTAAGGCTTAGAGGGAGCAGTGAAACAGTGCATGTTTAAATCATCACCCACACAGAGGCCCTGTGTGGTCCAATAACTAACAACATACATCATTAACTGCTTACACCTGTTGAGAGAAGCTTTTGTGTTGTAAATAATGATAAATAACAGTATATTTACTGCTTGCTTTAAGGTTTTCCTCGGTGATAAATGTTTAATATAAAGTTTTTTTTCCCTCTGTGTGTATATATCATAACAAGGTAGTGAACTAATTGGTTATCATAGCTTAAAAATGCTGTCAGTTACCACTGGTTCTTTTCTATATTTAAGTCATATTTTGAAGCATTTAGCTGTTTTGTCACAAGTACTTGAGTTTGGTCATTGTCTCAGATATCTTTAGAACTTCGTCCATCCCTTTAGTTTCTTTGCCAGCAGTCCTACTTTGTATTTAGCCTGAGACAGACCTAAATAATCAGATTCACCATCATTTAGTGTTGATTACATTTCTGTATGACTTGACCACCATGATAGATTTCAAGCATTTGAGCATTGGTAAATGTTGTACAGATCACAGTGTCTGTCCACATAGTGTATGGCTGGGCTTGCTTTGGCGCTAAACTTGAGCTGGTTTCTGAAGGATGTGCTACTAACATCGAGCCATTGACTCAACTTTCAGAAGTGTGTTCATTTTGCTCTGTTATATTACATATTTATGATCTACAGCAAGTGTTGACGAAGCACGAACACCTCATTAACAGCTTTTTGTGGAGTTGTAGCTACCACGCCCTATTCATATTTGCTAGAAGTAGCACCCTGACATAATTTTTTGGTGTTGTTTTGTTTGTTTACCTTGTATATGAAACAGTTTCCCACTGATGAACCTCTGCAGTTATTGGCTTTAAAGCCTGCTGTCGTTTCTGATACTTAATGTGTACTGAGCTTTGGCTCTTGTCTCTGTCTCATGTATCAAGTTATTATTTACAGCAGTTATGTTAAACACAGCTTTATGTATTCTGTAGTTATGATTTAGTAAAACTCCACTGTGAAAAAAAGATAATTTTGAAAAAATAAGCCAGCGTGATGCAACAGTTATTTGTGTATTTACCATGTAATTGTAGAAAGTGAATCATATTGAGCTGATTAAATATAGTTTAAAATGTTTTACTTAAATGATGGCAACTATCTTATCAATTTATACATCTATACATCAATCTATACGTACATCTTATCTATACATACATCTATACATCAATCTATACATACATCTTATCTATACATACATCTTGTCTATCTATACATACATCCAACATAAATCTATACATACATCTATACATACATCTGATCTATCTATACATACATCTTGTCTATCTATACATACATCCAACATAAATCTATACATACATCTATACATACATCTGATCTATCTATACATACATCTTGTCTATCTATACACACATCCAACATCAATCTATACATCAATCTATACATACATCTGATCTATCTACACATACATCTTATCTATCTATACATAGATCTTATCTATACATACATCTTGTCTATCTATACATACATCTACATCTGATCTATCTATACATACATCCAACATAAATCTATACATATATCTATACATACATCCAACATAAATCTATACATATATCTATACATACATGTTGTCTATCTATACATACACCTACATCTTATCTATCTATACATACATCCAACATCAATCTATACATATATCTATACATACATGTTGTCTATCTATACATACACCTACATCTTATCTATCTATACATACATCCAACATCAATCTATACATAAATCGATACATACAACTATACATCCACCTATGCATCAATCCATACATCAATCTTATCTATCTCTATATCAAACTATACATTTATCTAAACATCTATCTGTACATCTATCTACACATCCATTGAATCATCTGCATGACATCCCAGAAGTCCACAGTGAGGAGAGGAGGGCAGCTGATGCTCTGCACTGGATGGACTTGGTGGAGGATCAAGCTGCTCCATCACCGGGTGATGCTCCACATCCTCTGATTGGCTGGACTCTGTGTGAGTCCTGCAGAGGAGGACAGAGATGTGACTGCTGTTTCTAGAACATGCAGCCAGGAGGCGGGGCTTACATTGTACTCCTGTAGCAGGTGATACATGTTACTCACATGCACGGTCACTGGAGTCTGTGTGTCGGCAGCTGCACCACGGCTGTCCACTGATGTGTGCTGCGACAGGACCAGGACTGTGGTTCCTCCACGGCTCTTTGTGAGGTCGAGGCCTCCATCACAGCTACCCGTCAGGTGGATGCCACTGGTGACACACACGGCCTCTTAGACGCTGCTACACCAACAAACAAACAAAAACACAGATCAGTCTTCTAAAACTTTAAAAACACTTTAAAATAAGATAACTCTGGGCACTGATTAGTTCAGTTGGTAGAGCAGACGTCCCATGTACAGAGGCCTCGTCCTCGCTGCAGCGGTCCCGGGTTCGAGTCCTGGCCTGGGACCCTTTGCTGCATGTCAGTCCCCCTCTCTCTCATCCTACATCCTGTCATCTCTCAAGCTTGCCCTGTCAATAAGGCCAAAAAAAGAGAATAAAATAAATAAGATACCTCTTCTTACAGCTGCAGTAAACTACATCTGAATACTAATATTGGAGCAAATGACATTCATTTGAGAGTCACAACTTTTGTAAAGCTGCATAATTCAGTCTCCAGAACACTGTTAAAGCTAGAAAGGTGGCAGGGTCCGCCACATATAAACAAAGTAAAACAGTATGAAATTGTGTTGTCCTTTAAGGTCACTTTGTTTATTCAGTCATGAAAACAAAGAGAGTTTGTTTATTTAGTTTGTTAAAGCATAAAAAAAAAATCAGTCAATGAAGATCTTTCTCTTCTGATTAAAAATAGTGCCCCTTTAAAGATCCTGTACCAGGAACCATTGTACCTCAGTGTTATTGGTCACAGTGGGGAAGTTGTTTTGCGCCATTCAAATTAAATCTAATAAAATGTACAATTGGTCATCTGTAATGATCCTGAACTTTGTATTTATGTAAATGTTCAATGAGGCTCCAAATCGTTGAACTACTTGAACTAAATACCTTGAAATAAATTTCCTTGTTTGAAAAATTAATGTAGTTTTCATCGCATTCCACATGACAGTCCTCACCTTTAGGAGCTTTTCTGCTCTCCCTCTTCCTCTTTTTGCCTGACACAATACCAAACACGTCTCTACACTTTCCATCTGACATCAGCCAATAAAGACTGTTTGCAGTGTGGTGATGTAAACATGTATGAGTGTGTGTGAGCAGTGTGTACTTACATAGTTTTGGCTGACAGACCAGCCGGGGTGTCTCCTCCGTTGACAGTGACTTCCACTGTGGACAGACGAACAACACACTGTTCGTTAGCACACATACACGCACACGCACGCGCGCACACACACACACACACACACACACACACTGACTACAGACACAAATATGCACACAGGTTCTCATTAATGGTGTCAATCACAACAAAACAACAGCTGATGGAATTCAGTTTAAAAAGACTGATCATGAGAAAGTCACAATAAGGAGAGAAGTACATTTTGATCAAAAGTGTCCACAGCAAACCTTCTTTGAGTTGGAGGTGCTTGGCTGAGGAGCAGCAGGGACATCAGGAGGAGGGAAAACTCCAGCTGGAGGAGAGTACAACGGCTGTCCATTCCTACACAGATAACAAGTCAGATACACACATGATTAGACAGTAGAGTGTGTGTTTGTGTGTGTGTGCGTGTGTGCGTGCGTGTGTGTAATGGTGCAAACTGAAGCTCTATAGCTGTGTGCACTGGTGTGTTTGTTTGCATTCATGTGTGTGTTACTTACATCATTCCAACACACTGCAGGTTGTGGTCGAAGCCTCCAGGGAGCCTCACCACTGGTACGTTGTTATACTGGAGACACAAACACACACAGAACAGGTTGTTGACGAGCTGCGATGGTGTCATGTGTCCACCAGGTGTCAGGATTTCCCCTCACAATAAATTATAATAAGTCTTTCAATGAGCTGCTGTCACATCTGTGGGATTAAAACACATCTGGAGAGTCTACAGCATTCAGCCATGACGTGTGCATGTTTCTGCTGAGGGACTGTGGAGGACTGAAAGTGCCAAAATGTCTTTTTTTCATTTGCTTTCCCATTTCATTTTCAGGTTTATATATTCATTTTAAAATGTAATTATTTATTAAGGCATTTTTAATGCATTTATTTCTGTATTCTTTTCCCTTTGCGTTTGCCCCCAAGTTAAATCCACTAACTTAGTTATTTCAGTATATTTTCTTCTACATTTCCTTCACCATTTTCCTCCATAATGCAAATCAGGAATAAATAGATAATGAAGTACAGAAGCACATTACACAATTATCATTTTTGTTTTAATAATTGATTAATGCCTCCATTCATTTTTCATATTATGTTTTTGTTTATTGAAACACATTCATTTCTTAATATATTCTGATTTGGTGGTTTCAGTCCTCCATAATGCAGCACTGAATGAGTCCTAACTTGATTACAACTGTGCTTCACCTCTGACTAGCTATAAAAAAGGAAATAACATCCACCTGTGAAGTGTAGGATTTAGATTTATCATGTAACAAATGATCTGTTGGGATGATAGACTGTCTAACACTAAAAGAAATGATGGCTAATTTTACTGTTTTACTGACGTAATTAACGTGCAGAGTTGTTTAATGTTAAGATGCACTTGGCCTCAGCCTGACACCCAAAACCCTCACAAAATATACAACTGAGCTTCAAGAGCACACAGCTTCACTCTCCTTTAAATAATTCTAAAATGTGCCATTTTTCTAAGGGACCTTTGAACTGGAACTGCAGGACAAAGTCAGATTTTGCTTGTGTTTGTCCTGTAAAGCTGTAACTGTTCCTGCACTGATATCCTTCTCCTACAGCACTAAACCTGCTGTCTGCTGCAACCAAACAGTGGAGATGTTCAGAGTGTGTGTGGTGAACCAGGGTCTTACTGTGTGTGGAGGAGCAGCAGGGTGACTGACGGCTGCTGCTGCGGGTATCACCATGCCGTACACGGGCCACTGATACGGCAGGAACTGTGGAGACAGAGAGAGAGACATTTAATAAACCCATGACACCCACCCTTAAAATGAACATTTTTCCTGCCTTCTTTTGCCACAAAGCACCGACCATTGGCAAATATCTGTATCAATGTATCAACAGACATTGATCTACTTCTAATGACATCTTTGCCTAACCTATACTTAGTATCTCACCTGTGCCTGGATGTAACCGTCTTGCAGACATCAACCACGTCTTCTGACCGGACTGTGTGCAGGCTCAGGCTCAGGCTCAGGCTCAGGCTCAGGCTGGGTGTTCAGTTCCAGCACAGCAGGGTCGGGAGGCCGAGGTGAAGGGATGGGTTGGAGGGATGGGATGGTTGTTCAGTAAGTCAATAATGGTGTCCTGGAGAATGGAGGACATCTCCTCCCAACCCACCCCTGACAAAACACGGTCAACGTCTGGGATCATCTGCTCCATCTCGGCAGCTGGGATGATTGTCAGTGGAGTTTCTGGTCACACACATTGTAAAGAAGCTGCTTTAGAGACACTTGTACATATATTATATTCACTTAGGGATTTATTGTACTTCGCTGCATTTATATGACAGCAGATATGGACAAAATATATGACTGGTTAAGGAAAAAGTGATGATTTGTTACAGATTCAACTACTTAACATACACGACAGGACACTGAAATGATAAATCATCACTAACTAACAAAGCACCACCTACAGGACTCACATCTCACACACACACTTACTTTGGGTAGTCTTTGGTGCACGGGGAGTGATCCTCTCATCCTCATCCATGTTCAGCATGGCCTTCAGGTACAACATGAACCGAAGGTCTTCCTCATCCAGGAGAAGACGCGTCTGAAGCGATTCTTCTTCTGATGCTTCTTCTTTGCCTCCTTGTTTTCTGAAAGTCAAAGGACATTAAATACCTCAGCCGTACTCCAAAATGCACAGCAGTTCAGACACAAGTGGAGGTGACTGTTACTTACCACATGAGCCTGAGTCCTCACATATTGAGGACTTCATGCTCCTTTCAGTGTTGGTCACTGAGGACCCTGACGTCTCCTTCAGGCCAGACTGAAAACTGAAAACACCACAAAAAGTTAGAGTGTTATTCCTGTTACTGTCATCACATCATCATCACAAGCTGCAACAAGGAACTTTTTGTTGTTACTGAGGCTCCTGCGGACCAAAACCTCCTGTAGTAAAGATCTTGATCTAGCTATCGTGTGGATTTGATGTGGAAGTGAGTGAAAGACAAAGGCAACAGGTTCTGATACTATTTTCTCATCTCACCTGACTGCACTCTCCTGGTCTTCCAGCAGCGTGCGCTTGGCTGTCGCAGGCCGAACCAGGATCACACCTGATGGTAGAAATGTGGGAGATGGAGTGCAGTCGTCTGGTCGGACGTTAATGACGTCATCATCCGTCAGAGGAGGGGCAGCAGGCTCACAGTCAAGCGCCTCACTGGAGGAAGTGATGGCTGAACTTCCTGAGATCCTGACAATGTAAGTCCTGCCACTGAACATGAAAACACACACACAGAATAATGCTGTTATTGTCATGACATCTTCAAGAATCATGTCTCTGCTATTATTTCTGGCAATCTGAACTATTTTCTCATCTGAGAAATGGGTGTTGTGACCAGAGGAAGACCTCTCACCTGACTTTGCTCTCCTGACCTTCCTGCATCAGCGTGTTCTCAGCCGTCGCAGGCCGAACCAGGATCACACCTGATGGTAGAAATGTGGGAGATGGCGTCCAGTCGCCTGGTTTGATGTCGACGCTTTTGTCATCCTTCAGAGGAGTGGCAGCAGGTTGTGTGTCCTCGGCTGCTGCAGGACGAACCCAAGTAAGAGTGGACGGTGGCCGCTTCGTAGTAAGAGCGGGGCGTCTTTTAGGACTCAGGACTGACATCTTTGGTCTCACCATCTTCTTAAGGTTCGTCTCGGACTTGTCTGTCTTGCGTGGAGGACAAGCCCCGTTGCTACGAAAAGACACACTCACTGTTACACTGATGTCCCGGAAACACGACAGGACACTAATCAAATGATAAATTATCACTAACTAACAAAGCATCACCTACAGGACTCACGTCTCACACACACACACTTACTTTGGGTAGTCTTTGGTAATAAATGGATGAGTGAGGACTTCACGGGGAGTGATCCTCTCATCCGCATCTATCTTCAGCATGGCCTTCAGGAGCTCGATGCACTGCTCACGCTCTGCGGCCTCAGCTTCATTATTTTCCTCAAGACGCATCTAGTTGAAGAAACAATGGTTGATTCACCATCATGAAAAGACAATCCATCATAGTGACAATGAAAGCTACTGCACACTTACTTCTTTGAGAGCGTCCAGAGACTGGAGCTTGTGGTCCTTGTTGACACTGCTGAGGTGACATCTGAAATACTCAAAAGATGTCTGAAAGAACGTTCAAAGTGTTTGTATCAATGCTCCTCAAAATCAGTCTGAATGATCGACTGTTAAATGCTGGGAAACGTAACAAGAAAATATTCTGATAAAAGATTAAAGGTCGGAGAAGGTTCACTGTGGTACCTTGACCAGGGCCGCCCCTGGCCAAATTGGGGCCCTAAGCAGAATTTTATTTTGAGCCCCCCCCCTCCCCCATTACAAAATGACTGTATCATGAAAGGCCATTTAGGTTTACAACCTTTATTAGTAGGAACAAATCAAATGAACAGCCTCTTTCAACAATGGAACAAGCCTTTTACAGATGCAGGCTGCTTCAGTAGACATGGTGCTTGATGGCCCTTGTGACGTACTGGGCGCTGGCTCCGTGTCACCCTTAGTAACAAACTTAAGCATTGACCCTGTTATGACAAGAAATCCATCATACAAGCAGATTATTAAGATTTGTTTTGGTCTTAATGGTAAATTACACAATGAAATTAATGTAAACACTAGCCTCACAAAGATTAAAATTAATGCAAATAATAATTATATTCATTATGATTTGATTTTATTATACTATTTTAATCCCACAAGGTGGCGCCCAATGAGCATTGTTAGGGGTCGGTGCCTTGCTCAAGGGTACCTCGGCAATGCCCAGGATGTGAACTAGTATTCTCCATTACTAGTTCACATCATACTTTTTTTTTTTTTTTTTGTCCGAGCGGGACTTGAACCGGCCACATCTGAGCCCCCAAGCCAAGTCCCTACGGACTGAGCTATTGCCGCTATTTGATACCTCTATATTTAAATATTTTTATATACTTATTTTTTTATTTATTGTACTTAGGTTCTATATTCCTATACTGCTGTTTGCTGCTGCAACGCTTTAAATTTCTCCATTGTGGGTCAAATAAAGGATTATCTTAAATTCACCAAGAGATGGCGACATTTTACCTCCATAAAAATAGCCCAAAACTTCTATTGATAGCATAGATTGATAGGCTATAAACCTGAGCCAACATACGACCACCAACTGGTCAATTAACCACTCCTTTTTCAACAGAGGTGAATGTATATGCAGTTAACAAGACATTCAATAAATGATAATCAGGGCCGCTGGAAAATTTAATCTCCAGTCCAGAATTATCCTCTCTTCTGTCTCATGATTAGCAGGCTAGCAGCTGGGGTGTTCCTCCTCTTGTTTTGACTTTGTCTTTCTTTTGCTTTCTCCCGATTCATATTGCCGTTTGGAGGCCATCTCTCCACCTGCATCCAACTGCCTGTCGGCGCATCTGACCGCTGATTGGTCAGATGCTGCGTGCTGTCAATCATTGCGCCAACGTGTGCGGTGTCAGATTACTCTTTTTTTTTTTTTCTCTCCTGCCTCGGGCTGACTTGGTGCTCTACGCGCGCCTCACGGCAGCGATGCGCATCCTTTGCGCATTTGCAGAGAATGTGTCCCCTTGCGCAAAATGGGGCCCCCCATGGATCGTGGGGCCCTACGCACAGCGCGTGTTCTGCGTGTAGGGAGGGGCGGCGCTGACCTTGACCAAGTTAAATCCACTAACTTAGTTATTTCAGTATATTTTCTTCTACATTTCCTTCACCATTTTCCTCCATAATGCAAATCAGGAATAAATAGATAATGAAGTACAGAAGCACATTACACAATTATCATTTTTGTTTTAATAATTGATTAATGCCTCCATTCATTTTTCATATTATGTTTTTGTTTATTGAAACACATTAATTTCTTAATATATTCTGATTTGGTGGTTTCAGTCCTCCATAATGCTGCACTGAATGAGTCCTAACTTGATTACAACTGTGCTTCACCTCTGACTAGCTATAAAAAAGGAAATAACATCCACCTGTGAAGTGTAGGATTTAGATTTATCATGTAACAAATGATCTGTTGGGATGATAGACTGTCTAACACTAAAAGAAATGATGGCTAATTTTACTGTTTTACTGACCTAATTAACGTGCAGAGTTGTTTAATGTTAAGATGCACTTGGCCTCAGCCTGACACCCGAAACCCTCACAAAATATACAACTGAGCTTCAAGAGCACACAGCTTCACTCTCCTTTAAATAATTCTAAAATGTGCCATTTTTCTAACAGACCTTTGAACTGGAACTGCAGGACAAAGTCAGATTTTGCTCGTGTTTGTCCTGTAAAGCTGTAACTGTTCCTGCACTGATATCCTTCTCCTACAGCACTAAACCTGCTGTCTGCTGCAACCAAACAGTGGAGATGTTCAGAGTGTGTGTGGTGAACCAGGGTCTTACTGTGTGTGGAGGAGCAGCAGGGTGACTGACGGCTGCTGCTGCGGGTATCACAAAGCCGTACACGGGCCACTGATACGGCAGGAACTGTGGAGACAGAGAGAGAGACATTTAATAAACCCATGACACCCACCCTTAAAATGAACATTTTTCCTGCCTTCTTTTGCCACAAAGCACCGACCATTGGCAAATATCTGTATCAATGTATCAACAGACATTGATCTACTTCTAATGACATCTTTGCCTAACCTATACTTAGTATCTCACCTGTGCCTGGATGTAAGCGTCTTGCAGACATCAACCAAGTCTTCTGACTGGACTGTGTGCAGGCACAGGCTCAGGCTCAGGCTCAGGCTCAGGCTCAGGCTCAGGCTCAGGCTCAGGCTCAGGCTCAGGCTGGGTGTTAAGTTCCAGCACAGCAGGGTCGGGAGGACGAGGTGAAGGGATGGGTTGGAGGGATGGGATGGTTGTCCAGTAAGTCAATAATGGCGTCCTGGAGAATGGAGGACATCTCCTCCCAACCCACCCCTGACAAAACACGGTCAACGTCTGGGATCATCTGCTCCATCTCGGCAGCTGGGATGATTGTCAGTGGAGTTTCTGGTCACACACATTGTAAAGAAGCTGCTTTAGAGACGCTTGTACATATATTATATTCACTTAGGGATTTATTGTACTTCGCTGCATTTATATGACAGCAGATATGGACAAAATATATGACTGGTTAAGGAAAAAGTGATGATTTGTTACAGATTCAACTACTTAACATACACGACAGGACACTGAAATGATAAATCATCACTAACTAACAAAGCACCACCTACAGGACTCACATCTCACACACACACTTACTTTGGGTAGTCTTTGGTGCACGGGGAGTGATCCTCTCATCCTCATCCATGTTCAGCATGGCCTTCAGGTACAACATGAACCGAAGGTCTTCCTCATCCAGGAGAAGACGCGTCTGAAGCGATTCTTCTTCTGATGCTTCTTCTTTGCCTCCTTGTTTTCTGAAAGTCAAAGGACATTAAATACCTCAGCCGTACTCCAAAATGCACAGCAGTTCAGACACAAGTGGAGGTGACTGTTACTTACCACATGAGCCTGAGTCCTCACATATTGAGGACTTCATGCTCCTTTCAGTGTTGGTCACTGAGGACCCTGACGTCTCCTTCAGGCCAGACTGAAAACTGAAAACACCACAAAAAGTTAGTGTTATTCCTGTTACTGTCATCACATCATCATCACAAGCTGCAACAAGGAACTTTTTGTTGTTACTGAGGCTCCTGCGGACCAAAACCTCCTGTAGTAAAGATCTTGATCTAGCTATCATGTGGATTTGATGTGGAAGTGAGTGAAAGACAAAGGCAACAGGTTCTGATACTATTTTCTCATCTCACCTGACTGCACTCTCCTGGTCTTCCAGCAGCGTGCGCTTGGCTGTCGCAGGCCGAACCAGGATCACACCTGATGGTAGAAATGTGGGAGATGGAGTGCAGTCGTCTGGTCGGACGTTAATGACGTCATCATCCGTCAGAGGAGGGGCTGTAGGCTCACAGTCAAGCGCCTCACTCGAGGAAGTGATGGCTGAACTTCCTGAGATCCTGACAATGTAAGTCCTGCCACTGAACATGAAAACACACACACAGAATAATGCTGTTATTGTCATGACATCTTCAAGAATCATGTCTCTGCTATTATTTCTGGCAATCTGAACTATTTTCTCATCTGAGAAATGGGTGTTGTGACCAGAGGAAGACCTCTCACCTGACTTTGCTCTCCTGACCCTCCTGCATCAGCGTGTTCTCAGCCGTCGCAGGCCGAACCAGGACCACACCTGATGGTAGAAATGTGGGAGATGGCGTCCAGTCGCCTGGTTTGATGTCGACGCTTTTGTCATCCTTCAGAGGAGTGGCAGCAGGTTGTGTGTCCTCGGCTGCTGCAGGACGAACCCAAGTAAGAGTGGACGGTGGCCGCTTCGTAGTAAGAGCGGGGCGTCTTTTAGGACTCAGGACTGACATCTTTGGTCTCACCATCTTCTTAAGGTTCGTCTCGGACTTGTCTGTCTTGCGTGGAGGACAAGCCCCATTGCTACGAAAAGACACACTCACTGTTACACTGATGTCCCAGAAACACGACAGGACACTAATCAAATGATAAATTATCACTAACTAACAAAGCATCACCTACAGGACTCACATCTCACACACACACTTACTTTGGGTAGTCTTTGGTAATAAATGGATGAGTGAGGACTTCACGGGGAGTGATCCTCTCATCCGCATCTATCTTCAGCATGGCCTTCAGGAGCTCGATGCACTGCTCACGCTCTGCGGCCTCAGCTTCATTATTTTCCTCAAGACGCATCTAGTTGAAGAAACAACGGTTAATCCACCATCATGAAAAGACAATCCATCATAGTGACAATGAAAGCTACTGCACACTTACTTCTTTGAGAGCGTCCAGAGACTGGAGCTTGTGGTCCTTGTTGACACTGCTGAGGTGACATCTGAAATACTCGAAAGATGTCTGAAAGAAGGTTCAAAGTGTTTGTATCAATGCTCCTCAATATCAGTCTGAATGATCGACTGTTAAATGCTGGGAAACGTAACAAGAAAATATTCTGATAAAAGATTAAAGGTCAGAGAAGGTTCACTGTGGTACCTTGAGCTCCCAGCTGTTGGACTCAGTCCTCTTAAAGAGGTTTATTGTCTTTATACCAGCATTGAGAAGGTGGTCCGCTGGCTGACCCAGGATATCAATGATGCTCTGCAGCTGGAGATTAAACACAGCATTACATCAAAATATGCAAGAGGAAGCAAAATATTGTTCTCAAGAGGGCAAAGTAATGAATCGCCATATCTGAATGGCCAGTTCTCATCGGTTGGTTAGGTTTAGGCACGAGGAGTGAGATTGGTTGGGTAAGAATATCAGGGTCAGCCAATCAGAGGCAGAGTAGGGCAGGTCATCCTGGAAAGCTTCTGTTGTCTTTTTGACAACGTGCTAATGCTAAGACCTCCCATCATAGCTAAGGTACAAAGTTCTTTGAACCACTAAACAGCAGATTGCTTCCTTCTGTCACACTCAAAGTCAATTTAGAGCATTTTCTCATCTGTTTGAAAAAAACACGAGATGGTTTCTCATTCCCTATTTCCTTTAAATTTCCTTTTGATTCCCAGTTAAGATTTCTCATCACACATGTGGGATGTATATGGACACTAATTAGAGAAAAAACCACATGCAAGAGTGAAGACACACAAGTACGAGTAACTGACAAATTGTCTGACTATAGGAGAAGACTTACTTGTGCATACTCAGAGCGTCCTGTGAACGGTAGTTTGCCACAGACCATTATGAACACCAGACAGCCCAGGGACCACATGTCAATGGCCTCAGAAAATGGACAGCCCAACAAAATTTCTGGAGACCTGAATGTGGAGGAGAAACATTACACAGGATGTTTACGCTGTCAGACTTGGGAAGGGAGCAATAAATGGTAACTACTCACTCACTCCAGTGTAATAATAGAAATACTGAACCCTACCTAAAAGCCAGTGGTTGCAGGAGCGCGCCCTGGCTGGCTTTCGATCTGGGAATGGCACCACCGAAGTCAATCAGCTTGACTCTGAAGGGTCGTGTTTGGTGATTCTCCATCATGATGTTGTGGAGGTGCACGTCACCGTGGATCACCCCGATCCCCTTCAGTGCGTCAAATGCTGTGGCCATCTGAAAGTACAAGGTCAGTAAGAATGTACCAAAGCCTAAAACTGACAGAGTGCTCAGTGCTTTGCTTTCCATCTGATGGTGCCGAGTTCATACCTGCTGGATGATGGGTCTGATGTCACTCAGACGCATAGGCGCAAAACTTGTCATTTGAAGGTAGTCGGCTAGGCTGATATCCAGCACCTCAAACACCATTGCCTTTCCATGTTTGGTTTGAAAGCAATCGATGAACTCGACGATGTTGTGTTGGTCGAGTTTGAGGCGCTTGAACCGTCTCAGCATGGACACCTGGAGACACACGGCAAGTTTGACATGATTAGTTTTTACAGTCAGTTAATGTGTTAACGTGTGAAGTCTTCATAATGTGGTGCTTAAAACTTAGCGTACAGATAATCACTATATCTTTACATAGTGACGTTTGTAGATAGCTTAAAGTAGCTTAAAGTAAAAGGAATTGCTTGTTTGCACGAGGCACTTACTGCACCTCTGACTATACAATATCTTTTACAACCGTGAACATTAAAATCAACACCTCCCACCTCATTGATGGTGTCCTCGTCGAAGTATTTAGGAATCTTCACAGCCACAGTCTGCTTGATGTCCTTTTTCCAACATTTTAACACCTTTCCGAAGCAGCCCTCTCCCAGAACTTTCAGGACCTCATATCCGCTGGGGAGCTGGACGGGTTTCATCTGGGAAGATGAGGTGGCCTTGTTGGACACATTGGAGCCCATTTTGTCTCAGAATACTGAAACAAAACAGGTGAAAACAGGAAAAAGGAGAGGTTACTTTCATTCCCTTTGAAGGACCATAACAATGTTTCAGATATTGAGTATATTTAGTTTTGCTACCATCCAACAGTTTCTAACCCGTCAACGATTAGATGACACAAAACATGTTTAACCACCGCTTCAGGTCTTTACAAAGACAATCGTGTATTTATTTCATATCCCACATTTCAGTGATCATCTGATCGTCTGAGGTCTGAGCAAAATCAGGGGAATTTCCATTAAATGTTAATGATTTCTACAGGTATCTACACATGAGAGATTTCTATGAAAAACAGATAAAACCAGAATTCTCTGAGGAGGGTAATGCAGTGATAAATGTCCTAATTCTAGCTTATAAACACAAAAAACAATGTCACAAACTAAACTTTGTCTAAACTTTGCACAATGTATATTAAATCAAGATGGGAGACGGAAGCTAACATACAAATGACTGAAAATGAATACATATCTGTAAGACACAGTCAAACACCTCAAGTTCAGGTATCTGGACGGAATTCACCTGGAAAAACACCTTAAGGTTCTTCATTACTCCCAGAATAAAAAAAAAATTAGTAACAAATCCAAATATGGCCATTGCTGGAGAATGTGTGGTAACATGTCTGCAGGTCACTATCACATTTTTTGGGAGTGTCCTAATATCTCTGCCTACTGGACAGATGTAGTCACAGAGATCAGATCTATAAGCGGCTTAGATCTTGATTTTAATGTCACTGTTATTTATTTGGGGAATGTACCAACTGAGCTGGAAACAAAAACGGCCAGATATTTACTACAAATACTACTAGCAGCTAGTAAAAAAGCCACAACCAGGAAATGGCGGAGTAAAGAGTCTCCAACAATCCTTGAATGGACAGAAATAGTTGAAGAAATGTACATAATGGAACGGTTAACTTTCTCTCTGAGACGTGCTGCTGAAAAATGTGAGAAATACTGGAAAAAATGGAAATATTATTTGAGCCATAAATGATTTCTCTCTTATGTTTATATTTTGTTTGGAGGAGTGTCCTGTTCACTTCTGCACCTGGACCAACAGCATGGACTCTCAGTTATGGACGTTTTAATGACTCAAGTCATATGAATCAGAAGATCCCTTTCATGGGTTTCAAGGACTAACGGGAACATTGCAATGTAACCTAATCTTTTTTTTCCCCTTTCAGTTTTTATAAAGCATTTCATTATACCCACGATGACCCTATCGCTCCGTCTGTCTGCAATTTTCTTTCTTATTCTTGTTCATTTGTTTGTTGTAATACAAAAACAAAAAAACAATTAAAATAAAGTATAAAAACAGAAATATTACGGGACTAAAATCCAACACACTGAACCTTTAAAACAACACAAAGTGGAGCATTTTTCCTTCTTTTGAGGCGAGCCATGACAACAAACTTTTTTATTATTTTTTATTTTATTTATTTTAACAGTGTAGTTTTGAATCTTTGTGAAGATTCTGTCCAGTATGTGATCAAGAGTGTTGAACTGTATTCACTTAATAAACAGACAGAATAAATACTCAAAACGTTCTTTGTTTGTGGTGTTTTTGTTTTAATTCAAACAACAACACAAATGACAACACTGGTTCTCAGGAACAACACCTGAACCATTTAAAACTGTTGATTTGAAAAGACTATTTACACCCTGGACGTGCGGTCGAGCTCGTGCACGCCAACACTTTTATCTCCGCAGCTACAGGGAAGATTTGAGGTTAATAAAGTGTGTAAATAACATCTTTTCAGATCAGTTTGTGATCTCGGGGCTTCTGCAGACTTGGATTACACCAGACGAGCTGTAGGAGACGTGACGTGTCTTTGGTTGTTTTTCAAACAGGTCAGTCTGCTGTTCTGAGGACTGAAGCCTACACTGTCAGTCCCCATAAGAGTCCATGTTAAAATATCTTTCCAGCAGAAATAAACTATTTACAGCTGGTTTCTGTAGATTATTTATCCCTTCATCTGAACTTTTATACAACTCACTGCTTTAAATTTAATTAAGGTTGGAAGTTATGCGCAATTGGGGGCGTGGTCTCTTTGAGTGACAGGTAGCTGTGAACTGTCTGCTGCCTCATAGACATGTATACATACATACATACATAAATACATACATATGTATATATGTCTATGTGCTGCCTCACCTCAGATCATTCAGTCACTGATCTTCACCTCTCATTGTCTTTGTGCTGTTCGAGCCTTTTGGAGGATTTTAATTCAGATACTCTTTACAAGTTACATTACAGATGAGGGTTTTACATCTAAACCCTGTGATTAGCTTATTAAATATGATGCAGTGTTACAGAGTTGAATACCAGTTGATTCAAAAAGCAGCAGTTAACAACAGGACTTCTCCAAAATGAGCACACAATAATCTGTTTTCAGCAGGAAAACTGATGAAGCCAACATGTTTATTAGTCGCAAGTCATGCGCAGTGGAGGAGACTGTGGTTACAGGACGCCATCTCATCCCTTCCCAACCTTTTCAATACCAACACGTCAAGTACAAGCTGAGTGCTGACTGAGCACAACAGTGAAAAGGCCTTCAAACATATGATCACCTGTGAACTTGAACTCTCTCAGACAACATGTCCGGTTACACTTTAAGTTCAGTTCAAACTGAGCTGCACACAGAGAGAGAGGCCCTGGTGTGTTTACACCTGCAGCTCATCTCCTCACGTTCCATCGTCTCCAGTGCACGAGACAACAACCTTGTTTATTTTGGCATTTTTCAAAAAAAAGGCCCAGCCGCCATCTTTTCCTCTCAATTTTCGACATTAAATATGTAAAAATGGATGCCCTCAAACAATAATAACAGTATTTAAAATCACTACACAACCGTGAACACATTCCTCACCTGTCGCGGGACTTTCAGCACATTCTTATCATCGAAAATCATTTTACATGGAGAAACGTCCAGTGTCACCCACAACTGACTTTTCATGAAAGGCTAGCTAAAATGCTAAAATGCTATAATCAATATCCTATCTGTAAATTCAACAATTTACCATGAGTACACTGTCAACTGAACCCATTTCTAGGCCTTTAAGAAGATGTGATAATAAAGATGTCCTACCTGCAGAGACTTGGACAGCAGGTTCTTCGCCACAGGGGTCCACCAGAAACCACTTCTCCAGCAGTTAGAGGTGGTCCACGCTCTGCAGTAGGCTAGTTGTCCTCCAGAAAAAAGAAATCCAAAAGGTTTGTGTGTGAAAAAGTGTTCAGGTGATCAGTTAAAATCCAACAGGTTAGATTGAGAATAATCTTCCAGGTAGTCGGTTTAATCCAAAGGTTTGGTTGTGGTGAAGTCTTCCAGTAGATCAGGTTTCCCAGATTCAAACTTTCCAACAACAAATCCGCAGTAGGTCAACTTGTCAAAGTTTAATGTGCGAACAGAGAAATGAACGAGGGGCTGCAGCTTTTATAGCTTTGGTCAACGTTCTGTTACCATGGCCTTCAGCGACGCGCGTGCGTGCGTACGTACGTGTGCGTGATCGAGTGACAGATTCTGTGCAGCAAATTGATTTATTTAGTTTTCTTGTGTAAATGTCGTCATTCAGTAATGTCATTTAAATGTGTCAATAATGTAACTTCATTCATGCCAATAAAGTTTATTTGAATTGATAGATGTAAACTTTGATTTGTGAGTGTGCAGCAGGTGTTTCTACAAGAGCTCCACTTATAATCTTCACTTTGTGGGGGTCTAAAATAATTAAGGTTAGGGGCAGAGATAATTAATAAATAATAAGCCAGAGAGAAAGAGGAAGAGAGACTTTTGGAAGCCCCAGCCCGCCACATCGTATGGAAGCCCGTTTCCACCGGTGAAAAAAAAAGCGATGAAAACTAAGCTTGATGAAAAAATATTTTAATTGTAAGTCAAAATTATGAGATAAAATTCAAATTAAGAGATAAAACGTCACATTATTAGATAAATCTAATTAATCAAATTAAGAGATAGAAAATCAAAATGTATCTATTAATTATGACTGTTTTTCATAATTTCAGTTTTTTATCTCATAATTCTGCTTCCTGTGAACACATATATTTCTATAAGGCTAAACTTTTTGTTATAAACATGTTAAAATGTCATTTCAGACTGACAGATGTTTACAAATAAATAAGATAAGATGTTCATGAAAAGAGGTAAAATATTACATTAAAATGGGTTCAGTGTTAAAAACAGTTCATTATGGATTAAGTTTTGGCAGACTAATAAATCTTTGTCATTGTCTTAATAAAGTTGATTGAAATACAAACAGGGTTGTTTACAGTGCACAGAAGAGTAGCGTGGTCAGCTCAGCTCACAATCTAACCTCAGGGCGTTAAGTTGTCCATCTTTAGTTTTTGTTAATTGCATTGGTTGTTACGAACTTGTCAGCCCTATCAGAAAGGTCGAGGGGCGGGAGTTAAAGGTGAACCTATAAATTGACCTTAATGAGCCGATAAGTCACAGACGTGTGAAGCTGCAGAGAGTAATGAGGTCCAGTACTGTGGTGGATGCAGAGTTTACCGACGAGTAACGGACATTAAGAAGCACGTATAAGGAAAATTCTCCGGCAAGATGTAGTATGATAAAATGGAGATGCTAAGTGTGATTAGCGCATTAGCACGCTAGCGGAATTAGCATTTATTATTGTAGTAGCAGCTAATGTTACTGTGTGTTGTTAGTATGTGCTAATGTTACCAGCTAGTTTAAAGCTCACAGACTCGGTATGAGAAGTAAATGAGCTTGTGGGTGAATTGAAGGAGACTAATAGAAATGTTAATGTACGCAGTGGACCAGGAAACCCTCTTTGGTCCCGCTGGACGAGTAAAAGTCTCCCGCTCAGCTCTCACCTCGTCTGGACTGTTGCCGCCAGCCTGTAACCTCACTGACTGACTGACTGACTGACTGTTGGCCTCAGCATCCATCGCCCTGCTCCTCACCCTTCACCCATGCTGAGTGCAAGTGAACCGACCAAGCCACGACTCAGGCCTGCAACTGTTTGTTTTGGGTTTAAAAGACTTTTTTGTGTGTGTGTGTGTGTGTGTGTGTGTGTGTGTGTGTGTGTGTGTGTGTGTGTGTGTGTGTGTGTGTGTGGAGATTTGAGAGCAAGTTCGTAACTCAAATCTGAACTTAAAGGACACCTATTGTTGAAACCTGATTTGAACTGAAGTGTTTAATGATTTGTTATGTGTTTAAAATAATTTTCTTTTATAACTTAATTCAACATTTGAATTTAAAGTACTGTCTTTGTGTCATGTTTGCTCTTAATTTTAACCACTCTCTTTTGTGCTTTTGTATAGATTTCCAAAAATCGGTCAGAAGCCTTCTCTTAAAGCGCCTGGAACCAAGTCATCATTGTGCAGAAGGCCGTTCAAGCTATGTTTGTCTGATTGAATATGCCATAGTGTATGTGTTAACGGGTTGTTTTTCTAACTTTATTACCTCATCTTAGGACTGTGAACAGTGTTGCAGACATCAGGCCCACCTCAGAAGTCACCACCCGCTCTCCCAAAGAAGAGGACGACAGTGTGTGCTGTCAAGGCTCTCAAAAGAATCAGACGAGGCAGTGCATATGCTCGTGAAGTTGAATACAACACCCTGTGATGAGAACACCCCACCTGCAGTGTATATAATCGCCTCTTCACAAACCGGTGATATAGAGCATGACGTGTCTGACGATGTTGTTTTCTGTGTGAACCATTGATCCAGCACACCAGCAGATGTATCAGTGGTTCTACCTCCTGAACTAAAAAATCGTACCACAATCAGTGATATTCAGCCAACAATACCTGGGTGTCTTAATAGTGGTGATTGTGTGATCAACGGGCAAAGCACACCTCTGGTATGTCTACAGCAGAGTGATTCTCTTGTTTTACCCGACGAGTTAGATAACCTGTATATTAACGGTGATATATTAACAGTACCCACTTGTATTAGACAGGACCTCATCAGAGCAGCTTGGTTTCCACGAGTGACTAGAGCTATCCGCTTTAAGTAAACTTTATAATCTCTGTTTAGACATGAGTAATTTGGGACCTGTAGAACAACCACATCTTGAGGCATGCAGACTAGATGGTGTCTGTAACCTGGTGAATGATGGATTTGACCAACTGGTTGGCAAAGTAAATTTGAGGAATTAAGACGGCATAACAAAGATTTGGAAAACTGAGTAAAGAAATGGCTGTAAAAAACGGCATAACAAAAACTTGTTAAAAGTAGTCCGGCAAGTAGATCTGCTGCTTTGCATAGACGTGTTCAGGCAAGTGTCGGCCAGAAATGTTGTGTCAAGGATCGGTGTACTCTCTACTTCACGACTTGATGGGAGTGCTTCAAAAATAAATATTCATATCTCTAGGTGTGTCATAGTGCTCGTTTATTAGTTAACATGGCCCCTCTTAGAAACATTTTCATTTTCAAGCATAATAGTAATTTCAACAATGATTGGAATAGTGATGATGAGAGCACTGTCCCTGCTACAATTGAAGGAATGTATGATAGATATGCTCGATATGCACAAAAGCATAATTTGCCTTTATGGATCCGACACAGATGGTGATGATGACGACAACACAGTGGATAGGTGGCATAAAATGCAGTGTAAAAGACTCCTTGCATTGGAAAAAACCGTGTGTCGAATATCATTTATTATGATGTTGCTGGTGCTGCTGTAGCTGTAACATGGTTGATGTTGGTGATGATAATGATAGTGCGGGGACTGCTGCCACTGGCAATGGAGATTTAGGCTATTCCATTCAGCCTGACTCTGCATCGGTAGTACAGAATGGTGAGGTGGAGCCTGAGGGCAGCCCCAATTCATCCTCTACTGATGAAGATGTGAGGGGATCAGGGATATACCTACTTTTAATGCCTCTGAACTGCGCCAGCGTCTTGATTTTAGACACCTTTAGTCTCGATAATCCTGAGTTGGTGCCCATGAGAGTCAGAAACGGGCTGTCTGGTGTAATTGATGGTGGATTAGGACGCATGGATGCGTACCCTCATCCCGGTAGTGTATTAAATGTGGTATTGAGGTCTCTCTCAATACCGAAAGAAATTTCACAAGTTTTGCAGAGTAATTACACGTCTATGGAGGATGATAAATTATTATTGTTTATTGTTATGGTAGTACAGAATAGAAGCGGCGGAGCCCGTCTTAGATTGGGTCAAATACCTTATGAGATTTTGGTCGCTTTCTGTACACCCTGACAATGGTGGAAACAGTAATTTGTGTTTCAGTCTCTGTCTTGCACATTATGAACAAACCACAATGACCATGTATGAAAAATTGGTGTATGCGAAAAATTGGTGTATGCAAAAAATCTTCAGAGCAAAATAGGGTTCGATCACACGCACAGTGTATCATTTCTTCCACCACACATCTGACAGCCCGCTGTTACCAAACACATGAAGCCCCCAACCCAAAGAATGTCTGGTAATACACGATGAGCACTATTATTTGATAGAAAACAAGACAGGGTTCTCGGGTGTTTCATACCATGTCATTATTGTTATAAAACATATGATTCACCCCTATACCATAATTGCGAACAAAGATGCAATGCAAATTGCGAACGCATATGCAAGTCTCAATTTTGTTACGATCAACATAAATTAAATGAGAAACAACATAATGTGATACCCTGTGACAGACTTAAATACTGTGAGGCAGTGACAGTACTGTCAGTGTTGGATAGATTCTTTCAGCTTTCTTCCTATGCCCCTGTCAAACACCAGCAGCCTTTAGGGTTTGAGGATATGGTGAAAGGCTATTTTCCCCACAAGTTCAACACCAGGGACCACAAATACTATGTGGGCCCCTACCCAGACCCGTCCTACTATGGCTGTGACAGTATGAGTGGCAGCGAGAAAACAACATTCATGAACTGGTATGACACAGTCCGTGAAGAATCCCTTAGTTTTCAGGCAGAGATTCATTGCTACTGCATCAATGATGTGGAAGTGTTGCGTAGAGCGTGTGTGATTTATCGACATGCTTTTCTCAAATGCACACAGCTTGACCCCTTTGCATTCTCTACATTGGCATCCAGTTGTATGGGGGTATTCAAAACACTGTTTCTGCCCAAAGACACACTCGCACTCACGTATGATGGTGCATACATTGAGCAGAATAAGACTTATTCAAATGTGTCTATGCAGTGGCTTGAATACCTGAGCCGTACACAAAACATTGAGATAAAACATGCGCTCAATCATGGTGAATAGCAATTTGGGTCATACTTTGTGGACGGTTACAACGCTACTACAAACACGTGCTATGAGTTTCCAGGGTGTTTTTTTTTTTTTTCCATGGATGTGTCAAATGCCATGTTCAGGCTGATTTAAATCCTGTCACCAAAGCCCCCTACTGTGAGCTCTACCACGGGTTCTGTACAAAGATTGAAGCTTTGAAAACCAGACATGGTCTACATGTTGTATTGATGTGGGAATGTGAGTGGCTAACACTTAGTGTCTGACCCAGTCATCCAAACGTTTCTGCAGGGTTATCAAAAACCAGAACGTCTGGACCCCCGACAGGCTTTGTTTGGCTGACGTACAAATGCCATGAAGTTGGCAGATGGTGAGAACGTGAAATATTACGACTTCACCAGTTTGCACCCGGCTGTGAATTTGAAAAAACAGTATCCAATAGGTCACCCGAGATAATCTATAGGGATTTTGATTCCCTTTATAATTATATTGGGTTTGTGAAGTGCACTGTGCTCCCACCAAGAGCCTTGTACCATCCTGTCCTGCCCTACAGGTGTCATAACAAACTCATGTTCCCGCTATGTTGAGTGTGTGTTTAGGCATTGAACCAGACGAGTGACTGTTCACACAGTGACAGACAGCTGTCAGGTGTATGGGTCTCGTTTGAAAAGGGGTACCAGATTGTGCACATTGATGAAGTGTGGCATTTTCCCAACAAGGCCGACGCATTGTTCAAGGATTATGTCAAGACATTTCTAAAATGTAAACAAGAGGCTTCTGGTTATCTTGGTCATGTCAAAACACCTGGTGAGAAGGAGAAATACATTGATGACTATTTCAAAAAGGAAGGTATCAAACTAGAGGCAGATAAAATCTGCGTCAATTAGGCGGTGAGGAGCTGCAATAAGCTTCTAGACTTGTGGGGTAGATTTAGCATGAGGAATAACTTGCCATCATGTGAGTTGGTAACAGAACCAGCCAGATTTACACGGCTGATGTTCAGCAATCATTATGATGTGCAGCAGTTTTGTTTCATATCAGATAATGTGGCGATGGTACAGTGGTGTCATGCTGAGCTCAGGGCGTCCAGAGTGAAAGATGTAAATATCTTCATAGGAGCCATGACAACTGCCCATGCAAACTCATGCTTTATGATGTGTTGGATAAACTACAACAATGTTTACTTTATTGTGATACTGACGGTGTTTTAACTTCACAGCCGGGTGAGTGGAACCCTCCCTTAGGTGAATACCTGGGTGATTTGACTTACGAGTTGAATAATGGTGACGTTTGTGTGTCTGTGTGTGTGTGTGGGGGTGGGCCTCCCCGAAGAAGATTACATCACTGAATTTGTATCGGGGGATCCAAAGTGTTATGCACACGGCAAAACACAAGTCAAATGCAAGGGTTTGACATTAAACCCTAAAAATGCTGCGGTGGTCACCCATAAGTCACTGGTGGGTCTAGTTCAATCCTTTGTAGCCAATCAGAATACAGACATGCGATCAGACCAAGGGTTTGATGAGACTGCAACATCCATTTAGTCTGGTGGTGAGCGGTACTTCAAATTGTGGGAAGACATATTTTGTCAAGAGTGTTATTGAAAAGGCATCAAGGGTTATTTTGCACAATGTTGTATACATTTACTTGTGTTGGCAACCTTTTATAAAATCAGCTACTACAGATAAGAGACATCAACTTTGTGAATGGCGTACCCGAATCTCTGTGATGATGTACTGTTACCACAGACAAAAACAATCTGCTTAGTGTAGATGTTTTGTTGAATGACGCCAGCAATAATATACGTTCATCAAGGAAATCTTAGTTGTGTATATATATTTAGCGCAAAATCTATTTATTAAGACGAGGCTAGTCGAACCATTAGTTTAATTACAAACTACCTTCTGTTTAAAAATCTGAGAGATAAATACCAGATCACATTAGGTAGACAAATGTTTCCTGGCAACACCAAATATTTTTTAGAGGCCTTAAATGATGCCACCAGCTCGGTCAATGGATATCTTCTTATTGATCATAAAGCCAAGACACCGGATTATTTAAGACTGCGAACCGCATTGCCGTCAGATCATCCGGTTGTATACAGCTCTACAAAGCAGAAGGTGTAACAGTGTCAACAGGCATGCAGAGGAATAACCCACACGCTGAGTGTGGGTTATTGTGGGCAATGCAAGTGCTGTCTTAATTAATGCTCTGTGTGAAATGGCTCTCAATGTAATGAGCGGCAACATCCCATTGACTAATAAACAGTACAAACGGCTGAGAAAAGGAAAACAATCATCAGACTAGTAACACATGCCTAAAAGAAGCAGGAAAAATGCTGAATACATTTTGGATGCGGTGACCCGATCAAAAAATTTGACGTCATGGACGGATCGGGGTGAGATTATCGTTGACAATCACTGTCAGAGGTTCACACTTGCATGATTTGGTAAAAAAGTGTCACTGCAACACATAATGTTTCAGACATTTCAAGACCTCTGAGGTGGGACATGTTTTTAAAAACTGGCTCGTTTTAAATGTTCCCTTATCTGCTATCAACACTATGGTGTGGTGGACTATTGCAATGACATAGATTGGACACAGCTGGTTGGTTAGATTTTTTTTTTTTTTCGTTTTTTTTTTTTTTTTTTCATATTTGTATTTATGATTTGATGTATAGAATGAGTTGTCTTTTTGCATTATTTCAATTCACTGCTGGCTACATAAATGTGTCAGTGACAGAGCAAATATAATTTCTCGATTTTTTTCTTTTTTATTTCCAATGTACAATGTTGTATTTAATGTATTTTTATGTATAAGACATAATGGTTTTCCAATATTATAATGATACAACTGATTGTTTTTCCATTTTTCATCTCCATGTATTAAATGAAATTTACATTTTGAAATGTGGTGTCAGTTATTTTTACCATTTTTTTTTTCAAGTTAATGTACAGATGTATTAATTTTTTTTTAAAACATGAATTAAAAAAACAAAACAAATTATGTTCTCCATTACTTTTATCTGAAATTAACATGTTGCATGACTTTTATCACTAGATCAGTTTTCCATGTTGTACACATGCAAAATTATATCCTTGACATACACTACCAGTCAAAAGTTTGGACACACCTTCTCATTCAATGGTTTCTTTATTTTCTACATTGTAGATCATTACTGAAGACATCCAAACTATGAAGGAACACATGGAATTATGCAGTAAACAAAAAAGTGTTAAATAAACCAGCTTATATTTTATATTTTTTCAAAGTAGCCACCTTTTGCTTTGACGGCTTTGCACACTCTTGGCATTCTCTCAATCAGCTTCATGAGGTAGTCACCTGGAATGGTTTTCCAACAGTCTTGAAGGAGTTCCCAGAAATGTTGAGCACTTGTTGGCAGCTTTGCCTTCACTCTGCGGTCCAAACCATCTCAATCAGGTTTAGGTTGGGTGATTGTGGAGGCCAGGTCATCTGACGCAGCACTCCATCACTCTCCTTCTTGGTCAGATGGCCATGACAAAGCCTGGAGGTGTGTTTGGGGTCATTGTCCTGTTGAAGAGAAAATGACGGTCCCACTAAGCGCAAACCAGATGGGATGGCATGTCGCTGCAGAATGCTGTGGTAGCCATGCTGGTTAAGTGTGCCTTGAATTTTGAATAAATCAACAGTGTCATCAGCAAAGCACCATCACACCTCCTCCGTGCTTCACGGTGTGAACCACACATGTAGAAACCATCCACTCACCTTTTCTGCGTCCCACAAACACATGGCAGGTGGAATCAAAAATCTCAAATTTGGACACATCAGACCCAAGTACAGATTTCCACTGGTCTAATGTCCATTCCTTGTTTCTTGGCCCAAACACTTCTTCTTTTCTCAGTAGTGGCTTCTTTGCAGCAATTCGACCATGAAGGCCTGATTCACGCAGTCTCCTCTGAACAGTTGATGTTGAGATGTGTCTGCTACTTGAACTGTGTGAAGAATTTATGTGGGCTCTAATCTGAGGTGCTGTTAATTTGCATTTTCTGAGTCTGGTAACTCTAATGCTAACTCTAACTCTTATTCTCTGCAGCAGAGGTAACTCTTGGTCTTCCTCTCCTGAGCTGGTACTCATGAGAGCCAGTTTCATCGTGTGTTTGATGGTTTTCGTGACTACACTTGAGGATTCATTCAAAGTTCTTGATATTTTCCAAATTGACTGACTTTCATGTTTAAACTTATGATGGACTGTCGTTTCTCTTTAGTTAGCTGAGTGGTTCTTGCCATAATATGGATTAGAACAGTAGTTGAATAGGGCTATTCGCTGTATTGAACTGTGTACCAACCCTAGCTCTGCACAACACAACTGATGAGTTTGGCCACATTATACAGATGCTGCTCTGTGAAAAGACACGTGATAGCAGCAAGTTTATTTCTACATAATATACAGGAGGAACTATATGTAGGTTGGCAGTATTTGAGTTTATTTGGTAATAGATTTCACCCACCTGCGTACACATATCCATTCTCTACCGGGCCTTATCTGCACTGGCCAAACTGTTCATATGCAGCTCTATTTAAACTGCTGCAGGTGATGTTACAGCATGGTTATATTTACATAAAGGCCTACAGTGAAGGTGGTTTAAGTGTTAAGTATCTGTTTTAACTTGAAAGCACATTTACTGTGAATATGAGTGCCCTCAGGAAAACACTTGGGGAAAACAACACAAGATCTTGAGCTTGAAACATGGCATTGATAAGCAATTTCTAATTCAGAGTTTAAGATTCATTTCAGGAGAAAAATCATTCTCCAAAGCTAACAGATACATCTGAGATTCCTTATGTGGAAACTGATGTGAAATGAAGTGAGCTGGTCTGTCTTTCTGTCTGCTGAGTGTTGTGGTCCCACTTCACTCTTAAGGCTTAGAGGGAGCAGTGACACAGTGCATGTTTAAATCATCAGCCACACAGAGGCCCTGTGTGGTCCAATAACTAACAACATACATCATTAACTGCTTACACCTGTTGAGAGAAGCTTTTGTGTTGTAAATAATGATAAACAACAATATATTTACTGCTTGCTTTAAGGTTTTCCAATGTGATAAAGGTTTAATATAAAGTTTTTTTCCCTCTGTTTGTATATATCATAACAAGGTAGTGAACTAATTGGTTATCATAGCTTAAAAATGCTGTCAGTTACCACTGGTTCTTTTCTGTTATATTTTTGAACTTATACTGACTTATACTGTACTGCAATAGTTGAAATGACTGTAGAAACCAATTCATCTGACAACATGAATGTTAGGTAATACACATGTAATGTCTATGTGATATGGCATGTTTTGTTATGGTACGCCACTTATGACAGTAGGCTGAATCTAACAAATGAATCTGAATCTATAACAAAATTGAAACCAGGTGCCAAAATAAACACTGCTTTTAAAACTTTTTGTTCAATATTAATTAAGAATTTAGAAGATGTTTCAACAGTTTATTTAAAGATCATCAAACAAACACCAACTGTATTCTCCACACATTGTAAGTTTATAAAAAAGTATTGGTTGTTAACATTTTCTGATTTACACAAACATGCATGAACAGTTCATCACTCAAGTATGTTTGGCCTAATGTTGAAAGACATGGTGAAGGCCATGTAGCTTTCAAACCCTTTAACATTCAGTGAAATAACATATTTAAAACCATCACAACATGATCATTCTCCTTGTAAATCTGATCCCTGATCTGAACATAATGTCCTTACACATTTTCTCCTTCTTCAAATGATGTTTTTCATCACTACAGGACAGTGACGACACAAAAATCATTCTTTTCCTCATCCTCCTGCACAGAGTTGACTAGTGCTATCACTTCTGAGCCTCCCTTTTTATCTCCCTTGCTCTCTCCTCCCACATCACTTTGTTCTCCCTCACTCTCACTACTCGTTTCCTCCTCGTCCTCGTTCCCACTCTGCTTCCTCTCCTCTTCCTCCTGTCTGTTCAGCGCAGTCTCCCTGAGGTTATCCCCCTCCATACAAGAGCAGCCAGGTGAATCATCGCTGTCATCCTCTTTGTGTTCCCCTTGCTTTTCATTCCTTGCTCCACAACTACCTCCTTTCCCCCCGTCATCTACCCTCTGTCCTCCTTCATCTCCCTGTCTTCTCTCTAGCTCCTCTTCATCATCCTCATTTTCTCTCTTCCCCCCTGGCCAGAGGTGAAGCCCAATCCAGTCCTCCACGTTACCGATCACAACCCTCAGCCTCTGTCTCACACCCAGCAGGAACCTGGAGGCACAGCTGTCTTGACCTGCCTCCTTCATGGCATGGAGGCATCCCACAAACAGCATCAGCACCACGATGGCCAACAGAATAAAAAAAAGCATGTACTTGTTGTTAGTGGGTTTGGGGGAGGGAAGGGTTGTGCTATTGGCTGGTGCTAAGGAAGACTGGTCGGGTTGCTCGGTTGCTCGGAAACTTGATGTCCCTATGGATGAATTAGATGGAGACGATGTTGCAGACAGAATCTGGTCAGATGTAGGACTTGGTTTATTATCTGGAGCATCATTAGATGTTGTCATGGTGCTCTGGACAGGAGAGGGGGGAGGAGTGTAGCTGTGGTTGCTTTGATTATTAGCAGAAGACCCAGCAATCAGGAGCATTACCATGAATAAAGTCAGAAACAGGATGGCCTTGGTCTTCATTGTGACTGTATGGGTCATTAAAAAGAAAAAAATCAGAAATAATAGTTAGAAAAAAGATAGGAGAGGATGACATAAAGTTACATTTAGTATTGTTGCACAATAGTATTAAGTACAGTTATAAAAAATAGGGGAATAGTGGGGGGATAGGCAGCAAAAGCAGGAATACAGATAAGATCAGATACATCATAAAATATTTTACATGAGGATGTTGTTTTCAGTTACAGGTTTGAAATCCATGAAAACTTTAGAATGAACTTGCAAATTATAAGGAGGTTTCATATAGTAATTTAATTGTCTTTATACAACACAGTGCTACACAAGAAAATTAAAGTCATTGTCCCTTCATGCTACACACCAGTGTTAAGGGCACGGGCATAAGCCTGCTGTCAACACTGGGGGGTCCAATGAGAGCCCTCCCCCTTTTTTTTAAGGGGAGGCCTTTTAAAAGTGCATTTCCCACAATTCTATGCCATTTATATATGAAAATGTATCCATTCAGAACATAGTTATCATAGTTAATGTTAACGTTATAATGCAGATGCAGCAGCTGGTAGCCCCTGCAAGTTGAGCATTTTGCTACAGATTTTTAACTGGGTTTTTTTTGTGTGTTTTTTTTTTTAAATGTTATTGTTAAAACAAGTATTACAACATTGATGAAGGTTCTCAGTCATCCAGGTCATGGTAGTTCTAAGTGCTATATCATAGGCAACTGGACTTATTTCCACAGAGTCGTTTAGGACAGATGTGAGTTCAGAGCTCAAACATACTAGAATGAATAGCTGTGGATACGAGCAGGGGCCTATAGAGCATGTACAGGGCCCAGAATGCCAGGCCAACAGTGAGTTCATCACTTTTTTTCCTTTGTCCAGTCCACATAACCAGAAGCACAGCTTTGAATCTTAGTTTTACATTTTTAGTTGTTTCTACAATTTTCTTCATACTTAATGTTCAACCCCTGCCTTTAACAGATGAACCCATCATGCATAAATTAAGGTTAGGGTAAGGGGCTTTTGAGTGATTTGCATCCTCCTTGCAAGATAGATGAGTTAGAGCTGATAGCTGTTTGTCTTCATCATTCACTCTCTCGTCTGCACTGTTTTTTTCCTGCCACAACCTTCTCAGGACTTAAAAGTAGCAGAACCAGAGCAAAAAAGAATATGAAGAATCTTCACCACCCCAGCAACAGACTATGAACAGATTCTACATTTAAGTAAATCCAACACAGAAAGTGACCCTGTGTACAATTTCTATTCCATAGTTTGCTTAATACCTGTCACATGTATGTACATTTTACAATTCTATAGACTGAGACGTTGCACATCCCACCCCCAGAGAAGGCCAACAGACATTATAGCATTTTTACACTTAATTATCTATAATTCTTTAAACATAAATTTATGTTTTTCTTGTTCTTAATCTTTTTCATTTTTTTATGCTCAACAGCATTTTAATCTGCATGCCACACTGCATTTTAATGCACATGACCACGTGACCTTTGACCATGAGAGTGATAGCCAAAGCTGTGAAGAGCCATGTTTAAAAAGTAGTCCAAAAAAAAAGAGAGAAGAAGCAGCAGTCCTCTGATGTGGCTAACAAATAGTAACAAATTATTCCCAGTTTACCTAAATCAAGCAGCCAATTACCATCAATGCTAATTTGGATGATGTAAAGGTCAGGTGTAGGTGGGCATAAATGGCACAGAATAAAAATAGTCCACCTAAATGAGTCACTCTCTCTGAATGACAATGATGCCACGGATGGTTGGAACAGTACACTAATATTGATAGTGAGTACCAAAGCTCCATCTGAATGTCAAAAACTTGAGGTGAGGTGCACCACAGAGTTTGACACATTTAGATGTGATAATTGTATAGCATTTTTGGAAGAATAAAGATAGAGAAAAAACTTTCTCTGGATAATTTCACAACCCTTCAATATATACCGTGTAGATGTGCGGCCCAGTTTCATTTCAACCACAAATAACAGCCGAGCACAAAAGGGAACAGAAAAAAGATACGCACTAAAACACTCAGGAAACATTAACAAACAAGCACACACACTTGCACCGAGGGGGTCAGGATGTGGCTGTTTCTGTGTGCCTCCTACCTCTGTGTCACGCAGAAAATAACAGGAAATCAAGTTTTGCAGCCACCTGCAACTTGTCTGCATTTAACAGCAACTGCCAGTAAGCAGGTGGCTCTGTAACTGGCATCACTGCACTGCTGTGATGCATCAACACATCTTTTCTTATTCAGCACAAAACATGGGGAAATACTTCTCTCACATGGATCCATTTTAACTGCCTTTATTCATTATAAACTCTTTACATGTTTTTCATGTGATTCCAAACCTAATATCACATTCATTGTAATGTAATTCCTAATCCGATTTTTCTTCAGATATTTATTAAACAATTTTAGCAGTGACTGAAAAAAATAAAATAAGGTAATATACATACATACATACATATCTATATATCTATATATCTATATATTATTTTATTTTATTTTACTTGGACATAAAGCTATTGTTTTGACCTGAATTAAGTTTTTACAGATGTTTTAATACTTACTGACATTTCCTTTCTGCTAGTGACATTTTACAATTATGGTAAAGATCATCAGGATGCTTTTCAGACCTTTTCCATACATATCTTATACAATATATATTTTTTGTATCTAATGTAATGTATGGTCTATACACAGAATAGAGAAAGGAGCCAAAATGAGTGGGAAACAGTTACATCATCAGCAAAGAACCTTACAGATGTATATCAGTTTATGTGAAGACGCTTAACTAAACTGAAAATGAAATTGTTTACTTACTTGCTGAGCTGATAATCCAAGTAATGAGTCTAAGAGAACGAGGAAAGATAGAACAGAGTTAAAAGGTGAAGGAGGTAATGCTATAGATGATTGAGGTGAGGAGAGTGTTAGGAAGAAGAAAGTAGACACGTGGAGGACGAGGGGGAGGGAGCGAGGGAGGGAGGCTGAACAACAGTCAGAAAAAAAGTGAGACGCGCGGGAATGTTTCAGTGTGACACAGTCAGCCACTTAGTCACTGGTGTGCCTGGATGTGCCTGTGCCATCTAAATCTACAGCTGGCACACCAAACAAAATCATAAGAAATATGAGTTAGGCGCAAATAAAAAAAAACTTTTTTAGGCTATGACACTTTATTTATTTACTTTATTTATTACATTTATTATTTTATTTAAAATAACATGAAAAATTAGCTTTAAAGAGAGACTTTCATATCACTTGTAATGAAAACTCAGAATTCAAATGAGTGCTCGGTCTCTTTGAACCACTTGCTGCTTTTCTATTATTTAACTGCTAGTCAGTGATGGATCATTACAGCAAAGATGCCATAACAAAGCTCTCTGCATATATTTTTTAAGAGGCGGAGGGATAGATGTCAGAAATAAAATGCAGTAGGGAAAAATCTGATGCCGACTTTGGGGATGCTCCTAAACCAGTGCCCCTAAACCAAAACCGACCCGTCCATCCACGGCTGCGGGACACAGTGCCTATACTGTTGCAGATCTAACAGCAATAGATGAACATGCAGATGTTTAGTGCATAGACCAACATTGGAGTTGCAGCATGCGTCTGCCACCTTATTTCTTGAAACTATCACATGTTGCAAAGCAGTATCGTGCTATCGATGCAATGTATAAAAAGACAGAAGGCAAATATTCAAAATAATGTTTTAATGAGAGACACAAACACTGAAGGCTCTCGGGCCGTAACAGAGAGCTTAAAATAATGAGTAAAAATGTATTGATCTACATATCACTTTTTGCTTTGGTTGTAGCTCATCTTATATTCCAAAGGCCCACCTAAATCAATATTTCTGGTGACACTACTGGTGTGAGAAAACATCAAAAAATTGGTTGGTGATGTTATTTTTACACCAATTTGTGATGTTTTTTTATGTTAACTGGCCAACCCAGATAGCAAAATGTACCAGACACCCTCATCCAGCCCACATATCACGTGGAATGATGGCACTTGGGTGGTCCGCTCCTGCCACATGCCATAGCATGGCCAGACGTCAGCCAAGAGCAAACCAAATAAACCAAAACTGGCCCAAGAGCCAGATCCAGCACACCAGAATAGAATGAGCTCGGCCCAGATTTGGGCCAGATCTGGTTTATTTGGTTCGCTCTTGGTTGACATCAAGAAGCGCAAGGAGCGGACTGCCCAAGTCCGATCTTAGCTGGTTTAAGTGGGATTTTTGCCCATGAGGATACTGATGTGCAAGTGAGGGTGATAATATCCCTTTTAGTAGCTTTGTAATCCAGATCTAAGCTGCAGTGTCTTATGCATATTTTGTGAAATAATAATAACAATTTATCCATTCTCTGCGTTGATGACAGTTATTGTTGCCCATGATGCCCATATTGACCAATGAGAGGCTTGGTGAGAGCCGGGTGCCAAAAATTGATGCACAAGCATTGTTGACTCCTGCTTAGGTTCACATTCTTTGTTGCAAACAAATGTTGAGTTCAACATTCACCAAAAACACTAGCACATTCATTCACAACAATGCCTCTGGTTAGCCACACTATGTAGCCCAACATGTCACAGAGATGTTTAACCCCTCACTCCTCCTCACATTTTTAATTTCACCTGAAAAGGGTGGGACTTTAGAGGGTGGACTTGTTCTTTAATGAGACAGCTTGGGCCTGCAGTGAGTGTACATCATTGACCATTCAACACAATACACACCAATATAAAAATAAGAGAAGGCCTGACAAAAGCCTAAAACATTGGCAATTACATAAAGCCTTTTAAAGAAAGGTATGAAATAGCTGAACTAACGTGAGAGAGGGTGGAGACCATCTTGTTGGTGGTTTTCTCATGATTAGTATTGTAAGGAGCTTCAGCCATCTTACTAAAAGAAGGTAGACTGCAGTTTGCATGCGAATGCAAACAGGCTCTAGGTGGGGCTGTTGATGAACTCTGAGACACTAGAGATGTACAGGACACACTGATTAACAGCAGCACACTTCTAGCAACACACTGCCAGACAATACATGCTTACACACAACATGGAGCCTCGGTTAGGAGGAAAATATTTCGCTGTCCATTTCACTTTAGGTAAGCTAAAAATAATAACGTTCAGCTAATTTGTTTCTTTGTTAGTAATTATGTACAGTGTTGCTAGATTGGGCCTCTACCCAGTTGGGATACTTTTTATTTAATTGGGCACGTGAAACTGTACCATTTGGGTGGTTTCATCAACAAACAGTTCGTGGAACAGAAAAAAATAGTCAACAGCAATGTTTTCCTGTAATCCACAGACTGAATTGGGACAATGTTTCTGAAAACTAATCAGTGAAAGCTAGATAGTACAACTGGTAAGTAAAGAAAGACATTTTGTGATATACAGCAGTATATACATATATGCAATATAAGTATGCGCCTCTCTTAAAGCTTTCATATATATATAACAAAACTGTTTGAAATGACTATAAAAAAAGAAAATGCTCAACTCATAGTGATGAGCCTACAGAGAATTACCTGCTGAATCCGCAGCTCCCCTTGGCTTGACAGAGCTTTGTGGTCAAAATAAAAATCTGGATCCAGTGGATTTCAATAGATTTTATTCTATATTGGATTAGGCTTGATTGAATAAAATTGAGCTGCTGGGCCTTGGCAGAGATTTTTTGCTCTGCTGTGCAACTCTTATTTAGGCTACTTTTTACCATTTGGCTGGCATCAACAATCTTAAATATAATGAACTTCAGTAGTTGGCTGCATTTCCTCCTGTTTCCTACAGCCACATCCTGACCCCCCTCTGTGCAAGAACTGCTATTTTTATATATACAAAAAGCACAGTGTTAAACAGGCTCTACCTAACATCCTTTGCAAAGATGACCTGTGAGTGTCAAAAGTTGTGGTTAACCTTGTTTTTCCATCTGCAGCACTTGTCTTTACTCAGTCTACTACACACTACCTCTTGGTTTGATTTAGAGACAAAGTCTTCAGTGTAGATGTGCATTAAACAGTAAATTCAGTCAAAATGATGTGGATAAAATAAAGATTTGTTTTGTGTTGAGAGTTATGGAGGAACAACCTGTACATGTGACTAATGTGGGCTTCTGTATTCAGGGGAACAGAAACAGTTTCTCTGGAAATGATGTTGTACTTCTTCTTAACCCTTTGCAGAGCACAGGTGACCTTGTCTGCATTAAAGGGGCACTGTGTAGTTTTGGAGAAGAAATTCAAAGTCAGAATTTTAATATTTTCAATATTAATGAGGTAATAATGCAAACTTTTTCCATAAGCAAATAAACAAGCTGTACCCGGAACACTGTTTGAAGCTAGAAAGGTGGCAGGGTCCGCCACATATACACAAAGTAAAACAGTATAATTGTGTTGTCCTTTAAGGTCAGTTTGTTTATTCAGTTTATTCAGCCATGAAAACAAAGAGAGTTTGATTATTTAGTTTGTTTAGACAGAAACATTTCTTCTTCATGAACATTTCTTCCCCAAAACTACAGCGTGCTCCTTTAAGAGAAACCTTGTTTTGTTATATCATACAAGACATTAACAAAAAAACAGATCACATAAAAATAAAACACAAAAACACACACATGCAAAACAAAACAAAACACATCCACAGTGCTTTGACTTCATCACAGCTCTCGCTTGGCTAGTGACTGTGTCCCCTGTAGTCCATTATTTTTCTTCTTGCCTAGCAACAGCATATCTGTGAATATTTTCCAGCTCTGATCTAATTCAGTCAACAAAACATTTACAGTTTCATCAAAGTAATCTCACAGCCACATCTTCTCTTTTTCAGTTCTGCTGTGTTGTGTGTTGGCAGATGAAGATAAGGAAACAGTGAAAGCAAGAGAGGGAGCGACTGTCACCCTAAAGACAAAAGAAACCACACGCAAAAGTAATGTACAGGTATTGTGGACATTTGGACCCATGAACCCGAACACGCGTATCGCCAGTGTGAAAAAGTGGGAGGTCTATAGTGATTACGACGAGCAATTCAGAGACAGACTGCAGCTGGACACTCAGACTGGAGCTCTGACCATCACTCAGCTCAGAGTCAGTGACACTGGTGTTTACAAGAGCCAATCCATCGGCACCAACATTATTTCTCAGCATTTCCACCTAATTATATACAGTAAGTAAACCTGACTGTTCGCTTAGTTAAACTGACTAAAACCAATTGTAGAGGAAGGCTGCATTATTCCCTCCACTTTATAAGGTCATATAAGATTCATGTGTGGATTCACAGAGTAAATATCATTGTGCGCTTAACCCATTAATGAATGTACTATTTTTAGTATGTTAAGGCATGATATCTAGGTGAAATCAGAGGTGTAGCCACATGTCTTTAGTTTCCACAGCGTTTGTGTTTCTACCTTTTACAGAAAAATTCTGAGGGGTTTCTTCTTAATAAGTAGACAAGATGGATCAAGATTATTGATATTACATTGTTCTGAATCCAATGGTACCAAACATTAGATATAATTCTTGGTAGTGTTTGAAATACAGCCATTTCTGTATCATGCTATTTTTGGCCAGGGGTTAAAGGTCCTATTTGTAAGAAAAAACAGTATTTGAAGAACTGGGAATGAGACTCAAAAACCAACGGTCTTATGTTAAGTCCCAAGGGACCAGGAAATGGGCCAGATGGGTCCTGGAATTTGGTCCAACAAATAGTAGTCCTCAATGTAGGCTGGAGTCAAGAAACAGGCTAGATCACTGGAGAGGTGCAAAGTCTGGAACAAAGGAGTTCATTGGGTTCTACAAGGCAGCAACTGAAACATTTCTTAAAGACTCGCCCCTGAGGGCAAATTCTAATGGTGGATGACATTGTCCGAGTTGTCTCTGGCCCTTATCATTGGTTGACCTTTCTATCACACCCAATGCTTCACTCCATTAGCTTTGTAAATTAGCCAATAGTATCTTTCCTAAAATGTATAAAAGGTGTGGTCAGTATATGATTAAACTCTTGCCCCCCCAGAAGAAGTGCACTGTAAGCGCTTGTGTGCATGCTCTGTGCTCCTGCAGTGTGATCATTTGTGGCCCCCACGAATGATTCTTCTTAAATAGAATCCTGTGTCTGAATAAGCTTAACAAACATACAGTGTTTTGGGGTTTGATATCTTGGTAGCTGTAACTCTGGCTTGGTCCTGCGTCATCTGTGTACTTGGTTGGAAGCCAGTGAGGGTTCCGTGTCGCTGCACTTATTGTTGGTCAGGGTAGCTGCACAGTGGGGCCAGGAAGTATGTGAACATGTCACATTTTATGCCCCCTGGTGAAACTCACCCATGAATAGGCACTTTGAGCCCTCAGAGACAAAAACCTTTACCAGTCCTCTCATCTGACTCTGAGTATATTTCTCAAAATGTCACAGTGCTACTATAACAACCTCCTCACCTTTAGCCCTGAGTTGTTCAGTGCCAATAACCAAAGACTGTATTTATACTAGAAAGTTCTCAGTTGCACTCTTAAAAAACATTTTGACTGCTTGTCTTTCCCCAGGCTCTGTACGCCCTCCATCCATCAAGGTCAATGCATCTTTGGTCAACACAAGCTGTAGCTCAGTCTGGGTGGAATGCTGTGTGGAGAACAGCAGAGAGCTGATCCTGTCCTGGTACAGAGGGAGAGAAAGACTGAAAGAGACAAGTGGTCTTGATCTGTCCTCCAGGCTGTCTCTTGTTTTGGAAATAGAGTCCCATGATGAAGACGACTACAGCTGTGTGGCTGAAAACCCCGTTGAAGAAAAAGCCACTAAACTCAACAGAGAGGACACATGTCCAAAGAACACAGGTATGATGATGATGATAAAACATGGGAAAGACAATCCTGTTTTTTTGTCTCTTTTTACTCTTTACATTAAAAAAATGATGACATAGTTAATCATGTAGTATGATATTGCAGCTAGTGAAAACTCAATACCATTAATGTTAATGTCTTGGACTGTATGTATTGTTCAATTTTTTGTGATATCTGAATACATTAAATAAAAATCAAGCATAGTGACTCTGAAGTCCCTGATTTTGTTGAAGTACCTAACAGTCCTCAAACTCTTGGTGTTTTGGTACTATAACAAATTCAGGGAGGTTTTCTTCAAAGGCCCAAGCAGTACTCTTTCAATGTCATTCCCTCAGAGAGTAGCAGCTGGTGTCACACTGAAGCAACAGTACGACTGGTTATCTCTGCTATAGTTGGCATGGTCTTGATTATTCTTGTGGTGGACCACATCAGACTCGGAAGATGAACCTAGCTGGAGTCCTGAGGATCATGTCATCACATCGTTATCACAAAGACATGGAGGGTCTCTCAAGCTTGACACAGGCTGGAAAATGTAACTAATGTTCAGACAAACTGTGTTTTATGAAGCATTCATGAGTCCACATTGTAATCTCCTTTATACAATCATGTGTTTGACAAGTGGTGAACCCCACCCTTGATTGTGAACAACAGAGCCATTTGATGACGTCCCTTTCATACCCAGTCATGATACCAATGAACCCGTTTACCTGTGGAATGGACCTCTTCCAAAAAAAGATTCAAATTGGATCCAAATCCAACTTGTTTGAAAAGTGCTGCTAGCATCAAATTCAGAATAAACAGACATTTACAAATATCAATAAATACAACATAAATATATTGTTTTATGATTAAAAATCTTTTTTTTCTGGCTCATGAAGAAATGTTATGGATGAAAATTGTTCAGAAACTGCTGTTTCTTGCTTGGCTGAGGTTGGATTGTTGTTTTTGTACCAATAAAGAGTAACTATGACATCTGTGTCTGCAAACTGCCTGTCCTATGCTTTAAGACAATTTATAATGCCTCTGTCTATAAATGTTACTGCCTGATCCTGAAACAGTGATGATGTAGTACATATATGTACACTGGAAAAAAAGAATTAAGTTGATAGAAATTCCAAAATAAAACCACTTAGATGTTGGTTGTTAGTGCTGAGATAGCAAGAGTTGTCTGGTGATTGAACCCCAAAGACAAAGTGCTGATCACGGCAGTGATATACTATATTCAACTGTAGTGGGTCAGATGATATTGTCGTATAAGTTTACCCTCAACCTCAAGACACCTTTGGATGTAAAGGCAACTTCTTCTTGGAGCATAATAAAGAACAGTGGCACTGGGCCTGATAATGTGTGATTAATAAAACAATTAGGCTATATATTATATCAGACATTTACTCACTTGAGTATTTCCATTTTATGCTACTTTAGGCTTCTCCTCAACTACATCACAGAGGAAAATACTGTACTTTTTACCCCACTACTACATTTGTCTTCCAGCTTTAATTACTAGTTACTTTTAACATTACTTTTTTTCCCTCCCCTTCCTGTCCAGTCAAAACCATGCATCTCCATACTTGTTGATGTTTAATGTTTCGGATAAATTGAAGGATGAAGTGTTCCTTTCTGTATTGAGGATAATCTCCTTCTTCTTCAGCTAAAATAAACTGTTTTGAAATCTTGTTTTTTTTTAAGATATAAGGCATCATCACAAACTGAAAACAGGCTGTTTTTCTGTGGCTACGTGGTTCTCACAGGACAGCCATGCTCAAAAATAATCTTTTAGAATATAATGCATTGCTGTAGATTAAACTAGCCAACAGTATATAAAAGGAGGTAAACTGAACACAACCTCAAACATCTACATCAGTAAAATGTCACATACCCATCAATGCAGTATAATCTACAATAATCCTAATCCACAAACATCAAAAATTAGCTTCCAACTATAAGGGAATATTTTAGTGGAAACAGCTATCAACATGTTGTTCAAACAATCTCAGCAATACAATGCAACACATCTTCTTTGTAGCATCCATGTTGTTTCCAAAAAAGAGCTTATGAAGCTAATTAAATCAACAAAGTCGACTTTCCAGGTCGGGAAAAGAAACCATCAAAGGAGCATGAGAATGGCACCATGTTATGTATGATGCAAACACGTTAGTGTAAGCCCTCCTGGAACCCACAGTGACTAAATTGTTGTGGCTGAAGTTAGAAGAAAAAATAAAAGCCTTAACATGGAAGTCTATCAGAGTGGTCTGGGTGATTGTTACAGACCCTCTACCACAAAAGGCTCGCAGAAAGGGTGTAACATTTTTAAAAGGACACTCAGACACCAGATGTTAAACAGTTAAACAAAAGTTTATTTTAAATCAATCAATGAAGCTCAAGCAAAGTACCTACCAAAAGAGGATGGAAATCTCAGCTGAAATAAAAAAAAAGGGGAAATCACTGAGTCAGTCACGGAGTGGGCCGTTGCACCCAGCTATCCCCTCTAAACTATCATAAATGGAAAGAACAAAGTAGTCTAACCCTAAATGAAACAAAGAAAACTGAAAACTGGACTACCGGTGATCAACAACCCAAACTTACAAAACAAAACCCCAGCACTGAAAAACATGCGGGGGAAAAGACAACAAAGAGAAAAAAGGGGAAAAATATAACCCTTCTGATGTGAGCTGGGCAGTGGCTCCAGAGAGAGTGAGCTTTCCACTCAATCCTCCTCAAATGCTGTCATCAGGTAATTGCCACACGCCTGGGCAGGTGTGTCTTCCTGGAAGATAAAAACACAGACAAAGGAAGAGAGGGCGCTAGATAGAGAAGAGAGAAAGGGCAACAGAGCCCCTACAGGCCCACACGTAACAGTGATTTACAGCTAGATTGAAATCGCCCATTTGACTTAGGGGTAACACTTTACAATAAGGTACACAGAAAATGTGAGTAGTTACTGAGGAGCCAGTAAGCAATGAATCATAAAGGACTTGATAGATAATGAAAGGTTAATGAGTAATTCCTCACTAACTATGATTTCAAGATTATATAGTAGATAATGATGAGTTACTAGAGAACAGACTAGGTGATAATATATTAATTAATCATCAGGTAATGATTAGTTCATAAATATCTGTGAATTCACATACTTATCACCTTCTTAATGAGTTGCTCTTCATTCATTTTCAACCAGCTGCTGAGTGAAATGAACTAGTGACTCCTTACTTCCTAATTACTGAATCATTAGCTACTCTTTTTGTGTACCCTCAAGTAAAGTGAACATCATACTGAGTAGTTACCCAATATAAACTCATTAGTTACTCATTTCTTTATCATTAGCTACTAATTACTTTATCATTAGTTACTCTTTTTGTGTACCTCAAGTAAAGTGAAGCATCATACAGAGTAGTTAACCAATATAGACTCATTAGTTACTAATTACTTAATCATTAGTTACTGTTTCTTTTTGAGTACCTTCATATAAAGTGATAGATAATACCAAATAGTTACTGACTAGTCTCTCAATTCTTAATGATTAGGTACTTAGTATTTCCTGGCAGTTAATAATAATAATTTCTTTAACAACAGACCAGAGACAGCAAATGTTTTAAACAATTATATTCACACTGCATATACACCAATATTAATATCTAAGTCATATTATTTAGCATTAGTGATGTTGATGCCTTAAAAGTAATTGTGAGCTTCAGTCGACTTCCTTTTGAACCAGCTGCCATGTGTTTCCAGTACCAAGGATCGCCTCGAATCCCACACTGGATCAACCGTCCTGCTGCCACTGATTTGGACCATCTGCCTGCTCCTCCTCCTCCAAAATAGTCAGTAACTACTCTGTGTTATGGATCATTTTATATGAAAGTATACAAAAAGAAAGAGTAGCTAATGATTACGTAATTAGTAACTAATGAGTCTATATTGGTAAACTATTGGTTAACTATTAACTGCTAGTTACTGAAGCAAATAATAGCCAAGGTGTACATCCTCTCATTTACCTATTGTTCAATGTTCTTACATTGTCATTTGAGGTGGTGCACCATAGGGTAACTTTATTCCGTTATCTCCTTTGTTGAGAGATGCTTCCTCTGTGCTTCGCAACACCTGCTGCTGCTGAGAACAGCAGAGATGGAAAGCGCAGGGCGCGTGGGAGGTGAAGGAAGGGGGAGGAAGGAAGGTGTTCTTCTGAGAACAGCTCTATAATCCCACAGCACACTACCTGCTCGGCACCAAACAGCAGACAGACACAGTCAGAGACAAGCTTGTAAACATAGTGGAACATTACGGTTCAAAATTTCATGACTCTTCTGTCTTCCCTTTTACTCCATACACCATGAAGACTCCCTTTGGATGGGGTGGGGTACTGTATCTTATTTCCCAGAAGCAAATGTCAGTTATTTTTCGTGGGTAGTTTATCTCCACAGTTTCCTTGACTGAGTCAGCCTCATTGCACCTGTCAAAACTAGAGCATTATATTGATCTTAGACCTAAGGTTTCTCCTAGCTTACTAGTGTCCCGTTGCAGGAAAATGGTATGGATGAAATAGGACTCAATGGGAACAAAGAGACTAGACTACAGAGAGCTGGCTCCATAACAATCACAAATCAAGCTGTTGCACTTGACAGGTGTGTTTCATGGCGACGGAACACAAGACGAATTGAATTCTGTAAAAGCTAACAGTGGGTGGTGTTATTCTACATTATCAGACTCTTCATGTTGATTAACATGACTGGAAAAATGGTCTTAATGTTTGTCTCCTTTTCGAGTTATAGCCAATTCTTCCAGATCCCTGTGTTCCAGTTTAGGCAGCAGGGTAAAACAACGGACAGGAACACTATTCCTGGGAAATTCCACCACTTTGTTGACCCATATAGTTTGATTGATGTAGTTATTCAATCACCTTGTCGGGAAGAAACATTTTTTTCTTCCTGTAACATACTGTAACTCACAGCTGACACAGGAGGCAAAGTCCACAGGTTTTATTGTTTGAAGGAGTTGGCTCAGTGTTGATCCATGTGTATATAAAGAACACGGAGCCTCCTGTCATCACTGCTCCACTACACTGATACCTGCGGACCACTTCAGATTTACTCACTGCTGCTTCTCTCTGTAAGTCATGATGCTCCTGTGTTCCTCTTTTGTGTTAATGTATTTTTCTTACATTTCGTCTGACTTTATTTTCTCCTCTTTTCTCTCCACAATGCCTCCTTTTGTATTTGCAGATCTTTGAGCATCCATCTCCCACCAGAGAACAATCAGCTTTCACCATGAGGACTCTACTGATCTTTTCTGTTATCCTCTGTCTTGCTCTGTCCATCAGGGGTGCAACAGGTGAGGCAGAATACTGGTACATTCAAATACTTGTACCAATTCATAACATATTTAGAATTGTGAAATGAAGGATGATATATTGAAACATATTTCTAGGTAAAGAGATAATGAAAGTATAGGTAATGGGGAGGGATCGAATGAGGGTTCAACATGGCAAGTTTTTCCTCACTCGAATTGAGGGTCTAAGGACAGAGGATGTCGTTCACTGTACAGATTGTAGAGCCCATTGAGACAATGTGATTGTGATTTTGGGCTATATAAATAAAATTGATTTGATATACACTTTGTTTCAGACAAGTGTAAATTTTGTCAGTTTTGTTTTTGGATTTGCTTTAGATCCATGTCAGCTTTAGTCGTAGTTAGTCAGCCTCATTCTCTTTATTTTTCATCAGTTTTATTTGACTAAAACTCCTGACACTTTGGTTTTAGTCGATCAAGCTTCAGGAAACTGCTCTCCAATAAAATGTCATCCTGTTGGTTATACTGATGCTGAAATTTAGCCACAGCTATTGATCATATGAGGAAAATACAGCTTTGCAGAGGTGATATTCATTTAGTCGATACATGCCAACGAGAAACATGATCCGTTCTAGACTGTGTTATATTCATGAGTGTTTATAATTATTTGTACACAACCATATGCAACATTTTTGCATAAGTAGTGCATGAGTAGAACAAGACACTTGGCTACAGATCAGCATATTTTATTAAAGCCTAAAATCGTAAAATGTTTTCAGTAATTAGTAGATGTCGCACATAGATACATGAAATGTGTGTAGTAAGTACAGCCTGTTGAGCGTGCTTTAGCAGGAATAACATGCCTAACACTCCAAATTAAACAAACATGTCTTAAGCAGGAGTTTTTCCAACTTAGCTGGTTAAACTTAGCTCAGTTTATTGGCTGGAACCCCATATGTAAGCAATGGCACATTGTTGTGAGATGCAAATAATACCTAAGGGTGCACCACTGCCCTTTGTAACTGGTGGCTTGGTTAAAATCACAGTTTTCTTCCCAGCTATTTTGTAGCTGTAGGTCTTCTTTCCTGACAATGACACTCACTGTTTCTCTCTGCTGCATTATTTTTTAAGTATTGTAGTAGTTGTAGTATTGTTGCGCCTTTCTGTCCAAGCCTCACTGTTGCTATCATTTACTTTTCCTAACATGTTGGCCAAGCTTCTACAGCCGTGGGGTGCAGCTAGCTCCAGGCTTTAGAATTGTTAGCGGAGCGCAGCTTATGTGTGAAGTCACCAGGAAGATGAAGCAGACATGCAGGAATAGAATTATGCAGCCATCCATTGACAAGAGGGAGACTGAGATTACAAGATCGATTAAATGTTCTTCAACAAAAGTGAAGAGAGATTTCATTTCATACCTTTTCCTTCAAAAATGAAGATGGATGCAGATTAAGTCCTAGTTAATGTTTAATGAAGTCAGTTTTATCTCGTTGGCAAATCATCTTCATCATGGAAAAAAAGGTTGTTTTTGAATTGAGGTGTTCACACTATTTGATACGACACAAACACTATTGGGGCAAACAGTGAGGCTTCAACAGGAAAAGGATCTGTGAGACATTCAGAGGCTTTTCCATACACATGTTCTGGCTCGGCTCGACTTGTTTTGAGGACTGCCACGGTCAGAAGACGTCACCGCAGCCTGCTTGGAGGTGGGGTGGGTGTGCTTTGGCCCTCCTCAGCGCGTTTTAATTCAGTAAATCAGTGCAGCACAGTTTGACTCAGCGCTGCCAAAAGTGCCAGTGGAAAAGCCCCAATGGTCTTTGTTCCTGATTTCTCTGGTACATAACTATATAACTGTAAAAACAGTTAACTATCTTTGCCCTTCTTTCTGTCAGTTGGTCCAGCTGCTGCTGCAGTAGAACAGGAAGACAAATCTGAACCAAAACAAGGTAATTGGCACATATTTTAAACTTTCCATTTTGATGAGTTAGATGACATCTCATTATGTGTCACTATGTATTTTTCTCCAACATCTTCACTTTACTGCAGCTGTCATTACTGTAACATGAAGCACCTAGTATCATCATGTCAGACATTTCCCATGTTTTAGTGAATCATTGCTGATTCAGTTTCCCATTTTAAATACAGTACAGACAATACTCTTGCTTGAGCTGAAGTCAACTTGAAGGTGAAGGGGACAGTACATTGTCACCTTATTAATTCATTCCTTTAGGTAGGCAATAGGCCTGTATAGCAATAAACCAATCTGCTGCACCTTATCACCTAAAATCTTATAAAGTTATCAACTAATGCCACCATATTTACGGAGTCTTACAAGCTGCAAAGTAAATTTACAAAAAAATAACACATTTGACCTTTAAAATGTTTTCTGTCTATCTTTCTGTACAGTTATGTCTACATAGAAAATGATGAATAATGAGTGAAAGCTCACACAAAGACTATATAAATATATATTATAAATATAAATATATAACCTCATACATTGGTTGGTTGATTTTTACAGAACTGGTTGCTGACACTGCTGTTGTTGCCAACAGAGCAGCTCAACGTCAAGGTAAGAAAATCAAATGGTAATAATAATAATAATAATAATAATAACAATAATAATAATAAAAAAATAGCAGCAGCCTGTGTTCCTGTGAGATGTACCATAATATATATATATGTATATATATATATAATATTGATATTGATATTCATTTAAATTATTGTTATTGTTTTTTCTAGCTCGTTTCCAATTTTGTCTTGATGGATGGCTTAGTTTTCGGGGTTCCTGCTACTTCTTAGAAAACTACCCTGATACCTGGGGAAACGCTGAGGTAATAACATAATACTCATAATGAAAGAAAAGGTCTCTTTTTTTAGCATTACTTAAAAATACATTATATTGTTTCGAAAAGAACCAAAGCAACCTCCTCTTCTTGTCCTGCAGAGCTTCTGTGCTGGCTTTGGTGGCACTTTAGCCTCAGTCCACAACATCTGGGAGTATCAGTTCCTCCAGCGTATGGTCAACACTGGTGGTCATGCTTTTGCCTGGATTGGAGGTTACTACTTTGAGGTTTGTACAGACATTAAAAAGTCTGGATTTTCAAAAACCCTTGGTTATTATATGCGGTCACCTTGCAAAGCCAACAAGTTCACTCCCAACTTGTCAAGTACAGCAGCTTGGTTAGTGGCCTTAACTTTCACACTATTTTGCTCTACCTACCCCTCTAGCATCAATTTTTGTACTGAAAGGCGTGAAAACTGAAACGTCTGGTTAGACTTTCAAAATAAAGCATGCTGACAAACAGTTCACATATTATGACATATTATGACTTTTGGACTGTTATTAACATTATCAAGCAGTTGCGGTTTGGTTAGGTTTAGGAACAAAAACTACTAAAAGATCATTCTTTAGGTTAAAGTTGAGTAGTCTCCAGAGTCTATGAGGGTGACTCCCCAGATGGTTCCAAATGGATGGATCTGGTGCCTAAAATTAATTATGTTTGTGAGTTTTCTCGTAAACTACAGCACTTATATGAATCCTTAAAGTCTGGAACATGTATCCCACACTCACCTATCACTATGCCTTAGATGTAAATTAACAATTTTGTAATATTTTTCTAGAATTGAATTATGATTTGTGATGACTATGCATGCCATGGGGGGACTCTCACCTGTGACATTCCTTTGGCTATTACATGTGTTACCATTTTACCTAATCTTAAAATAGGAAGTTCAGCAAAGTCTGTGCATGTGTCTGGGCCAGTGCAGTGTCCACAGTGTGGAGGAGGGTTTCCAGTAGAGCTGTTCATTGAACAGCAATTTTCAGCTTTTAAGCTTTTCAGCATAGCTTCTAAGCTGTGTTTCTGGCCTGGTTGTACAGGATTCTGTCTCCAGTTCCTCCTCCTTGGCCAGACAAAGCTGCCCCCAAGTGTAAACCAGGGTTTGTTGTTTGGGTATATGTAGATATTACATTTTAAGTCGGCACAGATGTCCTCAGACAAGCTGATGTAAGACATGATAAGATGTACAGTGTTAGTGAGTTTATCCAGGTTTGCTGCTGAGGCTTCAAAAAACAGTGAAAGGTTCAGAAAGGTTTAAATAGACAAATGTGCTTTAAACGTAAACTTTAAAGTGTACATGTAGAAAGACAAAAAAACCAACTGAATGATGGAGACTTTAACTGTCATTTCTTACAGGGGGATTGGAGATGGGGAGATGGCTCAGTGTTCGACTATCAAAACTGGGATGCAGTGAGCTCAACTAACCAATACCAGTGCCTACAGCTCAACACTCAAGGTAAAAAGAGAAAACCCCACACAGTCATTTGCTGGTCATGGTGAAAGATAAAGTTGACATACAGTACAGAACAGAGACAGCCCATCTGTACCAATATGACCTTCATTCCTGCATTATATTTAGTGTAGGCACTCTCCACTGTGCTGTGACTGGCTAGTACTTGTTGCCTTGATGTGGTCAAAGGCTCTATTTGAGCACAAACTTTTCCTGAACCTAATCAGATAGTTCTGTTGCCTAAACCTAACCAAACTGCAACTGAACACAATTCTAAGTCATTACTTGGTTTCACATGGGATACAAATCCAAGTATCCTGAGTGAAAGTGCTGTGTTTGGCCCATTTAAACACCTAAACCTCCTCTTTACATTGACTGTTGCTCTTTGTACTATGTCTCCTGATTTCAGATCAAGTACTGGCCAATCACAGCACAGTAGGGCAGGACTAGGCTTAACATTTCACGTTGTTGCCATATAGTACCTGACAATAATAATGATGATGATGATGTTTTTGCAGTGTCCAAAGGTTGGTCCAATCATGGCTGCAGCATGCCCTTCCCTTTCGTCTGCAAGGTGAAGCCAAACTGCTAGTCATCACAATGTTTGTTGTGTTACTGCTGATTTCTACAGATGATACTAAAGATGCTGTTTGTACTGTTTAAGACTACATTTCACTCACATGTTTACACATGCTAGACCAAAATCCTGCATATGCAACAAAAATCTCAGCACAAATTAATCCACATCCATATACTATAAAGTGCTTTGTTGTAGTTTTATTTTCTTTCTTTTTGTTAGCAGTTTGAAATGTAAGGCAGTTGTAGCAGTTGTGTATTTATTGTTATTTTATGTGCCGAACAAAACAATAAAAAAGATACTTAAGCTGTTGTCTTGCTGTTGTGTTACCCAGATAAGTATTATTTTGGTTTGCACTCTGAATATCCAAGAGAGACATTTTGCCTTTTGACCCACTCTAAAGCAACAGGCTTTTGACTTTGACAGGCTGGTGGTTCAGAACTGGTATATATACATGTAATTCTTTATGATCATACTCGCCCTTAACCCTTTAATGCATTAATTATAAACGTATATATACTGTGGAGGATGTTTTTAATTCTTTTAGTTTCTATTGGGGTGATTTGTTTCCTCTGATCCTCGTGAACCCTGTGGTGCCTTTCTTTTGCCCTGGGATGATACAGGGGTCCCCAAAAGTTCAAATCAACTGACATGACTGGGCTTTCAACTTGGTGCTTTATAATCTGTCTTGAAGACGGCCCCTTTATCAAAATCCAGTTTTCAGACCCGTCTTACTTGAGCTTACATGATGCATTTTGATGAATTAAAGACATGCACTGAGAGTTTGAATTTCCTTTCATCAGGTTAATCTATTCATACCTGTCTGTAGTCTTTATTTTCAGACTTTCTGGTGGAGTGGAGGCATGAATCGCTGGGTGAAACAGCTGAAGGCATGTTAATGCACTCACTACTGCAGACAACATGCTGATGTTTTAGATCAGGGCAGCTAACAGTGGGCAAAGTTGGCCCGCCATGAGAGTTGATTTGGCCCACCAGATGTTTGTATTTGTATAGGTGCTAACTACAAACAAAACTCATTACGTCATAACAATGTTATGTGTTGAAAAAAGTAAACATGTATGTAACTCTGTGATCCTACCCTCTCACTGAAGTTACATAGTGCAGAAACAAGGGATGGGGGCGGAGTGGCTTAGACAGAGACACCATTCACCCTATAACCAGTCACTGTACCGTCAAAATGATTTTCAAGCTGTTAGTACACAAGTTACATAATGTTCATTTAAGTGGACCTTTCTTGAAGTTGCTGCATATTTTAATGAACATACTCTTGCTTAACTTACTTAACTGGATATTTCACATAATCCTCCAGCCCACTGAATCCTTCTGTCCTAAAGCATATTAAAGGAAGAATCTCTCAGTGATATTTGATTCGATTCAATTCAATTCAATTCAATTCAGTTTGCATTAATTGAGTTACATGTTTATCTCCAAAAAGACAAGAGATCCTCCCTATCTTGTCACCTCATCTTCATCAGGAAAAGTCCTGTGCACATTTCTGCTGCACTTATGGTTGTGGCAAGGCCCAGGCATGCACATTTCAACGTGCTCCCACATGATGACATAATTTGGTGTGCTTGTCCTCTCCACGCATGCAGCAGATGGGGTGGTTGTTGAGTGGCTGTAAAAAGACGTGGGGCACAGGCCAGCATGTAAACAACCATCACTACAATGATACACTCTTATCTTTAATGGAATAGATGTATTATGCCAGAATACACTTAACCTTTTGTGAAGTCTTTATGAACTTGATGTTTGTGTCAATTTTCCAGGAATTCATGTTGGAGTCGATATCCGTCGCTGAAGTCAATCTTTGTAGATTCGACATTCAAGTCAATATCTTTGTAGATTTGAGTTGATTTCTGTAGACTCGCCGGTGGAGTTGATAGGGGAACAACCTTTTGATTTCTCGTTATCTGGAGATAATGCTCGTTTTCTTGAACCCAAATTATAGGCCTATATCACATTCATTACTGCAAATGGGGAAACTTGAATTTCATGTCATTTAATCATATTTTTTAAACCCATTTTTCATGTAATTATTTATTATTTTTTTAATGTTGTGATCTGTGTGGAATGTACTGCAATTGTTCCTACTTGGATTGGCTTCATAAGATTAAAGTTTTAAAAAGTCTTTATTGCAGGATGGATGTTTAGGAATATCCTTTATCCTTAATATCTATTCCCATTTTAGAAACTATGTGAAGATAGTCAAAATGAGCCACTCCCGTTGTTTCCTTGATTCTGCTGAAATACTGTCCCATTAATAAGCTCCCCTGAAATACTTGCTCTGCTGTCAGTTTTAATTATTCTCTCCAAAGCATTTACAGAAATGATTAAATTTCAAAGCCTATAAGGTTATTCCAACATGCTAGTGTAACCCACTTGGCACAGGTAGCCAAGTTTAAAGGATGGATCTAAGTGTCTAGGTTCTAAGAGGAGACTGCCGCACGATGAAACAGTGATGTACAAAATGTCATATCTTAATCCCTCCCTTAATTATAACTCACACCAACGACCAAATACTTTTGTTTAACTGTAGTGTATTATTTGTTCTTATTTCCTGTCAGTAGAACAATAACTTTGCATATGTTCGTTCAGTTATGGCAACATGTTATGAGTTTCAAAGAGTAACTGGAGTAAAATGATAAGTGTTGTTGGGGTTCACTGCTCTCACTTCTCCTTGATGAAACCCTGGAAAACAGAATCACGGAATCAGTGAATAAAAGAGCGAACCGCCATCTTCTTCTCCAAATCTCCGTCTCCTTTATTACAAATTTCCAAAATCATAGTATAAAGCAAACATTCCCCAGTGTAATCATGTTTCAATGTCCATTTGTTAGCTTAAATTTACATACATAGTTTTCCACACATCAGTGGGCAACATCCCACACATTCACAGAAATGTCTTTATAAAAATAAATATCACTCTTTTAAGTGCAATCATGTCCAAAGAATAGACCATGCTTTTTACTTATATGTATTTGTTTTAACTCAAGAAATCCACCATTATACCAATGCAATAATGTAAACCATAACCCCTCTTTGGTGTTTAATATTTGGATGACTTTAGAGTCAAAATATGAAACACAATACACATAGGGAGAACTGTTCAACTCATGATGCATCTTCAAAACACAGACGAGACATAACTGCCCCTGTATAACTTCAGGAGTAACTCCCCTTTAAGTTATACACAGTAGACGTCCCTTCCTTTAACATTAACAATCTTTCATAACATGTCAGGATACCTCAAAAACCGAAATAAAAACATGCCAGGGAGTGAGGACACCAGCACACAGAATCACACTTACACAGTCACAGTACACACATGCTAAATGGCCGCTAGCTTGTTTCCAAAGGCCGGCACCTCGCGGTTATAACTGCGGCTCTTCGACTCGGCGACACACATCAAAAATTCAACAACTGACTCATTACAACTACAATACACTACTGTACACTTTAGGAGGAATCAGTCTTTGTAAGTTTTACTGAGTACCGACCTGGAAAACAGAATCATGGAATCACTGATTCCAATGATTGTTGTTAGAGAAATTACTATTATGCTTGAAAATGAAAATGTTTCTAAGAGGGGCCATGTTAACAACTAATAAACGAGCACTATGACACACCTAGAGATATGAATATTTGTTTTTGAAGCACTCCCATCAAGTCGTGAAGTAGAGAGTACACCGAGCCTTGACACTTTACACGAGATTTCTGGCCGACACTTGTCTGAACACGTCTATGCAAAGCAGCAGATCTACTTGCCGGACTACTTTTAACAAGTTTTTGTTATGCCGTTTTAACAGCTATTTCTTTACTCACTTTTCCAAATCTTTGTTATGCCGTCTTAATTCCTCAAATTTACTTTGCCAACCAGTTGGTCAAATCCATCATTCACCAGGTTACAGACACCATCTACTCTGCATGCCTCAAGATGTGGTTGTTCTACAGGTCCCAAATTACTCATGTCTAAACAGAGATTATAAAGTTTACTTAAAGTGGATAGCTCTGGTCACTCGTGGAAACCAAGCTGCTCTGATGAGGTCCCGTCTAATACAAGTGGGTACTGTTAATATATCACCATTAATATACGGGTTATCTAACTCGTCTGGTAAAACAAGTTTGTGAAGAGGCGATTATATACACTGCAGGTGGGGTGTTCTCATCACAGGGTGTTGTATTCAACTTCACGAGCATATGCACTGCCTCGTCCGATTCTTTTTCCAGAGCCTTGACAGCACACACTGTCGTCCTCTTCTTTGGGAGAGGGGGTGGTGACTTCTGAGGTGGGCCTGATGTCTGCAACACTGTTCACAGTCCTAAGATGAGGTAATAAAGTCAGAAAAACAACCCGTTAACACATACACTATGGCATATTCAATCAGAAACATACATAGCTTGAACGGCCCTCTGCACAATGATGACTTGGTTCCAGGCGCTTTAAGAGAAGGCTTCTGACCGATTTTTGGAAATCTATACAAAAGCACAAAAGAGAGTGGTTAAAATTAAGAGCAAACATGACACAAAGACAGTACTTTAAATTCAAATGTTGAATTGAGTTATAAAAGAAAATTATTTTAAACACATGACAAATCATTAAACACTTCAGTTCAAATCAGGTTTCAACAATAGGTGTCCTTTAAGTTCAGATTTGAGTTATGAACTTGCTCTCAAATCTCCACACACACACACACACACACACACACACACACACATTAAAAAAGTCTTTTAAACCCAAAACAAACAGTTGCAGGCCTGAGTCGTGGCTTGGTCGGTTCACTTGCACTCAGCATGGGTGAAGGGTGAGGAGCAGGGCGATGGATGCTGAGGCCAACAGTCAGTCAGTCAGTCAGTCAGTGAGGTTACAGGCTGGCGGCAACAGTCCAGACGAGGTGAGAGCTGAGCGGGAGACTTTTACTCGTCCAGCGGGACCAAAGAGGGTTTCCTGGTCCACTGCGTACATTAACATTTCTCTTAGTCTCCTTCAATTCACCCACAAGCTCATTTACTTCTCATACCGAGTCTGTGAGCTTTAAACTAGCTGGTAACATTAGCACATAGTAACAACACACAGTAACATTAGCTGCTACTACAATAATAAATGCTAATTCCGCTAGCGTGCTAATGCGCTAATCACACTTAGCATCTCCATTTTATCATACTACATCTTGCCGAAGCATTTACCTTATACGTGCTTCTTAATGTCCGTTACTCGTCGGTAAACTCTGCCTCCACCACAGTACTGGACCTCATTACTCTCTGCAGCTTCACACTCTGGGACTTATCGCCTCATTAACGTCAATTTATAGGTTCACCTTTAACTCCCGCCCCTCGACCTTTCTGATAGGGCTGACAAGTTCATAACAACCAATGCAATTAACAAAAACTAAAGATGGACAACTTAACGCCCTGAGGTTAGATTGTGAGCTGACCACTCTACTCTTCTGTGCACTGTAAACAACCCTGTTTGAATTTCAATCAACTTTATTAAGACAATGACAAAGATTTATTAGTCTGCCAAAACTTAATCCATAATGAACTGTTTTTAACACTGAACCCATTTTAATGTAATATTTTACCTCTTTTCATGAACATCTTATCTTATTTATTTGTAAACATCTGTCAGTCTGAAATGACATTTTAACATGTTTATGACAAAAAGTTTAGTCTTATAGAAATATATGTTCACAGGAAGCAGAATTATGAGATAAAAAACTGAAATTATGAAAAACAGTCATAATTAATAGATACATTTTGATTTTCTATCTCTTAATTTGATTAATTAGATTTATCTAATAATGTGACGTTTTATCTCATAATTTGAATTTTATCTCATAATTTTGACTTACAATTAAAATATTTTTTCATCAAGCTTAGTTTTCATCGCTTTTTTTTCACCGGTGGAAACGGGCTTCCATACATGTGGCGGGCTGGGGCTTATCTTATCTCTGCCCCTAACCTTAATTATTTTAGACCCCCACAAAGTGAAGATTATAAGTGGAGCTCTTGTAGAAACACCTGCTGCACACTCACAAATCAAAGTTTACATCTATCAATTCAAATAAACTTTATTGGCATGAATGAAGTTACATTATTGACACATGTAAATGACATATTATTGAAAGAGGACATTTACACAAGAAAACTAAATAAATCAATTTGCTGCACAGAATCGGTCACTCATCACGCACACGTACGTACGCACGCACGCGCGTCGCTGAAGGCCATGGAAACAGAACGTTGACCAAAGCTATAAAAGCTGCAGCCCCTCGTTCATTTCTCTGTTCGCACATTAAACTTTGACAAGTTGACCTACTGCGGATCTGCTGTTGGAAAGTTTGAATCTGGGAAACCTGATCGACTGGAAGACTTCATCACAACCAAACCTTTGGATTAAACCTGACCACCTGGAAGATTATTCTCAATCTAACCTGTTGGATTTTACCTGATCACCTGAACACTTTTTCACACACAAACCTTTTGGATTTCTTTTTTCTGGAGGACAACTAGCCTACCGCAGAGCGTGGACCACCTCTAACTGCTGGAGAAGTGGTTTCTGGTGGACCCCTGTGGTGAAGAACCTGCTGTCCAAGTCTCTGCAGGTAGGACATCTTTATTATCACATCTTCTTAAAGGCCTAGAAATGGGTTCAGTTGACAATGTACTCATGGTAAATTGTTGAATTTACAGATAGGATATTGATTATAGCATTTTAGCATTTTAGCTAGCCTTTCATGAAAAGTCAGTTGTGGGTGACACTGGACGTTTCTCCATGTAAAATGAATTTCGATGATAAGAATGTGCTGAAAGTCCCGCGACAGGTGAGGAATGTGTTCACGGTTGTGTAGTGATTTTAAATACTGTTATTATTGTTTGAGGGCATCCATTTTTACATATTTAATGTCGAAAACTGAGAGGAAAAGATGGCGGCTGGGCCTTTTTTTTTTTGAAAAATGCCAAAATAAACAAGGTTGTTGTCTCGTGCACTGGAGACGATGGAACGTGAGGAGATGAGCTGCAGGTGTAAACACACCAGGGCCTCTCTCTCTCTGTGCAGCTCAGTTTGAACTGAACTTAAAGTGTAACCGGACATGTTGTCTGAGAGAGTTCAAGTTCACAGGTGATCATATGTTTGAAGGCCTTTTCACTGTTGTGTTCAGTCAGCACTCAGCTTGTACTTGACCTGTGGTATTGAAAAGGTTGAGAAGAGATGAGATGGCGTCCTGTAACCACAGTCTCCTCCATGACGCATGACTTGCGACTAATAAACATGTTGGCTTCATCAGTTTTCCTGCTGAAAACAGATTATTGTGTGCTCATTTTGGAGAAGTCCTGTTGTTAACTGCTGCTTTTTAATCAAGGCAGCACAGTTTAGCGTGTTTAATGGCGCACACTGTTCTGTGCTCAACAAACGTTTTGGCGTATATACAGTATATAAATAGCACAAAGGGCAAATGGTTGTGTTCTTGGAGGATAGGCCTACTTACTTTACATGATAGACTTATAATAAATGAATCAACTGGTATTCAACTCTGTAACACTGCATCATATTTAATGAGCTAATCACAGGGTTCAGATGTAAAACCTCATCTGTAATGTAACTTGTAAAGAGTATCTGAATTAAAATCCTCCAAAAGGCTTGAACAGCACAAAGACGATGAGAGGTGAAGATCAGATCAGTGACTGAATGATCTGAGCTGAGGCAGCAGACAGTTCACAGCTACCTGTCACTCAAAGAGACCACGCCCCCAATTGCGCATAACTTTAAACCTTAATTAAATTTAAAGCGGTGAGTTGTATAAAAGCTTTAGATGAAGGGATAAATAATCTACAGAAACCAGCTGTAAATAGTTTATTTCTGCTGGAAAGATATTTTAACATGGACTCTTATGGGGACTGACAGTGTAGGCTTCAGTCCTCAGAACAGCAGACTGACCTGTTTGAAAAACAACCAAAGACACGTCACATGTCTCCTACAGCTCGTCTGGTGTAATCCAAGTCTGCAGAAGCCCCGAGATCACAAACTGATCTGAAAAGATGTTCTTCACACACTTTATTAACCTCAAATCTTCCCTGTAGCTGCTGAGATAAAAGTGTTGGCGTGCACGAGCTCGACCGCACGTCCAGGGTGTAAATAGTCTTTTCAAATCAACAGTTTTAAATGGTTCAGGTGTTGATCCTGAGAACCAGTGTTGTCAATTGTGTTGTTGTTTGAATTAAAACAAAAACACCACAAACAAAGAACGTTTTGAGTATTTATTCTGTCTGTTTATTAAGTGAATACAGTTCAACACTCTTGATCACATACTGGACAGAATCTTTACAAAAATTCCAAACTACACTGTTAAAATAAATAAAATAAAAAATAATAAAAAATAAATAAGTTTGTTGTCATGGCTCGCCTCAAAAGAAGGAAAAATGCTCCACTTTGTGTTGTTTTAAAGGTTCAGTGTGTTGGATTTTAGTCCCGTAATATTTCTGTCTTTATACTTTATTTTAATTGTTTTTTTGTTTTTGTATTACAACAAACAAATGAACAGAATAAGAAAGAAAATTGCAGACAGACGGAGCGATAGGGTCATCGTGGGTATAATGAAATGCTTTATAAAAACTGAAAGGGGAAAAAAAAGATTAGGTTACATTGCAATGTTCCCGTTAGTCCTTGAAACCCATGAGAGGGATCTTCTGATTCATATGATTGAGTCATTAAAACGTCCATAACTGAGAGTCCATGCTGTTGGTCCAGGTGCAGAAGTGAACAGGACACTCCTCCAAACAACATATAAACATAAGAGAGAAATCATTTATGGCTCAAATAATATTTCCATTTTTTCCAGTATTTCTCACATTTTTCAGCAGCACGTCTCAGAGAGAAAGTTAACCGTTCCATTATGTACATTTCTTCAACTATTTCTGTCCATTCAAGGATTGTTGGAGACTCTTTACTCCGCCATTTCCTGGTTGTGGCTTTTTTACTAGCTGCTAGTAGTATTTGTAGTAAATATCTGGCCGTTTTTGTTTCCAGCTCAGTTGGTACATTCCCCAAATAAATAACAGTGACATTAAAATCAAGATCTGAGCCGCTTATAGATCTGATCTCTGTGACTACATCTGTCCAGTAGGCAGAGATATTAGGACACTCCCAAAAAATGTGACAGTGACCTGCAGACATGTTACCACACATTCTCCAGCAATGGCCATATTTGGATTTGTTACTGATTTTTATTTTATTCTGGGAGTAATGAAGAACCTTAAGGTGTTTTTCCAGGTGAATTCCCTCCAGATACCTGAACTTGACTGTGTCTTACAGATATGTATTCATTTTCAGTCATTTGTATGTTAGCTTCTGTCTCCCATCTTGATTTAATATACGTGGTGCAAAGGCCCCTTTGATGAATACATCCTGGAGATAAGTTTTCTGTTAATTAGACCTTTAAATGCATCAATGAATACCCTAATCAGACTCATCTCTGTCTCTCCTATAGTTTTAATATTATTGTTGAAGCCTCCTGTAATATTTCTGTGTCTAGTTCTTTTTCCCATTTTGCTTTAACATATTCGGTATCGTTCCCTTTCTGCCTCTGAAGACCCTGGTGTAGTTTAGACATTGTTTTTTGTGTTTATAAGCTAGAATTAGGACATTTATCACTGCATTACCCTCCTCAGAGAATTCTGGTTTCATCTGTTTTTCATAGAAATCTCTCATGTGTAGATACCTGTAGAAATCATTAACATTTAGTGGAAATTCCCCTGATTTTGCTCAGACCTCAGATGATCACTGAAATGTAGGATATGAAATAAATACATGATTGTCTTTGTAAAGACCTGAAGCGGTGGTTAAACATGTTTTGTGTCATCTAATCATTGACGGGTTAGAAACCGTTGGATGGAAGCAAAAATAAATATACTCAATATCTGAAACATTGTTATGGTCCTTCAAAGGGAATGAAAGTAACCTCTCCTTTTTCCTGTTTTCACCTGTTTTGTTTCAGTATTCTGAGACAAAATGGGCTCCAATGTGTCCAACAAGTCCACCTCATCTTCCCAGATGAAACCCGTCCAGCTCCCCAGCGGATATGAGGTCCTGAAAGTTCTGGGAGAGGGCTGCTTCGGAAAGGTGTTAAAATGTTGGAAAAAGGACATCAAGCAGACTGTGGCTGTGAAGATTCCTAAATACTTTGACGAGGACACCATCAATGAGGTGGGAGGTGTTGATTTTAATGTTCACGGTTGTAAAAGATATTGTATAGTCAGAGGTGCAGTAAGTGCCTCGTGCAAACAAGCAATTCCTTTTACTTTAAGCTACTTTAAGCTATCTACAAACGTCACTATGTAAAGATATAGTGATTATCTGTACGCTAAGTTTTAAGCACCACATTATGAAGGCTTCACACGTTAACACATTAACTGACTGTAAAAACTAATCATGTCAAACTTGCCGTGTGTCTCCAGGTGTCCATGCTGAGACGGTTCAAGCGCCTCAAACTCGACCAACACAACATCGTCGAGTTCATCGATTGCTTTCAAACCAAACATGGAAAGGCAATGGTGTTTGAGGTGCTGGACATCAGCCTAGCCGACTACCTTCAAATGACAAGTTTTGCGCCTATGCGTCTGAGTGACATCAGACCCATCATCCAGCAGGTATGAACTCAGCACCATCAGATGGAAAGCAAAGCACTGAGCACTCTGTCAGTTTTAGGCTTTGGTACATTCTTACTGACCTTGTACTTTCAGATGGCCACAGCATTTGACGCGCTGAAGGGGATCGGGGTGATCCACGGTGACGTGCACCTCCACAACATCATGATGGAGAATCACCAAACACGACCCTTCAGAGTCAAGCTGATTGACTTCGGTGGTGCCATTCCCAGATCGAAAGCCAGCCAGGGCGCGCTCCTGCAACCACTGGCTTTTAGGTAGGGTTCAGTATTTCTATTGTTACACTGGAGTGAGTGAGTAGTTACCATTTATTGCTCCCTTCCCAAGTCTGACAGCGTAAACATCCTGTGTAATGTTTCTCCTCCACATTCAGGTCTCCAGAAATTTTGTTGGGCTGTCCATTTTCTGAGGCCATTGACATGTGGTCCCTGGGCTGTCTGGTGTTCATAATGGTCTGTGGCAAACTACCGTTCACAGGACGCTCTGAGTATGCACTAGTAAGTCTTCTCCTACAGTCAGACAATTTGTCAGTTACTCGTACTTGTGTGTCTTCACTCTTGCATGTGGTTTTTTCTCTAATTAGTGTCCATATACATCCCACATGTGTGATGAGAAATCTTAACTGGGAATCAAAAGGAAATTTAAAGGAAATAGGGAATGAGAAACCATCTTGGTGTTTTGTTCAAACAGATGAGAAAATGCTCTAAATTGACTTTGAGTGTGACAGAAGGAAGCAATCTGCTGTTTAGTGGTTCAAAGAACTTTGTACCTCAGCTACGATGGGAGGTCTTAGCATTAGCACGTTGTCAAAAAGACAACAGAAGCTTTCCAGGATGACCTGCCCTACTCTGCCTCTGATTGGCTGACCCTGATATTCTTACCCAACCAATCTCACTCCTCGTGCCTAAACCGAACCAACCGATGAGAACTGGCCATTCAGATATGGCGATTCATTACTTTGCCCTCCTGAGAACAATATTTTGCTTCCTCTTGCATATTTTGATGTAATGCTGTGTTTAATCTCCAGCTGCAGAGCATCATTGATATCCTGGGTCAGCCAGCGGACCACCTTCTCAATGCTGGTATAAAGACAATGAACCTCTTTAAGAGGACTGAGTCCAACAGCTGGGAGCTCAAGGTACCACAGTGAACCTTCTCCGACCTTTAATCTTTTATCAGAATATTTTCTTGTTATGTTTCCCAGCATTTAACAGTCGATCATTCAGACTGATATTGAGGAGCATTGATACAAACACTTTGAACCTTCTTTCAGACATCTTTCGAGTATTTCAGATGTCACCTCAGCAGTGTCAACAAGGACCACAAGCTCCAGTCTCTGGACGATCTCAAAGAAGTAAGTGTGCAGTAGCTTTCATTGTCACTATGATGGATTGTCTTTTCATGATGGTGGATTAACCGTTGTTTCTTCAACTAGATGCGTCTTGAGGAAAATAATGAAGCTGAGGACGCAGAGCGTGAGCAGTGCATCGAGCTCCTGAAGGCCATGCTGAAGATAGATGCGGATGAGAGGATCACTCCCCGTGAAGTCCTCACTCATCCATTTATTACCAAAGACTACCCAAAGTAAGTGTGTGTGTGAGATGTGAGTCCTGTAGGTGGTGCTTTGTTAGTTAGTGATAATTTATCATTTGATTAGTGTCCTGTCGTGTTTCTGGGACATCAGTGTAACAGTGAGTGTGTCTTTTCGTAGCAATGGGGCTTGTCCTCCACGCAAGACAGACAAGTCCGAGACGAACCTTAAGAAGATGGTGAGACCAAAGATGTCAGTCCTGAGTCCTAAAAGACGCCCCGCTCTTACTACGAAGCGGCCACCGTCCACTCTTACTTGGGTTCGTCCTGCAGCAGCCGAGGACACACAACCTGCTGCCACTCCTCTGAAGGATGACAAAAGCGTCGACATCAAACCAGGCGACTGGACGCCATCTCCCACATTTCTACCATCAGGTGTGATCCTGGTTCGGCCTGCGACGGCTGAGAACACGCTGATGCAGGAAGGTCAGGAGAGCAAAGTCAGGTGAGAGGTCTTCCTCTGGTCACAACACCCATTTCTCAGATGAGAAAATAGGTCAGATTGCCAGAAATAATAGCAGAGACATGATTCTTGAAGATGTCATGACAATAACAGCATTATTCTGTGTGTGTGTTTTCATGTTCAGTGGCAGGACTTACATTGTCAAGATCTCAGGAAGTTCAGCCATCACTTCCTCGAGTGAGGCGCTTGACTGTGAGCCTGCTGCCCTTCCTCTGACGGATGATGACGTCATTAACGTCCGACCAGACGACTGCACTCCATCTCCCACATTTCTACCATCAGGTGTGATCCTGGTTCGGCCTGTGACAGCCAAGCGCACGCTGCTGGAAGACCAGGAGAGTGCAGTCAGGTGAGATGAGAAAATAGTATCAGAACCTGTTGCCTTTGTCTTTCACTCACTTCCACATCAAATCCACACGATAGCTAGATCAAGATCTTTACTACAGGAGGTTTTGGTCCGCAGGAGCCTCAGTAACAACAAAAAGTTCCTTGTTGCAGCTTGTGATGATGATGTGATGACAGTAACAGGAATAACACTCTAACTTTTTGTGGTGTTTTCAGTTTTCAGTCTGGCCTGAAGGAGACGTCAGGGTCCTCAGTGACCAACACTGAAAGGAGCATGAAGTCCTCAATATGTGAGGACTCAGACTCATGTGGTAAGTAACAGTCACCTCCACTTGTGTCTGAACTGCTGTGCATTTTGGAGTACGGCTGAGGTCTTTAATGTCCTTTGACTTTCAGAAAACAAGGAGGCAAAGAAGAAGCATCAGAAGAAGAATCGCTTCAGACGCGTCTTCTCCTGGATGAGGAAGACCTTCGGTTCATGTTGTACCTGAAGGCCATGCTGAACATGGATGAGGATGAGAGGATCACTCCCCGTGCACCAAAGACTACCCAAAGTAAGTGTGTGTGTGAGATGTGAGTCCTGTAGGTGGTGCTTTGTTAGTTAGTGATGATTTATCATTTCAGTGTCCTGTCGTGTATGTTAAGTAGTTGAATCTGTAACAAATCATCACTTTTTCCTTAACCAGTCATATATTTTGTCCATATCTGCTGTCATATAAATGCAGCGAAGTACAATAAATCCCTAAGTGAATATAATATATGTACAAGTGTCTCTAAAGCAGCTTCTTTACAATGTGTGTGACCAGAAACTCCACTGACAATCATCCCAGCTGTCGAGATGGAGCAGATGATCCCAGACGTTGACCGTGTTTTGACAGGGGTGGGTTGGGAGGAGATGTCCTCCATTTTCCAGGACACCATTATTGATTTACTGGACAACCATCCCATCCCTCCAACCCATCCCTTCACCTCCTCCTCCCGACCCTGCTGTGCTGGAACTGAACACCCAGCCTGAGCCTGAGCCTGAGCCTGAGCCTGAGCCTGTGCCTGCACACAGTCCAGTCAGAAGATGTGGTTGATGTCTGCAAGACGGTTACAACCAGGCACAGGTGAGATACTAAGTATAGGTTAGGCAAAGATGTCATTAGAAGTAGATCAATGTCTGTTGATACATTGATGCAGATATTTGCCAATGGTCGGTGCTTTGTGGCAAAAGAAGGCAGGAAAAATGTTCATTTTAAGGGTGGGTGTCATGGGTTTATTAAATGTCTCTCTCTCTGTCTCCACAGTTCCTGCCGTATCAGTGGCCTGTGTACGGCGTTGTGATACCCGCAGCAGCAGCCGTCAGTCACCCTGCTGCTCCTCCACACACAGTAAGACCCTGGTTCACCACACACTCTGAACATCTCCACTGTTTGGTTGCAGCAGACAGCAGGTTTAGTGCTGTAGGAGAAGGATATCAGTGCAGGAACAGTTACAGCTTTACAGGACAAACACGAGCAAAATCTGAATTTGTCCTGTAGTTCCAGTTCAAAGGTCCCTTAGAAAAATGGCACATTTTAGAATTATTTAAAGGAGAGTGAAGCTGTGTGCTCTTGAAGCTCAGTTGTATATTTTGTGAGGGTTTCGGGTGTCAGGCTGAGGCCAAGTGCATCTTAACATTAAACAACTCTGCACGTTAATTACGTCAGTAAAACAGTAAAATTAGCCATCATTTCTTTTAGTGTTAGACAGTCTATCATCCCAACAGATCATTTGTTACATGATAAATCTAAAACCTACACTTCACAGGTGGATGTTATTTCCTTTTTTATAGCTAGTCAGAGGTGAAGCACAGTTGTAATCAAGTTAGGACTCATTCAGTGCTGCATTATGGAGGACTGAAACCACCAAATCAGAATATATTAAGAAATGAATGTGTTTCAATAAACAAAAACATAATATGAAAAATGAATGGAGGCATTAATCAATTCTTAAAACAAACATGGATAATTATGTAATGTGCTTCTGTACTTCATTATTTATTTATTCCTGATTTGCATTATGGAGGAAAATGGTGAAGGAAATGTAGAAGAAAATATACTAAAATAACTAAGTTAGTGGATTTAACTTGGGGGCAAACGCAAAGGGAAAAGAATACAGAAATAAATGCATTAAAAATGCCTTAATAAATAATTACATTTTAAAATGAATATATAAACCTGAAAATGAAATGGGAAAGCAAATGAAAAAAAGACATTTTGGCACTTTCAGTCCTCCACAGTCCCTCAGCAGAAACATGCACACGTCATGGCTGAATGCTGTAGACTCTCCAGATGTGTTTTAATCCCACAGATGTGACAGCAGCTCATTGAAAGACTTATTATAATTTATTGTGAGGGGAAATCCTGACACCTGGTGGACACATGACACCATCGCAGCTCGTCAACAACCTGTTCTGTGTGTGTTTGTGTCTCCAGTATAACAACGTACCAGTGGTGAGGCTCCCCGGAGGCTTCGACCACAACCTGCGATGTGTTGGAATGATGTAAGTAACACACACATGAATGCAAACAAACACACCAGTGCACACAGCTATAGAGCTTCAGTTTGCACCATTACACACACGCACGCACACACACACAAACACACAAACACACACTCTACTGTCTAATCATGTGTATCTGACTTGTTATCTGTGTAGGAATGGACAGCCGTTGTACTCTCCTCCAGCTGGAGTTTTCCCTCCTCCTGATGTCCTCCAGCAGCACCTCCAACTCAAAGAAGGTTTGCTGTGGACACTTTTGATCAAAATGTACTTCTCTCCTTATTGTGTCTTTCTCATGATCAGTCTTTTTAAACTGAATTCCATCAGCTGTTGTTTTGTTGTGATTGACACCATTAATGAGAACCTGTGTGCATATTTGTGTCTGTAGTCAGTGTGTGTATGTGTGTGTGCGCGCGCACGCGCAAGTGCATTTGCTAACGAACAGTGTGTTGTTCGTCTGTCCACAGTGGAAGTCACTGTCAACGGAGGAGACACCCCGGCTGGTCTGTCAGCCAAAACTATGTATGTACACACTGCTCACACACACTCATACATGTTTACATCACCACACTGCAAACAGTCTTTATTGGCTGATGTCAGATGGAAAGTGTAGAGACGTGTTTGGTATTGTGTCAGGCAAAAAGAGGAAGAGGGAGAGCAGAAAAGCTCCTAAAGGTGAGGACTGTCATGTGAAATGGGATGAAAACTACATTCATTTTTCAAACAAGGAAATTTATTTCAAGGTATTTAGTTCAAGTAGTTCAACAATTTGGAGCCTCATTGAACATTTACATAAATACAAAGTTCAGGATCATTACAGATGACCAATTGTACATTTTATTAGATTTAATTTGAATGGCGCAAAAACAACTTCCCCACTGTGACCAATAACACTGAGGTACAATGGTTCCTGGTACAGGATCTTTAAAGGGGCACTATTTTTAATCAGAAGAGAAAGATCTTCATTGACTGATTTTTTTTTATGCTTTAACAAACTAAATAAACAAACTCTCTTTGTTTTCATGACTGAATAAACAAAGTGACCTTAAAGGACAACACAATTTCATACTGTTTTACTTTGTTTATATGTGGCGGACCCTGCCACCTTTCTAGCTTTAACAGTGTTCTGGAGACTGAATTGTGCAGCTTTACAAAAGTTGTGACTCTCAAATGAATGTCATTTGCTCCAATATTAGTATTCAGATGTAGTTTACTGCAGCTGTAAGAAGAGGTATCTTATTTATTTTATTCTCTTTTTTTGGCCTTATTGACAGGGCAAGCTTGAGAGATGACAGGATGTAGGATGAGAGAGAGGGGGACTGACATGCAGCAAAGGGTCCCAGGCCAGGACTCGAACCCGGGATCGCTGCAGCGAGGACGAGGCCTCTGTACACGGGACGTCTGCTCTACCAACTGAACTAATCAGTGCCCAGAGTTATCTTATTTTAAAGTGTTTTTAAAGTTTTAGAAGACTGATCTGTGTTTTTGTTTGTTTGTTGGTGTAGCAGCGTCTAAGAGAGGCCGTGTGTGTCACCAGTGGCATCCACCTGACGGGTAGCTGTGATGGAGGCCTCGACCTCACAAAGAGCCGTGGAGGAACCACAGTCCTGGTCCTGTCGCAGCACACATCAGTGGACAGCCGTGGTGCAGCTGCCGACACACAGACTCCAGTGACCGTGCATGTGAGTAACATGTATCACCTGCCACAGGAGTACAATGTAAGCCCCGCCTCCTGGCTGCATGTTCTAGAAACAGCAGTCACATCTCTGTCCTCCTCTGCAGGACTCACACAGAGTCCAGCCAATCAGAGGATGTGGAGCATCACCCGGTGATGGAGCAGCTTGATCCTCCACCAAGTCCATCCAGTGCAGAGCATCAGCTGCCCTCCTCTCCTCACTGTGGACTTCTGGGATGTCATGCAGATGGATCAATGGATGTGTAGATAGATGTACAGATAGATGTTTAGATAAATGTATAGTTTGATATATATAGATAGATAAGATTGATGTATGGATTGATGCATAGGTGGATGTATAGTTGTATGTATCGATTTATGTATAGATTGATGTTGGATGTATGTATAGATAGATAAGATGTATGTATAGATATATGTATAGATTTATGTTGGATGTATGTGTAGATAGACAAGATGTATGTATAGATGCATGTATAGATAGATAAGATGTATGTATAGACAAGATGTATGTATAGATAAATAAGATGTATGTATAGATGCATGTATAGATAGACAAGATGTATGTATAGATAGACAAGATGTATGTATAGATGTATGCATAGATAAGATGTATGTAAAGATGCATGTATAGATAGATAAGATGTATGTATAGATGTATGTATAGATAGATAAGATGTATGGATAGATGTGTGTAGATAGACAGGATGTATGTATAGATGTATGTATAGATAGATAAGATGTATGGATAGATGTATGTGTAGATAGACAAGATGTATGTATAGATGTATGTATAGATAAGATGTATGTATAGATGTATGGATAGATAGACAAGATGTATGTATAGATGTATGTGTAGATAAGGTGTATGTATAGATGTATGTATAGATAGACAAGATGTATGTATAGATGTATGTATAGATAGATAAGATGTATGGATAGATGTGTGTAGATAGACAAGATGTATGTATAGATCTATGTATAGATAGATAAGATGTATGTATAGATGCATGTATAGATAGACAAGATGTATGTATAGATAGACAAGATGTATGTATAGATGTATGCATAGATAAGATGTATGGATAGATGTGTGTAGATAGACAAGATGTATGTATAGATCTATGTATAGATAGATAAGATGTATGGATAGATGTGTGTAGATAGACAAGATGTATGTATAGATGTATGTGTAGATAGACAAGATGTATGTATAGATAAGATGTATGTATAGATGTATGTATAGATAAGGTGTATGTATAGATAGATAAGGTGTATGTATAGATGTATATATAGATGTATGTGTAGATAAACAAGATGTATGTATAGATGTATGTGTAGATAGACAAGATGTATGTATAGATGTATGTATAGATAGACAAGATGTATGGATAGATGTATGTATAGATAGATAAGATGTATGTATAGATGTATGTATAGATAGATAAGATGTATGGATAGATGTGTGTATAGATAAGGTGTATGTATAGATGTATGGATAGATAGACACGATGTATGTGTAGATAGACAAGATATATGTATAGATGTATGTATAGATAGATAAGATGTATGGATAGATGTGTGTAGATAGACAAGATGTATGTATAGATGTATGTATAGATAGATAAGATGTATGGATAGATGTGTGTAGATAGACAAGATGTATGTATAGATGTATGTGTAGATAGACAAGATGTATGTATAGATAATATGTATGTATAGATGTATGTATAGATAAGGTGTATGTATAGATGTATGTATAGATAGACAAGATGTATATATAGATGTATGTGTAGAAAAACAAGATGTATGTATAGATGTATGTGTAGATAGACAAGATGTATGTATAGATGTATGTATAGATAGATAAGATGTATGGATAGATGTGTGTAGATAGACAAGATGTATGTATAGATGTATGTATAGATAGATAAGATGTATGTATAGATGTATGTGTAGATAGACAAGATGTATGTATAGATGTATGTATAGATAAGATGTATGTATAGATGTACGTATAGATAGATGTATGTGTAGATAGACAAGATGTATGTATAGATAGATGTATAGATGTACATATAGATTTATGTATAGATTGTTTTACAAATGTATAGATGTATAGATTGATAAGATAGTTGCCATCATTTAAGTAAAACATTTTAAACTATATTTAATCAGCTCAATATGATTCACTTTCTAAAATTACATGGTAAATACACAAATAACTGTTGCATCACGCTGGCTTATTTTTTCAAAATAATCTTTTTTTCACAGTGGAGTTTTACTAAATCATAACTACAGAATACATAAAGCTGTGTTTAACATAACTGCTGTAAATAATAACTTGATACATGAGACAGAGACAAGAGCCAAAGCTCAGTACACATTAAGTATCAGAAACGACAGCAGGCTTTAAAGCCAATAACTGCAGAGGTTCATCAGTGGGAAACTGTTTCATATACAAGGTAAACAAACAAAACAACACCAAAAAATTATGTCAGGGTGCTACTTCTAGCAAATATGAATAGGGCGTGGTAGCTACAACTCCACAAAAAGCTGTTAATGAGGTGTTCGTGCTTCGTCAACACTTGCTGTAGATCATAAATATGTAATATAACAGAGCAAAATGAACACACTTCTGAAAGTTGAGTCAATGGCTCGATGTTAGTAGCACATCCTTCAGAAACCAGCTCAAGTTTAGCGCCAAAGCAAGCCCAGCCATACACTATGTAGACAGACACTGTGATCTGTACAACATTTACCAATGCTCAAATGCTCAAGTCATACAGAAATGTAATCAACACTAAATGATGGTGAATCTGATTATTTAGGTCTCTCTCAGGCTAAATACAAAATAGGACTGCTGGCAAAGAAACTAAAGGGATAGACGAAGTTCTAAAGATATCTGAGACAATGACCAAACTCAAGTACTTGTGACAAAACAGCTAAATGCTTCAAAATATGACTTAAATATAGAAAAGAACCAGTGGTAACTGACAGCATTTTTAAGCTATGATAACCAATTAGTTCACTACCTTGTTATGATATATACACACAGAGGGAAAAAAACTTTATATTAAACCTTTTTCACAGAGGAAAACCTTAAAGCAAGCAGTAAATATACTGTTATTTATCATTATTTACAACACAAAAGCTTCTCTCAACAGGTGTAAGCAGTTAATGGTGCATGTTGTTAGTTATTGGACCACACAGGGCCTCTGTGTGGGTGATGATTTAAACATGCACTGTTTCACTGCTCCCTCTAAGCCTTAAGAGTGAAGTAGGACCACAACACTCAGCAGACAGAAAGACAGACCAGCTCACTTCATTTCACATCAGTTTCCACATCAGGAATCTCAGATGTATCTGTTAGCTTTGGAGAATGATTTTTCTCCTGAAATGAATCTTAAACTCTGAATTAGAAATTGCTTATCAATGCCATGTTTCAAGCTCAAGATCTTGTGTTGTTTTCCCCAAGTGTTTTCCTGAGGGCACTCATATTCACAGTAAATGTGCTTTCAAGTTAAAACAGATACTTAACACTTAAACCACCTTCACTGAAGGCCTTTATGTAAATATAACCATGCTGTAACACCACCTGCAGCAGTTTAAATAGAGCTGCATATGAACAGTTTGGCCAGTGCAGATAAGGCCCGGTAGAGAATGGATATGTGTACGCAGGTGGGTGAAATCTATTACCAAATAAACTCAAATACTGCCAACCTACATATAGTTCCTCCTGTATATTATGTAGAAATAAACTTGCTGCTATCACCTGTTTTTTCACAGAGCAGCATCTGTATAATGTGGCCAAACTCTGCTTCTCTTGCCTGATCTGTCCTTCTGCCAGTGGTGGCTGCGTTAGCAGCAGTGGATATATGCTGTTACAGCATCTATAAGCAACCCTCTTGTTAAGTGTATTAAGATGCACAGCACAGAGCGGTGTCTCATGTAAAACACTAAAACAGAAAGGTGTGTTGGCTGTTTACTTGTTCATCGCTGGTCATGGCACTCCATGGTAACTCATCCAGCTTGCAGTGAGGGTGGGGCTTTGGCTTTCAGACTGACAGATGTTTACAAATAAATAAGATAAGATGTTCATGAAAAGAGGTAAAATACTACATTAAAATGGGTTCAGTGTTAAAAACAGTTCATTATGGATTAAAAACAGAAATTTTAACAGACTAATACATCTTAGTCATTAATAATAAAGGATGCAATTAATAAAGTTGATTGAAATTCAAACAGGGTTGTTTACAGTGCACAGAAGAGTAGAGTGGTCAGCTCAGCTCACAATCTAACCTCAGGGCGTTAAGTTGTCCATCTTTAGTTTTTGTTAATTGCATTGGTTGTTACGAACTTGTCAGCCCTATCAGAAAGGTCGAGGGGCGGGAGTTAAAGGTGAACCTATAAATTGACCTTAATGAGCCGATAAGTCACAGACGTGTGAAGCTGCAGAGAGTAATGAGGTCCAGTACTGTGGTGGATGCAGAGTTTACCGACGAGTAACGGACATTAAGAAGCACGTATAAGGTAAATGCTTCGGCAAGATGTAGTATGATAAAATGGAGATGCTAAGTGTGATTAGCGCATTAGCACGCTAGCGGAATTAGCATTTATTATTGTAGTAGCAGCTAATGTTACTGTGTGTTGTTAGTATGTGCTAATGTTACCAGCTAGTTTAAAGCTCACAGACTCGGTATGAGAAGTAAATGAGCTTGTGGGTGAATTGAAGGAGACTAAGAGAAATGTTAATGTACGCAGTGGACCAGGAAACCCTCTTTGGTCCCGCTGGACGAGTAAAAGTCTCCCGCTCAGCTCTCACCTCGTCTGGACTGTTGCCGCCAGCCTGTAACCTCACTGACTGACTGACTGACTGACTGTTGGCCTCAGCATCCATCGCCCTGCTCCTCACCCTTCACCCATGCTGAGTGCAAGTGAACCGACCAAGCCACGACTCAGGCCTGCAACTGTTTGTTTTGGGTTTAAAAGACTTTTTTAATGTGGTTGCATTTTGTGTGTGTGTGTGTGTGTGTGTGTGTGTGTGTGGAGATTTGAGAGCAAGTTCGTAACTCAAATCTGAACTTAAAGGACACCTATTGTTGAAACCTGATTTGTGTTTTATGATTTGTCATGTTTACATTTTATATAACTTAATTTGACATTTGAATTTAAAGTACTGTCTTTGTGTCATGTTGGCATTTCATTAAGGTATTTACATGTTATTAAGTTGTGTTTGGAGTTAAAGGAGACTATTAAGTGGAAAAACATAATTATTAGCAGGATTTAAAATCATTAATTCATATTTTTCCTCTAAAGTGGAGGCACCGCTATTTAACTAAGAGTCATAGATAAGTTTAAAAGGTTTGAAAGCAAGTGATTCATCTCCTGTTACACAGGTTGGTATGATCAGCCAGTAAAAGTACCCAGGGCCCCGCCCATAGTACGACAACCCCCTTAACTAATATGTTAACCATATATCTGCATGGGATGGGTGCTACACCTGTTGCTTAAAATATTCCTTAATTATAACCATACTATATAAGTCTTTTGTATAGATTTCCAAGAACCAGAACTCGGAGTCAGAAGCCTGCCTTCTCATAAAGCCCCTGGAACCAAGCCATCATTGCGCAAAAAGCGTAAGGAGCAGAAGGCCTTTCAAACTGTCCGTGATACAGAGTATGTAATGGCTGTTTCTGCTAGTCTGATTGAATATGCTGTAGCGTATGTGTAACAGGTTGTTTTTCTAACTTTATTACTTAATTTTAGGACTGTACGGTGTGTTGCAGACATCAGGCCCACTTCAAAAGTCACCACCCCCTCTCCCTAGAGAAGAGGACGACACAGTGTGTGCTGTCGAGGCTCTCCAAAAAGAATCCGATGAGGCAGTGCATACGCTCGAAGTTGAATACAACACCCTATGATGAGAACACCCCACCTGCAGTGTGTATATCACCTCTTCACAAACAGGTGATATAGAGCATGACGTGTCTGACGATGTTGTTTTCTGTATGAACCATTGATCCAACACACCAGCAGATGTATCAGTGGTTCTACCTCCTGAACTAGAAAATCATATCACAATCGGTGTTATTCAACCGACAATACCTGGGTGTCTTAATAGTGGTGATTGTGTGATCAACGGGCAAAGCACACCTCTGGTATGTCTACAGCAGAGTGATTCTCTTGTTTTACCAGACGAGTTAGATAACCTGTATATTAACGGTGATATATTAACAGTACTAAGTCTGAGGCCATGTTTCTCGACCGGAAAAAGGTGGCTTGTTCCCTCCGGGTTGGGGGAGAGTTCCTGCCTCAAGTGGAGGAGTTCAAGTATCTCGGGGTCTTGTTCACGAGTGAGGGAAGGATGGAGCGCGAGATTGACAGACGGATCGGTGCGGCGGCCGCAGTAATGTGGTCGTTGTATCGGTCTGTCGTGGTGAAGAGAGAGCTGAGTCGAAAGGCGAAGCTCTCGATTTATCGGTCAATCTACGTTCCTACCCTCACCTATGGTCACGAACTCTGGGTTGTGACCGAAAGAATAAGATCCCGGATACAAGCGGCCGAAATGAGTTTTCTTCGCAGGGTGGCGGGGCGCTCCCTTAGAGATAGGGTGAGGAGCTCTGTCACACGGGAGGAGCTCGGAGTAGAGCCGCTGCTCCTCCACATCGAGAGGAGCCAGCTGAGGTGGCTCGGGCATCTGTATCGGATGCCCCCTGGACACCTCCCTTGGGAGGTGTTCCAGGCATGCCCCACCGGGAGGAGGAGACCCCGAGGAAGACCCAGGACACGCTGGAGTGACTATGTCGCCCGGCTGGCCTGGGAACGCCTTGGGATCCTCCCAGAGAAGCTGGAGGAAGTGTCCGGGGAGAGGGAAGTCTGGGTGTCCCTGCTCAGGCAGCTGCCCCCGCGACCCGGCCCCGGATAAGTGGTAGAAAATGGATGGATGGATGGGTTATTTCACACTATCTACAATATTGTTTACATTTACTCGTATTGGCAACCTTTTTATATGATCAACTCCTTCAAATAAGAGACATCAACTTTGTGAACGGCCTCACCAAATACGTGTGATGATGTACTGTTACCCCCAGACAAAAACAATCTGCTTATTATAGATTTAATGAATGATGCCAGCAATAATATAGAAGTACAAAATGTTTTTACCAAATACGTTCATCATGGAAATCTTAGTTGGATTTTTTTTAACAAAACAAGGTATTTGGTATTTAAACTAATAGTTTGTCTAGCCTTGTCTTGAATAAAGAGGTTTTGCACTAAATATATACGAGAGATAAATACCAGATCATATTATTAGGTAGATAAATTTTTCCTGGCAACACCAGATATTTTTTAGCCTGAAATGATGCCACCAGCTTGTTGTATGGATATCTTCCTATTGATTATAAAGCCAAGACACCGGATTATTTAAGACTCTGAACCGCATTGCCGTCAGATCATCTGGTTGTATACAGCTCTACAAAGCAGAAGGTGTAACAGTGTCGTCAGGCATGCAGAGGAATTTGGCTCTGTTAGAGTTGTTTACATAAATCAACACCGACTGTACGAAGGGTTATTGTGGGCAATGCAAGCGCTGACTTTTTTAATGCTCTGTGTGAAATGGCTCTCAATGTAATGAGCAGCAACATCCCATTGACTGAAACAGTACAAACGGCTGGAAAAAAAATCAGACTAGTAGCTGATTAAAAAAGTCAGAATTTTGAAAAAGAAATCAATCAGACTGGAGGATTTTTATTACCGCCACTAGGAGCAGCTATACCATTTATAAGCAGTCTTTTTAGCAGGGGTTGAACTGGAGCATACACAAAAAATTTTCCTGGTCCCCCCCAACACCAAATGGATGCCTTCAAACAACAGTAACAGCATGAGCAGAACAGTGGATCCATAAGGCAAACTGCACAAAATGAATTGGATTGATGTACTAAAACTGCCGGACACAGACGTTTATGAGAAGGCCAAAAAAAATGCAGGTATTCTACAGCGATACCTGGTATTGGTGAAACAGAACGAGCATGAAAAAAACATATTGACTCTATCACTGCCAGACAGTGAAGGTATTGATACAAACGGCACCAGTCTCGACATTACACCTCATGTTGACGACGCAGATAAAAAGATTTAATCATGGAAGAGGTTATAAAACACATGCCTAAAAGAAGCAGGAAAAATGCTGAATACATTTTGGATGCGGTGACCCGATAAAAAAAATTTGAGGTCTTGGACGGATCAGGGTGAGATTATCGTTGACAATCACTGTCAGAGGTTCACACTTGCATGATTTGGTAAAAAAGTGTCACTGCAACACATAATGTTTCAGACATTTCAAGACCTCTGAGGTGGGACATGTTTTTAAAAACTGGCTCGTTTAAATGTTCCCTTATCTGCTATCAACACTATGGTGCGGTGGACTATTGCAGAATGTAAAGGAGGCGATGACACATTTAGTGATGAGTTTTATGGCCCATGACGCTCGTCAGAAGAGAAAAAGGCTTAACCCTACTAGCCCACACAGATCCAGCACACCTCTTAGGACACTGGGGTTGAGGGGGTTGAAATCTCATAGATTGTACACTGCTGGTTGGTTAGATTTTTGATTTCTATTTTGTATTTGACTTATATTTTATTTTTTTGTATTTATTTGATTTTATTTATAGAATGAGTTGTCTTTTTGAAGTATTTCAATTCATTTCTTGCTACATGAATGTGTCAATGACAGAGCAGATATCATTTCTAGATTTTTTTCTTTCCTCCTTATTTCCAATGTACAATGTTGTATTTAATGTATTTTTGTTTTTTATTTAAGTGTACATGTATAAGACAGAATGATTGTATTCCAATGTGATAATAATACAACTGATTGTTCTATTTTTTCATCTCCATGTATGTTAATATTTTTTTAAAACATGAATAAACTAATTAAAACCAAATTATGTTCTCCATATTTTTATTTGAAATCAACATGTGTTACATGACATTTATCACTATATCACACATTGTTTTCCATGTTGTACACCCCCAAATTTTTATCCTTGACATGGATCAGGCTGTATTTGTTAACAAATCGTCATGCCATTACATCATTACAAACAAGCTTGGGACCATACATATTTAACAAACGTGTATACGTTATCCCTTTTTTTTTTTATACGTGACATACAAAATACACACAATAGTGACCACCTTTTTTTCTTTTCATTATTCTGTATATCCCTCGTTATCAACGAAACCTACAATAAATTTAGGGATCTGACCAGTGGAGAGATTTTCTTGGGTGAATACTCTTGTTCCTGCGGGAATGGAGAGAGTTTTCAAAGCCACCCTGTCTGTAGCGTATTTAGCATTAGTATGCTGCAGAGCTCTGCTATGTGCCAACCGTACATTAGGCACAACAGACGCCTTTTTTTTTACAAATGCGCTGGCTGACAATCAGTTAACATGATATTGTGCATTTCCAGCAGTCATAAGAGAATTCATCTTTTGACCGTATAGATTTCAGAGAAATATCACAACCGTTTAAAAATAGTTTTCTCAAATTTTAAACACACATACATATTACATAAAGATAAAATGAATAATCAAAAAATAAAAGAATCGACCATTATTTTGCTGCATTGCGGTTACAGCTCACCTCAATGATCTAACCCTCTCCAATAGTCACTAATAACTTGCAGTTGAACTATTTTGATTTAGTTATCACCAAACTTTGTGTCATACATTTCCTTGATTTTATCTGTGATCCTCTCTACTGATTTCAGTTCATGTAGAATAGCTTCTGCAGACCCTTGGACTCTGGCTTCATGGACATAGATGCGCTTTGAGGTTAAGAAGCGTTGGATGGCAGGAATAAAATGGTCAGTCCACAGTCTCTTTGTAAGCTGGTCAGGCTTGCTCTCACAGAAAAATTCAAGGATTCCCAACACACACTTGTGATTTTTCTGGCTGGGATGGTTAATCTGACAGCCAAAACAGAGCTCCTCCCAATACTCTTATACAACAAAATTTATCTATGAACACAATAGACAATAGGTTAGACACGCTACAATTGCCATGCGCTTTAGACCAAGCGCCATATATTGTTTAAATACAGCCCCAGGAGTTGGCTGCCCACTGCTCCCTTGGAATGGGTGAAATGCAGAGAACCAATTTCACTATGTTGTACAGTCTATGATATGTGATAAAAATAAAGATTCTTGTTCTATTCTCATTATGCAATTTACAAGGCAGTCCTGTTCAAGTACAGCCATTGTCATGAAGGACACGCTTGTTCGTCAGAGGGAACAAGGGACATTTTAAAGGATAATAAAGACAGTTACTGTACAATAGGTGTGACTGAAGGGCCTTGTTTGTGCTTCAAGCTTGTCTGTGGCTACTGGGATCAGGTCCATAGGCAGGAGCTTATTGATGTCATTAATTCAAATTCTCCCAGCAGGACCCTACCAAACTAAGAAAGTTTGGACTGGACACCAACCAAACTAGGAGCACTTTTCTAAATATTTTTAAAAGAAATTTACAGAATATCACTTTTTAAAAAAATGTATTTAACTGTTTGATTACATTATTTGTATATTTCATCTGCCTAAGGTGTCATCTATAAAGACAATGATACTGTTTGGTATAATGAAATAACTTAAAATCAGGTGCTCTTTGAAAAATGGGAGAGGGTGATTTTATACATACATTTACATTTAACATTACAACAAAAACATGAGCTATCAACATCCAATGTCGACTTATCCTCCTTAGCAACCACTAATCAATAAAACCCATTTTAACTGTGGTTGTAGCATAAAAATGCTCAATCATTTCCAGTCAGATGCTCTTTTCCAGCACATTTTATCTAATGAAGCATTATAGCCTTCTGACTTTGGCCCCTGGAGAGAAAGAAACACAGATAACTGTAGATTATAGGATTGGGTTTAGATCAGCATGTTCATTAAACCCATACAGATCCACAGGAATGAATTAGACCTTAACATAATTCTCTTTGCATTACCTGCTAAATGGCAATGCTTCAACACAGATAGTTCACCGTTCTTTCAAAATTTGAGCAAAGTGACCCATCCCTGAATTTTCTCTTTTTAGTGTCTTTTTATTTCACAGTGAACATTTGCATCTTGTCCAGCTGCTACATGTGGGAGGGACAATACATGTTCACAGAGAAGAGCAACAAAGTGTAGACATAGTGTGTGTGCTAATCCAGAGGATGAACAGATCAGGAGGCTTAACGCCTTCATGTGAGGCCTGTAGTAGTTAAAACAGCCTGTGAATCTTCAATATCTCAGCTGTTTGCAGAGACCAGTTTCTCTTAATGATGGTCCTTATATACACAAACAACAGTCTGTGATGTTCATCTCCATGTACATGTGTGCAGCCTTTATGATAGGCTACTTTGAACCTTTCATCATTCAATAGGCACTATTTTTCCCAAAAGAATGTCTCAAAACTATATAGCTACAAAATAAGACACCTGTATCTTATTTATACATTTATACAGATACAGTCTCATGTTTGCTTTGACCATTCTGAAAAGAAAAGAAAAAAAAGACAAGTTTAGGTTGCCATCAGGTGGCCGAACATGGTACTGCCTTACAGAGTGAGGAGGCAAGTACAAGGAAAATGTTGGATCCTGGATAAGCATATCAACCTTGCGCTGCATGTCATTTCCCTGAGGCAGCAGAAAGTCTTTCTTTCTTTCCCCACAGGATCCCATATATTTTATATTTAAATGTAATGTTGTAGCATCTCAGGATGTGTTTCTGATTAATCCAATGAGCTGAACATGAAGTAGGAAGAGGAAGTACAGAAGTAAGAAGTACATTTTTAAAGAAGCAGAGTGTGTACTTTGTGTACAGATTGTGTACATGTGGACCAATCAGAGGTGGATGATATATTTTAACTTTAAATATTTGATTTTATATATTCCTACAATGTTTTGCATCTGTTGCTTTTGAGTCAATTTGTGGAGTTATTCTACTTGTAAAGATAATACAATGCTCAGCGTATGCAAGCTCTAGAGCGTGGAAGAAAACAGAAGAGACTGTATATCATTTGTCCATATAGGATGTGATATTTGTTCAACTGAGAATGATACAGAGAGTCCTGGCCTAGATAGGTAGCAGTAAAACATTAAAAATTTGCTCTGTGATTCATGACTTGTTTATAGCCTATCCATATGGTACATTGTTGCCCTAAGGAAACAAAATAAAAAAAAAATTCAAATGCAAAAAAGGTTTGTGTAGGTGCTTAAAACTTCCTAACTGATTCAAAACTTCTGCAGCTCTACAGGATGTGAGATGTGATCTCACGCAATGAACCGTGAAAGCTTTATCACACTTTCACTTAAGTGTAAGTATTCATGGTTTATAATCCTGCTAGCAGCAGGAACACAGCTAACCACAAAGTGTTTCCTGTGGACCTGATAGTCACTGATTCTGCTGCATCTCAGTGAGCTGTGCAGAGATGTGACAAATGAATGAATTTGCCTCATTAGCTGTAAAGGTCACTCCCTACTCCTTCATTAATTACTCTAATGGCCGGCACTGTTAAAACATGTCATTTAGATTTAGTTCAATGGTGATTCATGGCATGCTTGCTTAGCATGTTATGTTTTCATGCGGAACGTTACCAGAAGTGGGCCTGCAAGCTGTGGTGGACTGATATATGAATGTTAGTTTAAAGTCCAATGTCATTTAGTAATAAGATATTGAAGTCTGCAGTCTGGAGAGCAGAAATGCAGAAGTTGCATTGAAACCACAGGGAAGATAAAACACATTCTCTTAAACAAACCAACAATATGAGTTATCAGACTAGTTTCAATAGGTTTGGTGATACAATGTAGATGATTAAACTGTCATGCTGGAACTTAAGGCTCATTTTCCAAAAAAGATTCATCGAGCTGATATGCAAAATAAAATCAGTCTATCTTTTGTGTTATTTCCACATATACCACATTATGAGTAAGTGTGGAGAACATATTGGGTTACTTCCTCAATCTGTCCCTCCATTGAATACACTATGATTTACTACTTTTATCTTATTTTATGCAGAACTCTCTTTCTTTTTGTTTTTAAATGTAAATTCATTTAGATCATTGCTCTTATATATTTCCCTCACTATAGAGGATAAATTCACCCAAAAATGAAGATTCAGTTATTGTCTTCTCACTGGAAAGTCAAGTTTTGTTCTCCACAAAACATTTCTGGAGCTTCACAGTAAAACAGCATTGCAACATTCTCTTAAACTACTAAAGTAAATGAGGACTTTAAAACATAAAAAACAAATGGAATGAAAACAGTCAAATCCCTCCATACAGCTTGTTCGGCATAATCCAAGTCTCTGGAACACCAGAAACCCCGGATTGATTTAAGTAGACATAATTTACACCTTTTTGAGGCCGAAATCTTAACTGCAGCTGCAAAGCTGAAAGCTTTAGCATACATGCGATTTGAAGTGGGTGCACGAACTTGACAGTGCGTGGAGGGTGAAATGTCTTTTCAAATCAATTCAAGATCTCTGGGCTTCTGGAGAATTGAATTAAGCTGAGCTGTATGCAACTATTTCATGTGTTTTTTGTTGTTGTTTTTAAAGAATTCCCCATCTACATCAGTTGTTTAGGAGAATGCTGTTTTGTGGACTACGAAACTTAACACAACTTTCCATCAGCTTGGCGGTGAGTATGACGCATTTTCCTATTTTTAGGTGAACTTATTCCTGAATCAGTTTTGGTTGACTCCTGCAAGTTTGGGATAAGAGATGATACAATTAGATACAGGTTCGCCTTAAAATTCCTACCTCTTCTCTCCTGTGGCAGAACCTTTGCATGGGCATGATTATGTGTGTTTTGAAGACAATGCTAAGAAAAAGGAAGGTAATTTCTGCAAGGAAAGTGTGCTTATAAGATTGATTCTGCCCCAGGAAAAATTTAGATTTTGCTCAAGTATTATGTGTCACAGAATGACCTTGATCTCATTCTAGTCCTCGCTTTTGATGCACCACAGTTTTTACATATTGAGGCAAACCACAGCAATTTTACAGAACACATTTCATCAAAACTAAATTCAGTGAGCTTTTGCAACCACAGAAAGTGAAGAACCCAAATACACCCCATGGATATGAACCACAGACATGCATCAATTGATGCTGTACAAGGAAGCACAGGCAATGAAAAGTTTGTTTCCTACAAAGACCCTGAAAATGTCAAGTACTTCTCTATAACGTTTTTCATTACTAAATGTAAAGTCTAGTCTGGAAAAAACAACAGCTAAAATATTTAATATTATTTAATTTTTATCTAATATTTTTAAAGACTTCAACACCAAAAAGGTCAGCTAATCTGCTCTACTGCCAACCAAACCAGTAATTGTCATCAGATTTTAATAAAAATATTGCAAAATCCTTATTGGTGCTTAGAAATGTGTTACAACACCTTTTTCCAACTTTTAAACTGGTGAGAAAAGCACAGACAACAACACAAGAACACGAAAACTTATTACCAAAACCATTATGACTTTGGCAGAAAATGTTGTGTTCCTGCGAGACCTTACACCCAGAAGCTGATTGAAAAAAAAGTTTCAGGCCTTTTGTAGAAAGAAAACCAGTAAACAATATTTGCTCATTCATCTCACTGTGCTCAAAAAAGATTTTGAAAGAATATATCAGGAAAGGCTAACAGAATGTTGAATAATGTGAATATGATTTACAATCTCCAAGGATTTCTTTTTGTCCAGAAAGTCTTCCGTTTGCTCCAGCAGATACGTGATGAATTATCAAGCTCTGGAGATCCTCCCCAAGCAGCTCAACTCTTTCAGCTCAGGACTATCCCTCTCCTTGTTTCTTTATGTGAGGATGGGTTTTAACAGAACCTCTCTATCGCTCTGCTTGTATCCAAGGCACATTAATCTAATGGTCTCAGAATCCCCAAAATGCTGGAGGAATCCAGCTTTGTTTTATGGGCCTATGATGATGTTTCCTGGTAGGGAAATAAAGAATTATAGATTTGTTGGCTCATTGCTCCACCAAGGCACACTGCTTTGAGTGATACACAATAAAAGACTGAAACAGAGTAGATGGATTTAGTGAATGGATTTAATATTGAGCAACAAAGAAACATACCCATGGGTAACGCTTTTTGATAAGTCTCCCAAAAAATTCGAATGGCTTTATAATGTCTAATAAATGGGTTAGGATATTAATAGGCTACTAATACTAACATATCAAAGATAGTCTGAATTTTTGGGTTGCCAGGTTGTGAGAATGGGTAATAAACATTACATTTGTAATAAATACAGTGTCAACAGTTTCTCACTTTCTAATGAGCCATTATAAATGTTAATAAGGAATTAATCTTACAATATTTATCACAATATTCAAGTCTGCAGTTGTAAATAGGTTGTTAATATGTGACTTTTGGTCCTCTGAAGCACTTTCCGAGAAGATCAGAGCTCAAATGATCGATTAAAGGAGTGTTTCTGACGAACTAAAGAGCTAAAGAGACAATTCAAGTGTCCTGCAGTAAAACCCCAGTCAGGATTCTAATGAAAGGATGGGAGATGTAGGATCCAGTGTTTCTGGAGTTCACCTATAGTCCCTTCCCACAGCAGGGACTATATATGACCCATATTGTCAGAAGGGCCTCATCCCTATCGTAAGCGTCTGGTGCTTCAATGTTCAAAATCTTTCTTGTGAGTCCCCCAATTTATGGAAGTGCAGTACAAAATCGCAGCGGCAGGCCTGCCCCTTTAATGGTTAATAATTATTCAACTAAGCATTAGTAAATGGCTTATTAACCATTAATAAAGCCACTACTTATGACTTAGAAAGTTTATAATGGTGGCCTATTTAAAAAGTGGTAGCCTACCAAACATGGTTGTTCACAGCATGAAGTTACAACTTGTAACTACTGCTTGTAACTATCTTAATGTTGAAATATATCTCCATTAGGAATTACAACTAATCCCTGTGTGAATGAGGAACTGCTGGCTTCGATCAGGGCCCAAAGTTGTCATAAAGCCGCGCTCCTGTCAGACTGGCTCTTTTTACTCACTGACTCTTGTGAAATTCATTTATTTCATTGGCTCGTGTGACTCCAGCGCTCCTCCCGCCGTCTGTCACCCGCCGTCTTTCACTTCTCTCCCTCGCGCAGGAGCGTCTTCAGCGGGCTGCTCTATTGTCATTGGCCGCTTCGGTTGTCCGTCGAGCGCGCTCTACCGTAGGATTGGGTTTCTTCCGGAGCTGCGTCCCTCTTGGCTGTACCTGTCTCACTGTGAGAGGCTGACAGCGCTTCCTGCTCCGCCGACAGCTCCCGCCCCTTCATCCAGCTCCAAGGAAGGAAGGAGGAACTGCTCGAGCCGCATGTGTCACTTCCAGTATGCTGCAAAACCGTGCTGCTATGTGACTCCCTGGGATTACTTAGCTGGCGTTGCGGTTGGTGGGAAGAAAGGTTAGAAAGTTTGGAATCACAGCCAGTGTTTTGGGGGGAGCGGGGCCGCGTAGGGAAGGTGGTGCAAGTAGTTTCGGAAGTGGAGCGTGGCAGCGAAAAGGAAGAAGGAGGGGGGCTTTTCTTTCCTGTGTGATAAAAGGATAGCTCGCTTCGCTTGCTTGCCACGACAGGACTGACGTAGAATATGGCGGAGCATCACCCGGTTTCCGACAACAAACACAAATCCTCACTGAACTCTGGAGCGTCGTACTCGGGGAACGGGCGCAGCAGCACGGCGGTGGCAGAGAGGGGCAGCAACGCCGGGTCAGGAGGAGGAGGTCTATCCGGCGGCCTGTCGCAGCCAGCCGGGTGGCAGTCCCTGCTGTCTTTCACCATCCTGTTCCTGGCCTGGCTGGCCGGTTTCAGCTCCAGGCTTTTCGCTGTCATTCGCTTCGAGAGCATCATCCACGAGTTTGACCCCTGGTGAGTTCGCTTTCCCCCGCACACCTCAGCGATTAGACCTGTTTGTCAAGATGTGCTGCTACAAGAGACAGCGAGGAAGTTTCTTTTAAAACATGTCAGCTGAACGGGTTGTAGCATGTCTTATCACGAGCCTAAATTCACATTACCATGTCCTTCTTTTTGGTTTTGCGACCAAGAATTCAACCCCTGCATGTATCGGCTAACATTAGCGGGACACGTCGGACCAATGGTGACCAGGCTTATATCTACTTATTGTGATTAGTAGTTGAGCCCCCAGTCAGTCATTCGGCACATGTGTCTAAATACACGTCTAGGCGTTTTTCTGCATATTCCCCGACCATTATGCTGATTAAAAATAATTTCTAAATGAATTTAGACTCCCCCTTTCAGTACCGAGGGACGCCTGCCTCTCTGTTGTAGTTCATTATGAAGTCCAACATTGTAAAAAGCCAGTGGAGGAGGAGGAGGGGGCGCCACAGCAGAGTAAACGAGGACAATGGTGACAGCTTCATCTGACGCGAGTTGAACCCGGAAAGAAGCCGCTGACTGGCTGAAGTCCTTCTGACACAGCTCTGTCCTTTGTGTAGCCGCTGATCACCTCTGGTCTGATCTGTTGATTTTGCTGCCTTGCAACAGGCCTGTCACAGGTTCAAGATCTAATATGGTCTGTGTGCCAACCATGTGTGCACAGATTTCAATAGGAGCATGTCCGGAGTCTGACTTTACAGTGATCATATTGTATGCAATAGTTATTCCCACCGGTTTTTTGGTGTGATATTTGCATACTATTTAAACCTTCAACCCTATTTAAAGGTTCACTGTGTAGTCTCGGAGAAGACATTTTAATCAGAAAAGAAAGATCTTCATTGATTGAATTGTATGCCTAAAAAAACTAAATAAACAAACTTGTGACTGAATAAACTGAATAAACAAACTGACCTTAAAGGACAACACAGTTTGTACTATTTTACTTTGTTTATATGTGGCGGACCCTGCCAGCTTTCTAGCTTCTTTCTAGCACTTACGTAACTTCAGTGAGAGGGTAGGATCATAGCATTACATGTTTACTTTTAAGATACATGTTTCACAACATAACATTGTTATGACATGATGAGTTTTGTTTGTAGTTAACAACTACATTATGTCTGACAAACTCAGAAACTGTTGCGGTCATCAAATCACACAAAAAGCCAATTTCTACATAATGTTGCTTTAACAAGTTTATAAAACCATTGTTCATCCTTAGAAATGTACTCTTTATTCTGAATGATAAGAAGTATTCTGATTCATATGGCATTGAAAGTGCCAGTGAGCTCATGCAATAGGAGCCCTTCCATCAGACTTCACTTGGAATACTTTGGCAGCATCATGGTGCATCCTTTAAGTATGAAAGGGTTTCCTCAAACTGTCTCTTACATTAATGCAGCCAGGCAGCAGCTGACAATTGGACAGTGAGGCTGGCAGACTTTGCTGCAAGACAAGGTGTTACAGTCAGATTTTGTACTTTACTTCAAGTAAAATGATTTTCAAACTTTACCTCAGAAGTCGTGAAGCACCTCAGATTAGACAGGCCAGCACCTTGCCTAACCAAAACGGATGCTCCCTTCTGCAGCCCAGTACCAGCTTGGCTGTGCCAGAAATTGTCAAAGGTTTTTATTTGTACTCCAAGGGACTGTTGCCTGGCCCAAGACTGCATTGCATCACTAAAAGCATTTAATGATTATTCTGAGACCAGCAGTGTAGATTAAACTGCCAGCTTCATGTCTGTCTGCTGGGAAAAAAGAGGAGGCTTGAGAGCTTTGGCAAGGGGAGAATCCTTTAGTTTCTGCGTGTCGCTGTCTGAAAGTCTAATATGGCTTGACATGGAGTGAAATTTATACATACACTGCTTCATTGTTCTATCATTCTCCCTTTACGATCAGACTGGCAGTATTGTGCAAACTACATGTTTGGATGTTTGAGGAGACAAGTGTGAGATCGTGTGTGTGTGTGTGTGTGTGTGTGTGTGTGTGTGTGTGTGTGTGTGTTTTCTCTGCAGGAAATAATTAGGTGTTGCAATATGCAAAAGGTCAGTATTATTTGCTGTATATCATCTACTGTATTAAATCTGTCATACATTTTTATACAGCCTGACAGATATATCAGTTGGCTGATATTCGCCTATCTCAGAGATATTGGTATTGGCATATATGTTGCCTGATATGCAACGATATGGAAGCTTTTTTATATGCAATTAAGATGCTTAGGATGATTTCTAATTATCAGTTTCCTAGTCAGTGTACTGTTTCAGTGCAATTGTTGACGCCGATATTGTGTCCACCCAGTGTGCAGCCTCAGCAAAGACATGGGGCACACATCGGAGGTCCAAATGTCAGTAGTCAAGCTCAGAGCAGTTTCGTCAGGCTCTTTTGCGTGATTTTCAAATGCTTTATAAGGTTGCTGGTGTTGAAATTAGCAACACTCGTGCCACCCCCGAAAATTACAGCCTTGCATTCTGAACATGCTGCCGTTTTAACTTCTTCTTCGGCACTCTGAAAACAGTAGTTACCAGGGGCAGCACTGAGCACACTTCCTGTGTTGGCTTCTAGACCAGCGAAGAGGAATTGATTTCCGTTGTTTCACTTTAAGCAGAGCTAACGGAGCTAACTGGGAAGTAGCAGGGTCCTGTTTCTAAATGACGTGGTATCTGATCGGTGCATAGACTCACGTACTTGCCGATACTGATTCCTGCATTTTTGGCAGTATCAGTGGCATTTCCAATACTGGTATCTGAATTGGACCAACTCTATTTTAGACAATAAAGTTTATTGTTAAATTGTAAAATATCCTGCCTTCAGTACATTTCTTATAACCACATTTGAGGGATCACTGCAAAAAATGTGTGTTCATTCATTGCCTTTTAATGGCGGTATTGGCATCAATCCCAAAGATCAATTATCAGTTGGGCTCTAATTTCTGAATTGTATCACAAAATGGACCAATGAATTGATTTTAATATCAAAGGTTATAAATTAGTTTTTAAATGGTGACTACAGTAATATTACTGTCAGGACAGTCTGCCTGTGTGTGTGTGTGTGTGTGTGTGTGTGTGTGTGTGTGTGTGTGTGTGTGTGTGTGTGCGCGCACGCGCGCGCGCACGCGCGCACAGGCCTTTGAACCTGCTGTGTGGAAGGAGTCTGATTTTTAAAGGTCACACTGAAGAAACTTCAAGATTGTCAAGCTTAGAAGAGGATAAAAGCGGCGCAGTTTACAGCCCTTTCTGACCATTGTTTGATCACATTTCCCCCATGTACAACCCCATGACCCCTCTTTTCAAGTTTGCCTTCATTCTGTAGCTCATCTTTAAAGAGGAACGCAGAAAAGCTAACAGTCAAATCACCTCTCCGCTATGTTCTCTCTCTCTCCCTCACACACACTCTCCGATGTGTCCTTTTGATGTGGCAAGTTAATAGCCCTTTTCTTTAAGATGTGCTAGATGGTGCTATTAGATCTGACAGCAAAGCAGGTCGGGACTGGCATTAGGCAGACACCCTGTAGATGGTTATTTAATGCTTTAAGATTGGGCTGTGTTAATCATGCACGGAGCAGCATCAGAAAGAAAAGAAAAATGGCTTCATCAGTACTTATGTCTCTGTCTGTTGTACTAAGAGCTCTATCTCCCTGAGACAAACGTCTGACATGCAGAAGGCGTCTGATTCACCTATCATCTTGTGCTCAAAGCTCCAGCTCTATGAATAATGACTCAAAGGACGTTTGAGTGGAATTAGTGTCACTTGGTCTCCAGTTCTCTTACGAAGATGACATGGTTGATATCAGTACAGTCATTAAACCATTACATCACTCGAAAAGAGGAGATCTAATCAAAACAGAACCTGTCTGCTTCACAACTTCAGTAACAGAGGTGATATCTAGGACTGTATGTTGAACCTGAATACTTTCGTTTGTAGTTCTGCAGAGATTTCTTGGCCCACAAATCTTGTTCTCCAGATGTAAGAAAAATATGTTTGTTTGGTACAGACCCCAACTAATGTCACATCATCATTTAATAGTTTATGAAATTATTTAATTTAATTGTGAATCATATTGCAATCACAATATGTCAGAAATAATTGCAATTTCTTTTTTTTATAATATCGAGCAGTTAAATTTTCATTCACATCATATCATCATTTTAAGCTTATCAGTTTTAATAATTTCAAATCCAGATGTCCAGTATTTTGAGCAAGTAGCTTGTGCAAAAACATAAAGCAAATGCAGCTATTATTATGTGTCAAATAAAAATGTAAACAACAGTTTATATCTGCTGCTGCTGCTTTGATACTAATACCATTATCTGTTCTATGTATGGGTCCAGTTCTTTATCAGTTCCCTTATTGAATCCGGATCAGTTTTTTTCAAGCTGGCTGTAGCCTGGAAGCTAGCTGTAGCAACAGTCTGTCATCATCTGAAAACAATGGAATGAGATTACATTTGTAAAGAATTTGTTTTCATTTAAGTTTACATGGTCATAGAAAAAAACTGCTAAGCCTGCCTGCTAGGCACTGATGTTATCATAACAGGATATTTACCTTGCAAGTGATATTGATAGGTTTTCGATAGAGTGAGTCCCTGGGACCCACAGGCGGTCATTTGAGTTGGTCGTAGGGAAATTAAGTGGGTCACCAATAAAATCTGTGATTTCTGACAAATTGTAGTGTTAAACTCGTGTTTGATGTTATCTGGTTATAATCATAGTTATATTCACGTATGTTCAAAATCTATCTGAAATTAAAACAAATAAAAAACAAATGAAATCCCAATTCTGAAAACAAAACACTGGCACACCTGGGGCTGCCCCCTGAAAGTTGATGAGCCAGTCAGTTGGAGACTGATTTTGTCAGTCAGAGTACATTACAGAAATGGGAACATAGAAGCTTACGAAAATGCGCAGGGATAACATCTCAATGAGGAATTAATATAAAGGGAACAGCTGCTGCAAATCAGCTGCTGCATTAGTTAAAAGAAAAAAAGAAAATTTTGGGGGACCAAACCCTAATCTGGCCTAGGCCACCAAAATGTGTAGCGCTGGCCCTGCTCTGACAGCGCTGTCAGGAGCTCGACAGGAGAAACACTCTGTGGTGCCTTGAGATTTTGTGACTGAACTGTTAGCAGGAGGCACAGATGATGAAGAAAGGCCTTTAAAATGTAAGTCTGAGACTGCAGGTAAAATGTACTGATGTAAGATGATAAAGAAGTTTAGTGTGGTGCTTAACTGGAAAAAAAGGCGAATAGTTGAATTCTTTTATTGAACAGCAAAATCCGATTAGACTGATTAAATCCTGTATCTGGTAAGGCCCTATCACATTATCCTGATACACTTGTCTCCAACATTTAAATAAACTAAATAGTGGTTTATTTCTATGGTTTCAACACAGCGTGTGTCCTGAATGGCAAAGTATCATCCATCATCATTGTCACGAGAGAATAGAGAATTGATCAGAGCTGATTATACCTGATGGTGGCTCAGTTAGTTAATCAACAACACCAACTTTGTAGCTTTGATTGTTGAAATCTGTGTGTCAAGGAGTGGTCTTGTTGCAGCAGAAAGTATTATGTCACGATGATTGAGATATGCACACAGTGCAGATTTTTTGCTGTCTTGATAGTGTGTTTTCCTTTTCTAATTATGGATTTGTTTTTCACAATGTAGCATTATCAGGGATAAAATGTGATCTGTAGTGAGTTCGCTGCCTCCTTTTGGATTTCAATGTGTCAGAGTTGCATGATGCGTACCATAAGGGTTGGGCGATATGTTAAAATTTTCTCACCGGCCACTGGCAGCCCATCAATCGGGGTTTGCCGATATATTTGCGTTTATATTATCATCGTTAGAGCCCTGCTCCTCCTCGACTCCTTTCTAATCACTGTGAGAAATAACTGATTTTTCCCCTTCCTATTTTTGGTGCTTACAGGTTAATCATTTATTTATGGAAATTTTCAAGGATGTGCACCATTAATTTAGCAAAACAAAACGTCAAAAATAGACCAACATATCGGCTCCAACAAACCAACCGGCAATGTTTTGAGCCTTTTGTCGATAAACGATACATTCATCCAGTCGCCCAGTCAGAAGTTAAGTTAAGTCAGTCAGAAAACCATGCCAACATCAGTTGATAAGCTCAGTGGCAGCCGATTCCAGTGGATTGGACAATTTGGAACCGGTTCTCAATGGTTCGGGTTCTCGCTTCCCATTCCAAGCAGTGGTCATTAGCCATGCTTGTGACTCTCGGGATAGGATGGATATGTTTGTCTGTCTGTTGGTCCTACTGAAATATCTCAATAGGTAAATTGTAATCATTTCCTTGATCCTTGGTTTTGTGTTCGGTAATGATCAGGTATTAGGCCCAGGCCATGTTGCTGAGATGTTATGGAGTTCTTCCTCTGTATCTTCTTGAGAGGAAAAAGGTGCTTTGAAGGTTTAAAATGTAAAGGAAGCCAGCCTTGGGAGGAGAAATGGAAAATGCTGTTTGAAACAGAATAGGAAAGCAGATCCTACATTTAGACCCGTTGGCTTCATTTGCTCTCACTGCCTCCTCAGATCTGATTCTTTTCTCACTTGTTTCTGCCTAGTTATCTCATCTTTTCACTGCTGCTGATGTCAAATGATGGAGGAGCTTAGATTGCTCTGTAGCAGTACATTGCAAGGCAATGTTGGAATTTCGGCCAATGAATTGTGAGAACAAGTACAGTCAGTCCCACTGATTAGGTCCCTTCAGCGGTGCACTCTGCCTGGTCACAGGGGTCATGACAGTTTTCCCCTCTGGCCAGCTCTGTTAACAGACTGAGTTGGTCCACCTGAGAACCTGAATCTTTAGCGGCAGTGACTTTGCCAAACACAAGTGCATTCACTAGACAGTGGAACAAATGTACTGGCCTACTGGCTGCCACTAACAGGCATGGAGATGAAGGGCCAGATAAACCCCAGCAGGCTGACACACAGCACACCCCCAGGGTGGCTGCGACCTTGCGCAGTTTGGACTTTACACCACACTCAGTGCACATATTTTATTTACTGCCAAATAGATGGCATTTTTCCAATTACTGACTATAATTTGAGTTTTTGGTCTGACACAAAAAATAGAAACCTCTGTACAGTTATAGTCAATCATATCAAACAGCCCTGTAATTATCCTTCTTTTATGAAGCTTATCATGTTCAGTTGTTATCAAAGGCAGGGCCTGTTGCTGTGTTACTGCAGTAATATGATCACTGCTACTACATTACCGCTACTACTTCCAGTGACTTGTGCTCTCTGTCTTTAACATCTCACAGGAATGATGCAAAGCATGTTTCGAAATAACATGTTATAACATGTAAAATGTTTGTGGGGTTATATGAACAAATAAACAAGACTTAATTGCCCATTCAGCTTTGGGATGTGCTGCCCTATTCCCATTTCTAATATTTTTCCTCTTTCAATGTAATGCACTCTTATTCCCCACAGCAAGCTTAAATCTACCATAGAGCTGAGTCAACTTTTCTCTGACATAGTGTCAACAAAAATGGAAAACTATTGGTTTTGAAAATGTTGTACTTGTCCTTATTTGGGGAATTTGACTACTTGAGAATGAGACTCAAAAATCAACTTTCATCTTTCTTCAGAATTGCTGAAGAGAAGAGTTTGCCTACATGACATAGTGTCGCTTTTATTATCAAACGGCTGCTATCATCAAGGATGAGCTAGATGAACCTTATTGAGTTGAAGATGGACTGTAAATCAACTCCCAAACCTTCTGCCAGTTTCTGCAAGATACATTCTTCAAGCGGTGGGACAGGAAGAAGTCTGCAGCATTCAAGAAGGCCACGATCTTTATGCAGGATAATGCTTTATCAAATGCATCCAAGTACGCCACTGCTTGGTTTGCCAGCAAAGGTCTCAAAAATTACCCAATAATGATCTAGCCCCCTTTCTCAATTGACTTTTTCAATAACATTTTGGATTGACTTGAGAGCATGGTATTTGTTCAACACTTAAATTAGTCCTGAGAAATACAATTTGCCTAAAAATTATGCATGCAGTGTAATTTGTATTATTAAACAGTGCTGATTTACTTAAATTTAACGACATTTCAGTGTTGAAATAAATAAAATAACACATTTTTGATGATCTTGAATCCTGTCTAAATCATTAATATCTCTGAGGGAATCTGTCAGTTGTCTTTGATTGACAGCTGTCACATCACGGCACCCCTTGCGCACAGTAATGCCTGGAGCCAGGATGAAGAAAACAATTGCTTCATGTGGAATACCTACTGTCTTTTATCGTCATTGATCTTCCAGATTACTATTTACTGGCGTATTCCCAACACATGACTGCATTTGCTGTAACATTACTGTGTGATGCTCACGTGAGGCAGCATTATTCTGTGAGAATAATGATCCTGACTCAGCAATGCTTGCTTTAGTGATAACATTTAACCTACCCGTTGCTTGTTCTTACAATCATTGAGCTGACATATTCAGGTCAGCGTGAAGTTCCTAGTTTCTCCTCTCCTTGTTTCTCCTGTCCTCGCCTCGTTCCTCCTCTCCTCGTTTCTCCTCTCCTCTCCTCGTTTCTCCTCTCCTCTCCGTTTCTCCTCTCCGTTTCTCCTCTCCGTTTCTCCTCTCCGTCTCTCCTCTCCTCTCCTCTCCTCTCCTCTCCTCTCCTCTCCTCTCCTCTCCTCTCCTCTCCTCTCCTCTCCTCTCCTCTCCGTTTCTCCTCTCCTCTCCCTGTTTCTCCTCTCCCTGTTTCTCCTCTCCTCTCCTCGTTTCTCCTTGTTTCTCCTCTCCTCGTTTCTCCTCGTTTCTCCTCTCCTCTCCTCTCCTCTCCTCTCCTCTCCTCTCCTCTCCTCTCCTCTCCTCTCCTCTCCTCTCCCTGTTTCTCCTCTCCCTGTTTCTCCTCTCCTCTCCTCGTTTCTCCTTGTTTCTCCTCTCCTCGTTTCTCCTCGTTTCTCCTCGTTTCTCCTCTCCTCTCCTCTCCTCTCCTCTCCTCTCCTCTCCTCTCTAAAACTCTTCCTGGGCAACAACTCTCATATCTGATTATGTAATATCAAACAGACTTCTCTTGTTGATAAGTCATGGAAAATAAGACGCTTGTGGGTTCTGTTTTTGTGTTAAAAAGCAAAAAAGTTGTAGCAGGATGTGTTTGGGTTGACTTGCTCGCCTTGACTCTACACTTCCTGCAATGTGACAGTGCTGAAATGATTTATTGTGTAGCCCTAGGTAGTTTGTCAGAAAAAATCTGCAAATTGAGTTTGAAGTCTTATATTAATGGCAGGTATGTTTTGTTGGATTGCATTACAAAGCAGAAAGCTTTCTACTTCTCAGGAGTGTACAATCATTTTATATAAAGTCATGCTCTCACTTAGATTTGATCAACATGACAGGGATTTGTGTCTATACCCTGTTCATTCATCCATCATATGTTTACTAAATATTACTGTTCTAAGTGTTAACTATGGAATATATTTTTCCCTTTAAATCTCCTTTGGTGCATTGTATGGCCCAATATTTATTAGGGTTTATATAGTAAGCGAATTTCACAGAACAATAACCATCTCAGAAAATATAACATTATAAGGTATTACGCAATTATATTATTGTCAGTTACAATGACCATAGAGGAATGAAAACAGAAGTATTTTTTTATTGTAGAATTCAGTAAGCAAATGTGCACAGTATGATACAAGTTACCTCATGGAAGTGCAGTGTAAAAAAAAATATATATAGTGGAGATGAACACAGGCTGTTGTGGGACAGTGAGTAGCAAGATGTTAAACCCCCCATAACCTTTGATTTTAACAGATACAAATGGCATCGCCTCAGATTTACGTTTTCATCAGGAAAAATACAATTCTCCTGACATGTAGTGATTGATAGTCGATAGTCGCAGAGCTGCTGGTACCTTCAGGAATTTGGCACATTAGTCATTACTTTTAACATCACCACCTCCCTTTGCTTATTAAAGCAGCTTCCCCTGTGTCCTGATTCAGCTGCTGCGTCACAGCACCACTGAGGTGTATGGATATGCTGGCAAGGTGCACCAGGAGGACATAAACAGTGTAAAAAAAAAAAAAAAGGCATTAGTAACACTTTTGAGCTTGGAAGCTCCATTCTGTCTCAGTAATTTGTTTTTCACCAGGAAATCCTCCCCAACGTCTACATGTGGAATATCCCCTTTACTCAGATTACATAATACTGATTCTGCTCTTTCATTACACAACGTGCAGAATGGGGATGAGTCATTTAAGGCTATCATTCAAACAGGAGGGTGAAATTGCCTGGCATCAGTGTCCATACCATTTCACTTTCTGGAAATGTATTTTATCAGAGGAAGATTACAGGAAGTGATTCTCTGTATATACAACTGGGTCATTTATTCAGCATTGAATGAAAATAAGAACAACCCCAGTAAGTGCAAATGCCATTCATACATGAAAGCTGACTGATTTTCAAGTTTCCACAGGAAGTAGATATGGTTATCACAAGTTGTGTGTGAAAACTGGACTATTTGCACTGTGGTGTTGCTGCTCGAGTTGTGAATTTGACTTTACCGCACATTAGCATGACGGTTCCTCTTCCACTACTGCTTTTTGATCTATGACTCCCACCATGCCTACTTCTTGTTTACTCTGTGAAATCTGTCAGTGTGTATATGTATGGATGTGTGTATGGGGCACATGCACATTTGCAAGTATGGCTGTGATCGGCTGTGATCTGCTGTGGCACTTGTGTGGAGGATATTAACCCTGGAGCTATAATTCTCTGTCCCACAACACTGGTACTGTATAAGCATACTGACAGATTGTGATGATGAAACAGATGTGCAATAAAACCTGGTGTTCTTGTCAGACATCTCCTCATCATGTCTTTTTTTTTTTCTGATCGCCCTTATTGTCTTATTGTGATGTCACCCCAGTTTTATTGATATGCTCTTTGCTGTTTTGCAGAGTTGCCTACAGTGTAAGGAGCACTACATAATCCTTTTCTTATTTTCAAACTATTGAGTAGCAGATTATCACATAAATCAGACTTTGACAGGTCATACTTGAATTTTGTGACATCACTTTCTGTTTTCGGACATAATAAAGTGATTAGGGCTTTCACTAACAATTGTTCTCCTAATTGACCTAGCCATCAGTTCTTTTTGGAGCAATCATTCAGTCTATAAAGTGGCAGGAAATGCTGAGAAATCCCCAACATATTTTCAGGATACCTGTTTTGTCTGACCAAAACCATGTGACTGCAGTGGTAAAGAGAAAAATCATTGTTGGAAATACTAGTTAATTGCACCTGTTATTTCTTAGTCTGGTAAGGTTTATTTTGACTGATTTTTCATTGTTGGGGAGACGTTGTCAATGCAGTTTCAGGCCAAGAGTCTTGATTGAAATGACACAGTGAATTAACAGTGAAGCATCTCAGGCAGCGTTGAGGAAGGAACAGTAAGGGGCACAAGGGGAGGCCAGAAGGGGGAAAGGGGGTAGGGGAGAGTATTTTGATCAGATAGATTTTCATTTCTTCTTTATGTTATCTGACATGTCCCCTCAGGATACATTCTCTACATTTAAACACATTGTGTCTCCTCTCTACACAGCCAGTTGTTTGTTGACTACTAGCTCTGTAACTAGAGGCAAGTGACTGAGTGTAAGGAGCTCCAACTTGAGACACACACACACACACATCTCTGAATGTCGGTGAACTTGTTTTTCCATTCATCCCACCAACCTCACCTCTTTGAGCTTCCTGCTCTCCTCCTGCCCTGCTGTATTTTCCCGTGTCAGCAGCTAATTGGCTTCACTTTGCGTCTCTCTGGGAATCGTCTCAGCGTGTGGAGGTGTGTTTGTCTGATCCTGCTGCCATCAAAGATATTAAGGCAATAGCTGCTTCTCCATTAACTGTTCTCAGAGTGAAGCAAATCTTCATGATCTTGTGAAACAGAGCAAGTAATAGTTTTCAGCTCCGACTAGGTGTTTGACTTTGTTGACAGTTGTGTTATAAAGGTCCTGGATGTTAATAATAAATAAAGTCATATGAGGAATAAAGCACAGCACTTGTGAGATGCAGCAACAGCTGAAATGATTCTTCATTTTTGTGCGTGTGTGTCACCAAAAGATGCAATGGAGAAGCAAAAACAAGACACAAAGGGAATGGTTTTGCATGTGGTGCCCACAGACCCTCCCCTTATCTCTCCTGACTGATTCTTCTCTAGTTTTGTGTTCTGCTAGTGTCCTTGTCACTACTGGTGAGAATGAGTCGCAAGAAGGTTTGCTGTGTCTCCCAGCACAGTCTCAAGAGCATGGAGGAGATACCAGGAGACTCGCCGTTACATGATGATGGCTGGACAGGTCCTAGAAGTGCATCAACCCAGCAGCAGAACCGGTCAGATCTTGCCAATATCAATATGGATATTCAGTGCCCTCTTGGTTTAACTAGCACAAAATATTCGCAAGTTCCTTCCAGCAAGCTGTTTGTGAGGGGATAGATGGATGGTACTGCGCAACAATTCTCGTAACGTTAGGTCTTGGGTTGAGTGCCCAGCCAGTGATTAGACTAGCACTGACACAGCACTGTGGAGAGAGATAACTACGGTAACTGTCACTGTAAGCTGTTAGTTTATAGTATATAAATATATTTTCTAGCAACGCTGTTTGTTGCGAACCTTGCAGCATGAGCGCTAACTAGCGGACTGGCAGTCACACCTCCTCTTTGTTAGTGCTCAACACCAGAGCCCCCCAGGGCTGTGTGCTCAGTCCCCTCCTGTTCACACTGTACACCCATGACTCCACCCCTAGACAACAGGATAACTTTATTGTGAAGTATGTGGACAACACCACTATCATTCTTCAGTGTGTACCATGGTCAAATCTAACACCAAACTTCAAATGCTTGATCAGAGTCCCAGCCTGAAGCCATCCGATTGCTCAATGGCCTGATAGCGCCCCTCTTTAAAAAAATCATTAAAAATCACATGTACTTCTACAGAGCTGAAACTTCTTCAGCACCTCCACAGAATTGTGACCAATTTTTGCCGTGCGGCAACCTATGAACTATTCAGAAGTCTATCATTCTATAATTTTCAAAATATAAAAAATCCATGAATGTCTGTCTTGAATATTACCAAAATGGACATAGACATTCTCTACAGGGTAAATATAAATCTGCTCAGATTGGCCAAATATGTCTGCAGTGATACTAAATAGCTTGCTGTGATTTGTACTGTTTTCACAACTTTCTGTTTTTTTGTATTTCGTTTGATTTTGAAATAACTCAGAATTTTATCACCAACACTTTAATTCTTGTGAATTTCATAAGTTATATGACTGTCTCTCTCTGCCTTCTGTTACTGTCCTTTGATGGCTGGGGGTGGAATCTTCACACCTCCAAAATTTAATTAAATATCCATTTAGCATCTACAGTAAGACAGTATAACATGGAGACAAGACTTCCTCACTGTGTCTGAGCTTCAAATTCAGTGAATGGCCACTTTAACAAGTTCTTCTTCTTGAGTAACAGCATTTTTCTGCTTTAACCTCCATCATGCTTTGAACTGCTACTTCTGGCAGCGTGCCTCCATACTGCTAACACATTAGCTTATGCAGTCTTTTCTAATCACATTATAGAGACACTTGCTAGATGCACTGCTTTCTTTGCAAATTCTCTCTTTATGCAAACATCACAGAGGCATTTAAAATGCAGAGAGCCATATGCTGTATTTTTACTTCCACCCACAGTACTTAGACTAGACTTCACTTCATACTCTTCATACTCAATGGTTTGCCTTGCAAAAGAACTCTGACTTGCATCACGAGTAAAGCAACCTGTACATCAGTGTTGATGAAACAGTTTATTCTCTTTTATTTCAGTTTATGGCTAATAGTTTGAACTTGCCTACTGAACAACTCCTTCTTGTACCTTTACATACAGCGCTCACAAAATAACCTTTTTAACTGCATTTGGACTGACGACACTTTTTAAAGGCATGCACTGCAGTGGGACAGCAGTTTGTCTGTATTTCTGTAGGTCATTTTCATAGCAGACAATTTTACTTGTCATAGCAGGAAAAGCACAGCTGTTACTATTAAGATCAACAATCTGCTATGGTTTTACCTGGGCGATTAAAAAAACAATACCAATATGTATAGGCGATAGACACTTCATCTATAACAAAAAGAGAGTATGTCGATAAAACGTTCGATAGTGTCATGTGTAGGCATTAAATGCAAACCAATTGAAAGCCTATAAGGCTAAGAAGGGTCATAAACAGCCTGTCATATCCCTTGATAATAGAGCAAGCTCTGAGTAGCCCCTTTTAGATAGAAAATGCGCCACATTTGCAGCCAGGTTAAGGCTGCAATCTGCCGCCTTGTCTATGTGAAACGGAGGTATAATATTCCTCCTTTGCAAAAGGTGGAATATTGCCGCGCTCTGTCTAAATTCGCGGACCTAGCTGCAAAAAGGACAGCCAAATTGGCGGCTTGCTGTCCAGTATAAAAACGGCTAGTGACAAGCCATTTCAGACAAATCCCATTGTGCTCTCTCCCAGGCTCATTTAAACAGCCTATCAAATCCCTAGATGCTATGAGTGAGCCCCAATCATTCAACAGTTCGGTTGCACCATCGCCCTGTGACCGGCAACCACAGGAGAGTGTGGAGTGAGGCGTTATTATTGATCCCACTGCAGTGTAGACCACCTATACTCCGCCTGTAAAACTTTAAGGTCACACAATGGCAATGTCTTTTCTTACGGTCTAATATGGCGGCCTACAAGCTGCATCCCTGCCAGCAAACACAATGACCTCATCTGTCCCGGTCCTCTGCTGTCCCTCTGTGTCACACATCTGCCGGAGCCGCTCTTTGCTTCAGGAGTATCTCTGGGCTTGTTAAGTAGAGCAAACAGGTTGACTCTGGCTGCCACTGCTCCACCACCTGGCCTGTTTGCTCCGCCTGTGAGCCCAGAGACACTGCAGCTGCGACAACCAAAGTGGTCGGTGCTCCCAATGTGGGAACTATTGCTGTTTTTCCATCATATCTGCCGGCCTGGCTCTACTTGATTTGACTAGTCGCGGCAGACCGACGTGGCTGGGATTTGCATTTCCGCCACAACTGAGCTACCTGATTGAAGTGTGTCTCTGACCAATGACGCACTTGTTCTGGTCCCCGCAGTACTATCGAAGAATCACGGCTAACAAAGTATTTCCGCTAATTCAGCTACAAACACCTATCCTTTCCTATAACTTCTTCACAACAAAATCCCGTTATTTAGTCATTTAAAAGCTTTTATTATGGAATGGCATGACATGAAAACTTTGCGTTTTCACCAGCAGTAACTAAACATTACTCCTGAAATGGCTGAAAGCAAACATGACACAACAGTAAAACACAACAGATATTTGAAAGTACAAACAGGATGAGAGAAACTAAAGATTCAGTTAGAAGCTACTAAGAGCTGAACACATAGACTTTTTGAAATATCTTTCTCTCAGGTTTCCTGCACAGACATGAGTTGAGTATTGGTTTTATGAGGAGACAAGTGCTTGTTACCGGTTGGCCGCAGGCGCGAGATGTCACCACAGCTTGCTAGGAGGCGGGGCGGGCCCAGCTTGGCCCTACTCCAGAGCAGGTCCATTGTGGGCACGGTTCGGCTCAACTCCACGCTGTAAAACTGGCACGGCCACTGGTGGAAAAACGGCATATGGCTCACAATCCGCCGCACCAGCTCCGCTGCGGGTAGAGTGTTTTACCAACCAAAACACAAGCACAACCCATTACCATCAGAGAAGAACCTGAGAAAATGAGTGCCTCTGAAATTTAATATAAAAAAGACAGATTAGATCAGCTCGCCGGCATGACTTTTACCTATTTATGTCATTTTATTTGTGGGTTTTTGCCTTGTTGTGTTACCATAAATTATGACTTATGTGCCTTGATAAAGTGGTTAAATTCGTACAAAAGAGGTTAAATTCAACCTGTCCTATTTTTATTTTTTAATTTTTTTTAAATGATCAATAATTATTGATATTGACCGATATGAAACTTCATTACCATAATAGACTTTTCAGCCATATCTCCCAGGTCTAGTCTCTCATGCATGTATGCCTTGTCAGCATACATTATAATTAAATGAAAAATTCAGAAAAAAACATGACACACCGTGCCTTGATAAAGTTAAAATGTTTGTAAGATGTTAGCTTATACACACCTTTTTTGTTCCTTTTAGATGTGTGATCGTTTCACTGGTGTATCCATGCTGTGTACTAAGCACTTAATAACTTGCTCTGATGCAGGGTGAGTAATGGCACCAAGCCACCAGCTGAATGGAAGTCAATTTTTGCTGCGTCTGGTTAGTTTGTCTCCTCTCTCAGCCTTGGTGGCAAGTAATTGGCCCATTAGCTGGAGATTTTATTCAGCACCAAGACTCTGTTTTGACTCTTTTAATAAAGTGAATAAAATAGCTGGTGAACTCTGAGAACTGCCAGATACCATAGGCAGTACACACACAAGTCAGCTTTCTGCCCTAAAGCTACAGCACTGACAGAAGAGACAACTTTAAGAGGAAGCTACTGTGTGCACTCTGAGGGGATAATCTGTTGTGGGTAGGTTAATGCTAACTAGATTAATGTATATTATTCAAACTGCAATAATTATTGACTTGTTTCTGTAGAAGGCGATAATGAGGTATGTGTTAATGTGTTATTTATTTAGTTATTTAGGTGTTTATTTGACAGGGACAGTCCACAGCTTCTTAGATGTACCAGAGTTAGCTAAAAGCTAACTTAGATCTGCAGTCCCAGTCTGCAGTCCAGTATCGGTCTCCACTTTATGTTGGTACAGTGTGTTCATTGTTATAATTATGTAGACCAGTGTAAGCAGCAAAAATACCTTTTCTTAAACAATGTCAGTTTGTTTTCGCTTTGGTGGATTACTCCTTAAACGCTTTCATTAAGCTTAAATAAACTCTTTTTGATATGTAAACGGTTGCTTTTTTTGGTCCTCGGCACAGGTTTGGTCTTGGGTGGTTCCCAAACCTTTATAAACCATTGCACTCCTTCAATTAGATATTTTTTTCATGGCACCCCTCCATGCACAATCCCCACTCAACTCAATAGTAAGTTATAAAATATATATGCCGATTCCCAATAGAGCTACAACGGTTAATTGATTGTGTGATCAAAAGGAAATTAATTGATAAATTTGATGATTGATTGTTAGTTATTTTTAAGCAAAAATGTCAAACATTTGCTGGTTCCAGCTTCTTAGATGTGAGGATTTGCTGCTTTTCTTTGTAATTTATGATAGAAAATGACTAGACTTTTGATGAGACCTGATTTTGGACTGTTGGTTGGATGAAAGAGAACAAATTGATGACACTCAGGACTCTTTTTTTTCTACCTTTCTACATTCTCAGCAGATGAATCGATAATGACAATAATCGTTAGTTGCAGCCCTAATTCTCAATCAAGATTTCTACTGGAGCAATTTATAGTGTAGTACATTTTTTTCACTATCTTTCAGTGTTGTCACGTCAAGAATATCTTGAAAAAAATATTAGATTTTTGATACCAATGGGAAAATTTGACATTACATTGAGAGTGAAAAATGAAAGATTGTCATTAAAAGATGAATATAAAAAGGATTGTGTAATATGTATTAAGCACCACAGCAGCTAAGTAGTTCCCTATGAACTGAAACTTTGCTGTCTGAGATTCCTTTGGCCTGATATCTCTGAGGGGGGATGAGCTTAACTTTAAGAATTAAACATGGCTGTTGGCCCAGCAACTGGACAACAATAACCAATCCAGTTTACTGGGCCATCTTGTTTAATAAGTCAGTGATGTTGAAATACGAGCTGTTGCCAACCTGAAAATTCTTCTGCAGGGCAGAGTCGACACGTTAGTCCTTCAGGTGCTTTGCTAAATTTGTTCTTTTAGCACTTTTTGTTAGCACTGTTCAGTAGCATCACTTGCATATGGACATGATTGTATCATTGTTCATTTGCCTTAAATGTGAAGAATTTCCAAACAATCCTGTTTTCTTTGTCAACCAACACCAGTTGCGGAGGCTCTGCACTTGCTGTCTTTACTGAGCAAACACAATAACAAAACAGAGCAAATGGAACAAGTGACTAGAAGGCAACACTTTGACTGAGTGAGAGGAGCTGGGGCTATGTGGGCACGACTGTGTGTGTGTGTGTGTGTGTATGTGTTAACTCACTGTCGGAGAGAAGAGAGCACAGCTGGCAACTGTGTATCGATTTTGACAACAGTAGTATCTTGAAAAACTAAAATGCAATAACAGGAGTTACAGGACGATAAAGTGAGGAACTGAGGTGAGCTGCTGCGCCGTCGGTGTTCTATGCACACGGTGTGGTCAGCAGGCTCGTATTATTTTTCCAGAGGCTGTGTAAATAGCCTGTGCTTTGCAGTGTCCTGTGTGTGTGCTGTAAATAATAGTTTGCAGAGCTGGTCTGTCTCATCTCCTATGATCTGCTCCTAAGGCACTCAGATGAGCAGCTGGTTGGAGAAGCAAAGCAACTCCTCATTAAATAATCATCATGACTGCAATGGGCTGAGGCAGTGTTGTTGTTAGGCTGTTGGTGCTTCTGACTGACCAACCAGCACTGCTGAAAAAGGGCTCAAACCAACCCTGTGAACTTAGCTGTCATTAAGGCATAGCAATTGTGCAAATTTGCTTGTCCATGACTCTATGGTGTCAGATTCAGAATTCAATTCTGCACAGTGCCTACAAGTGTAAGTAATATTCCTAAAAAGTAAAGTTGCACATTTTTGTTCGAGTTCTCTGTAAATCCACGCCAAAACTGGAAATCCCTTGAAGTTGTCAAAGGTTACAAAAATTTTAGATTCAATACAGTACAGAACTCCAAAGCTCCAAATTGTCTCGTACCCCCTCAGGTTTCTGCCTCAGGGCCTTTTTTGACTAGCTCCAAAAAAACTCCATTTCCTTAATGTATATTTGATAGTGTCTCTTGTCCAGGGGAGAGGCTTTCTCACTGTGTTGTGTCGGGTCTCTTGGCTAACCAGTCAGCAAAGTGAGCACTTCTGGGAGGCTAATGTGTTTCCCTCCTCTTTGCCTTTAAAGATCATCACTTACTGCATTACGCCACAGATCAGCCGTTTGGGTCGGACTTTCAGCAGCTTTCTGAGGCAATGTAAAACACCAAAAATGTTCAAAATATAGTGTACACTTAAATGGATATATACAGTGCCTATAAAAAGTATTCACCTCATTGGATGTTTTCCCCTTTTATTGCTTTTATTAATGGAATCATGGTAAAAAAAAAAAAAAGAAAAGAAAAATTTAAATTAATTAAAAAAATATATAATGTAAAAGTATTCACCCCCTTTGAAATGACAGAGGACCAGCCAATTGGTGCTAGTAGTCTCACAATTAGTGAAAAAGGAATCACTCAAGTGCAGATAATGTATCTCAAGTGATTGTGGTATAAAGACACCTGTGTCTGAAGGTCCAGTCACTGGTTAATCAGTATTCCTGGCTACAATTACGCCATGAAGACAAAAGACCACTCCAAGCAACTCTGTGAATAGGTTACTGAAAAGTATAAGTCAGGGGATGGATACAAAAGTCCAAGTCCAAGTCCAAGTCACTGAACATCCCCTGGAGTTCAGTTAAATCTATCATTAAGAAGTGGAAGGAAGGAGTCACCGTGCAAGATGGAGACTAGTGAGGGAGGCCACCAAGACACCTACGACTACTCTGAAGGAGTTAAAAGCTTCAGCAGCTGAGATGGGAGAGACTCTGCATACAACTGTTGCCCAGGTTCTTCACCAGTCAAAGCTTTGTTGGAGAGTGGCAAAGAGAAAGCCACTGTTGAAGAAAGCTCATTAAATCTCAACTAGAGTTCACCCAAAGGCATGTGAGAGACTCCAAGGTCAAGTGGCACAAACACATCATCCCCACCATGAAGCATGGTGGTGGTAGCATTATGCTGTGGGGATACTTCTCAGCATTAGGCCCTTGAAGGCTTGAAAAAGGTAGAGGGTAAAATGAATGCAGCTAAATATAGGGAAATCCTGCAGGACAGCCTGATTCAGTCTGCAAGAGAATGTGATGATGTGCAAGCCTGACTGAGACCATCCACATAGAGTTTGTCAGTTCAGTGAGCTGCTGATATACAGGACCAGCTCTGTAATGTTTAAGTTACAGTTTTGCTTACCGTTAAATGACGTCACTAATGTGACTGTTTGCTGTCTTAGTCTGCAGTCTTAATAATTAAGTATTTTCACAGTATTTCATTAGTCTTATGACAAACTGTGACTTTCTTTACCTGAAAAATGTATCTTTTAATTTGAGAAACATCATATGTGTGCTTCATGGCACAACTCAAGTAGGATCAAAAGATTATTTGTCTTTCTCCACTCACCATACAAAGTTTTTCAGAAATAAGATCCCATGAGGCAAACTGGAAGGAGCATGACTTTGGCTCTCTATTAGCTGTGTGGTTAGCCCTCTGTTACCATAGCGTTAGCAGCTGACAATCAAAACCAACCTGCACCTTCATCTCAGTGCTCCCGGGCATATAGCCAGCGCTTTTCTGCCCGGAAAAAATGCTATGTGGACACAGGCCCTGATATGATCTTTGCACACTCAAAACACTTGTAGCTTTTATACTTATTAGCATAGGCCTGTTTGCTGTGCACGTGCAAATGGTTTTCTATTTCTATTAAAGGATAATGCTTGTGCTTTGTTCACTGGCCTCAGGTGTTTGAAAATGTGTTTGTAATGAATGCTTATGCAAATAAGGGATGCATTGTACTGTAGATAGCATTTCAAGTAGGGCTGCGACTACTGATCATTTTTTGTTTTTGATTAACCTGGCAACTATTTTCTTCATTGATCTTTTTTGGCTGTATCAAAATAGATACATTTTCTATCAATCAGCTAAATTACTTATTGTTTCAATACAGGTACAAGTTGAACTCTGCATTGATTTTCTTAATCAGATATATTTTAACTGCATCTTTCAGCTTTTAAGCTGCAGCCATCCATATTGTTTTGTGTTAATAGTGAATGAAATGCATAATTTGAATTACCTAGTAAAGTACAGTACTCAATTATCATCCAACAAAGCTCTACAGGGCTTTGAGCTTCTTTTTAGCTTTTTACTGCCAACAAAGTTACTGTGGTTCAGGCTGAGCCTCAGCACTGTTTATAAAAGCAGAAAGCGGTATAGCTTCAACTAACAATTATTTTCAATGAAGATGAATCTGTCGATTATTTTCGTGATTATTTGATCAGTTGTTTTATCTATAAAATGTCAGAAAATGATGAAAAATGTCATTGACTAGCTGGTGAACATAGTTGAACATCTAGCAGTTAGAGAGCTTGATGTATTCTCAAGAGTTGTTGGAGACCAAAACTGAGCTAAAAAAAAGAAACACAGCTCCTGTTGGATGAAGTCTACTAGCTTTTATAAACACATTTGATTTAGAGTTCTGCCCCCTAGTGGTAAGAAATTGATCAGTGGGCCTTTGTGAACTGTTTCATCCTCAGTATCCTCAGTCACACCAATACAAACTGATGCCTTTTCATTGTGGTGTAGATTGACTTCAAAACTATTCTGGCCTCTGAGCTTCTCTGTAAGAAAATTACAACACTGAATTAAACTAAGTCTTATGGACTAGAAACTTTACAGATTGATACACATTGCTATGCTCCTTTTTAAAGGTCTTCTTCTCTTGTCATCATTTTCTGAAATGGACTTGAAGTGCAGAGAATCAGACCATGAAATAGGCTACTAACTCAAATGTCTTTTTTGAATGGGATTTGAGGTGTTTTCGCAAAAAGGGACCATTTGGCAGCTGTTGCAAAAAAACGACAACAAAAAACATTTTTCACTGGCTGTTTTTCAGTAGAGTTGAACCTGTAACCTGCCATTAATAAGTCCTGCATCTCTTCTGGTATTATTATACAAGCTCCAGGTATTTTTGTTTGTTTTGCTGTAGAAGAGACTTAAAGCACCTATTCTACATACATTGCACTGATGGGCCTACTACTTTGGTTTCTAAAGTAAGTTTTCATTACAGCTGGCCCTGGGAAAAATATAATTCATCTAATTTGCTTTCTGGCCACATGTGATGAAGTATAATTGTTTTATCTCTCCGCCTCTGACTTCCACACACCTACTCTACCCGATCTGGGAATTTGAAGAAGCTTTTTCTCTCACAGGGCACATGTTTCAACTTCTCTCAGTACTAATTGCTGTCAAGGTTTTTCGTATCTTTTATTTTGATGAATTGGCATTTAAACATTATAGGTGGGTTCAAATGCTAATGAAAACCAAACCTGTTTCGTTGGCTTAAATTACCAGCTATCCAAACACCAGTCGTGTGTTTGTCTCAGTGTGGGCCAGGCTGCCACACATCTTCACTCTGGCTTACATTTCTCCCTGCTACGGACAGGTTTTGTTGTCATGTTTCCCTTTTGAGGAGTATAATGGTACACAGAAGTCACGGTTTGGTACATACCTTGGTTTTGGGGCCGCTGTTCAGAATGAGTTTGGTACAACGGCAACAAAGCAGCAAAAAATTCATGATGCAAAAGGCTTTTCATTCTCTTCTGCTTTTGTGCTTCAAACGCAGTTAGAAAACAGCTTTCAGGTGCATCACTCCAAACCACTAGATTGGGAGTGTGGATGAGAACGGTCTTCTGTTGAGCTACCCCAACCCTCTGTATGGGGAGACCATGACATCACGTCATAAATAAGACAAGACAAGACAAGACAAGACATTGTAATTGTACTATGAAAAACAAATTGAAATATCCTAAATAAATAAAGCATACATGAAATGAAACCACAGAACCAATGCAATAACTATTTCTTAGTCTTATAATGGTACGGAAAACCCTGCTTGTTATTCTGGGATCATGTTCACTATGGTGTCGATAACATTCTCATGTAAACGAACTTGCATGTACTCATAACGGGCAATATCGAGGTCAGTAAAAACGATTGAGGGTCAATAATATCTTTTAAGTGTAGCCACAAATGATGAAAAGTTGACAGATCTATTAGGTTCGTCAGGATAGATTTTTGATAGTAGATCACAACGCAGCCAAGCCTGAGAACAATGCCATAGTTGACAATCGGGGGTAGATGAGCTGCCCATTTATTATCTTCATAGACTGAAATTAGGTTTTACATAAAATGGGGTCAGTGGAGTTTAGATATGTTGAGTGATTTGGGGGATTGTTGTTTGCAGTTATGGACAGATGCAGAGTCAGGAGAAGTGACTCTCATTTTCTTCATATGTGGTTGCTTTCATCTCCTCAAGCATTCAGAGAGCCCTGACCACTTACGCAAAATGGCTGCTTACACATTAGCTCAGGCCAGTTAGGTGAACAAAAAATGCTATTATAGTTTCTATCTATTTACCCTGGGCCTCTGACCCCAGTCCACTTCTCTCTGGATGTGTGTTAGCTCTGTCCAGCATGGTATGAAGCTCAGTATACTTGAGCCTGCTGCCCCTGTGACCTCTGCCTCCAGTCCTGTGATGGTATGAAACTGTGGCTGCCTGTGCCAGCTCAACCTCCCTCTTAGGGATAAAACAGATAAACTTGACTTTGACCAGTGCTTTCTCTGCCCTTTCTGTTTGTGTCTCTTCCTGAGCACTTGCTGTGCTGAATGGTTCTCATCAAAAATGGCTTGAAACAGTACAGTGTACTGTGTGTTGCACCTACTATTTAAAAAGGAAGTGAATCAAGTTTTTCTCAAGAGCTTAGGCTGGCAGTGAAAATGTATTGTTACTTACTAAATGCGGACTATTTTCACCTCTACGGCATTTCTGGTTATACCACAGAGATTAGGATGTGATCGTAAAGCAAGTGATTAAGGTTCCATTACTATGGTAAATAATAAAGGGCTTAACAGGCATCCTTGTCTGGTAGAGCGATATATTTGAAGGTTTCTCGAATATGTACTATTAGTCCTAACGGAAGCCTGTGGAGATGCAAATGATAATTTGATCCAGGAAATACAATTCCATCTGAAACCATTCTTTATCTGTCAGGCTTCAGGGAGAGTATATCAAAATTCATTCTTTATTGTGAGTGAGGTGAACCGTGTGTGGGAGCTTTTGTCCTGATTTTGTCAGCCCTTGAACTTCTCCTATGCACCTGTCGACCCACAGGTATGCAAAAGTTTTACTGTGAGCATTGAATTGTTAAAAATGCTCTAATATGTAAAAATGGACCTACAGATGTAGGTCTTTCGATTTCAACAAAGGACAATTAAAAAGTAGTAGTAAAAGTTTTAAATAACCTTTGTGGCCATCCCACAATGTCCCTGTTGAAGTCCCTGTTGGTGCTGACACCCTTTGTCATATAAAGTAATATTGATTTAAGAGTTTTCAAGGTGCACCTGAATGCACCCTGTGTGTGTGGTCTAACTCAGACAACTAATCATCTACTCCTGTTTGATGTTGTGGTTTTTGCAGGTTTGTCATTTCTAATCCAGTAATTCTCCTGGCTACTTATTTCACCACTGCCTGTGTGCATGTGGCCAAATTAAATGCCTGTCATGGTGTATTTTGCTTGAAGTTGTCCTTCAATGGCTTTACCTGCCCACTACTAAAATGGTTCCTACCAACTCTCAGCAATAACCTAATTTCTTAAATGGAATGTAAAGAGGAATCATGGTTCGTTTGGATTAAAGTAATGGTGAAGGTAGGAGGTTGGAACGTTGAAGATGGATCAGTGATGTACAACGTAAGGCTTCAGAAAAAATCAAAGATGGGTTGCCTTGCCTGTGGGAAGTGGGAATGGGGTCAATAGGTGATTTTTAGCGGGTTGACCCGCAAACCCACGTTGACAGCAAACAACCTGTTTTCAGATGCATTTGTATGAAGCAACATATGAAACAGAATATCTTGTGTCATGCTGGTTTGTATGACAGTAAGGCAGCTCTTTGAATTGTCCAATGCTGGAGCACTTAATATGGTTATGAAAGGAAATCATTACTGTGATACAGGAAACATCGGTTTTGCAATGACAGTTGGGGGTTGTGTGTGTAGCTGCAGCTTTCTTTTTGCTCTAGGTATCTTATACAAATGGTCACTGTGTCTCTTAGTCTTAACTTTGCTTATCAACCCTTTATTTATTCTGGGACTTTTTTGTGCATACATCTTTTCATGCATATCTTTTATTTGTGTGCATAGCAGCTCCTGTGTTCATACTGTAGCTGTGTGTGTGTGTGTGTGTGTGTGTGTGTGTGTGTGTGTGTGTGTGTGTGTGTGTGTGTGTGTGTGTGTGTGTGTGTGTGTGTGTGTGTGTGTGTGTGTCTGTGTGTGTGTGTGTGTGTGTGTGATAGAAGTGTGCAGATAGTCTCTTTGATGCCACCTCCTGTCAACTGCTCAGAGCTGTGTGTTCAGTCAGTCCTCCTGTGTGGAGCTCCCCCATACGCCATCTGAAACCAGCAGGGAGCACAACCACCCTTCAGAGGCTGACGCTGCCTCACATGTCCTTGGGAAAGATAGTGGTACAGGTCATCAAAAGGTGATGCTGCCCTCAGTTTGGCTGCTCTTTGGCCATCTGCCACATTTAAAGATGCAGCAGAGCAATTGTCAGTCTGCACAAGAGAAAGGGTTGGGAAAGGGCTTGTAATCAGAAATGATAAAGCAGGGTGGTAACTGCCAATTCTGACATCATCCTGTCCTAAACGACAACAACCAAAGACATAAAAAAAAAAATCTAAGACATCTTAATGCAAAATGGACTGACTCTTGATCTGTATTGATAAACAGTGACATAAATAATGGATTTTTGCCTTATTTGAGGCATCACTTATAATCACTTACACCCCCAACCTTACCGCTGCACTGCAGCATTCAAGATCACCAAAGGCTGATTGCCAAGAGGTACACTCTGACAGTTCCTGTCAAAATAAAATGACGTGTTGGTTGAGGAATTATGCATAGAATTATGAGTTTGGTTACTCACTGTATGTTTTAGTGTATTTAAGTTCAGCTCAGAGACATGCATCAGACTATGAATCATTTTAAATATGCATTGGCAGGATGCAAGTGTTGCCATGGTAATTAGTCCAAATGATACTTGCATTTTATTTTCCTTCACTGCTTTCAGTGTCTGTCCCCTGGGGGCCTGGGAAGGCATTGCAATGAGCTTACTTGGGGCCTGTGGTGAAATAAATGTATCTTAGTACAATAACGCTTTCAGCAATGTGTCTGAATTATTTACAGACTTTAATTTATCTCGCTAACATTTATCTACCTAATGACAATTGACTCACTTACTTTTTTTCTGCATTGCTTTGCTTCACAAGACATATTTACATTCAACCCAGAAAGCTGCTGGTAACGAGAGCTTTGGATATATTTTTTTTTCTTGCCTGGGCAATAAAATGATAGCAACACCATGTGATTGCACCTCATCAATGACAAAAAGAAAATGGTTTGATTAAATGTTTGATAGTTTCACATGCATGCATAACATGCAAACCAATAGAAAGCCTATCAGACGCCCCGGCTCATAAACAGCCTGCCATATCCCTTTATAATGGAGCGAGCTACGAGTGATATGCCAAAAGCCAATCACTTAACAGACAAATCCCACTTGTGCTGTCTCCCTGGCTCATTTAAACAGCCTATCAAATCCCTAGGTGCTACGAGGACATGCAAACAGGCAATAATTTAACAGGTGTGTAATTTGGTTGGTTTGGTTTACATGTTATATTTCTTCTTTTATACTTCTTCCATTAGTGTATCTTCCAGGCATAGGGATGTGCCTGATATAAGTAGGACACTATCTGTAGTACCTGGCTGAGTATTATATTACACTCACTTGATTTCATGTTCTATAGGGATGATCACTGATTTAATGTAATGAGAATAGTTCCTCTATCACTGATCCATTGATTTCCCCCTCGACTCCACATATTCCTCGACTCCATTCTAGCACCTCTTTTATACTCCTGGTGAAACTTGAGAATATTTTGTTGTTGCCTTGAATGCCATCAGGCATCTGACCTTTCAGAGCGCATTGAAGCTCCCGCTTCCATCTTGAATCCCAAAGTCTTTTAGTTGTATCTTTCAAACATGGATCTACTATTTAGACCTGGATACAGTGGCAGTGCTCAGCCTTGCTTCCAATTTTGCCCAGTGGCCTCTAGCAGTATTGCAGTGAAAAATGTCCCTGTGACCCAAAAATCATTTTCCCCACAGAATGCCATTATAAAAGAGAGGTCTGTAAAACTGTTGACGGGACAAACAAACAATGTTGATTATGACTCTTTCTATTATGAATATTTCATCCATGGAGGTTTTTTTGGTGTATGCGCCAGGGGAGTGATTCTTATTTGACTGAATGCACCATCTTTGCATCCGGTATCTTCTGATAAATCTATGGCTTCAAACATTGATCGGGGGCCATGAAGCAAAAATCTAAAGTTCCAACTTGGATACTTATTTGTTGGATGACACTGTAAATATATAAAACTTTGATATGCAAGAACTGTGATACACAAAACAATACAAGAGTGTAAACTGCCTCAGTGGAACCACTGTTTTAGGAACATTTATTTTCATTGAGTTTGTTGGTGATCGGATTTTCTTATCTGCTATGTGAAACACAAAAGCAAATGAGCTGAATCTCATCTGTGCTCCATTATCTAAACATACGACAGTCCAAATATTCTTTGGAGAAAACTGGTAGCACAGTGGCTATTTACGCATCTGAAAATTCAACAACCTCTTACCAGCGACAGCTCTAATAGATTTGGCTGTTGGAGTTCCTTTCATGCCGTTGTTTTGCTTAAGACAGGCTAGTTAGCCCAGTTCTGGTAAGTCTACACATAAAAAAGCTTTTCTATGTTTTAATGACTCCAAATCCCATGGGTGAGACATAATTTTGTATCAGCTGAGACCCAGGCTGGTAAAGTTGTAAGAGCCCATCATCCAGAGAGTTGAGTGTGGGTGCAGAGTGTTTCCTCTGTCCACTGGCAGAACGCTTGAGGATATAGCTGGCTCTCTGGGACCGTGATTGTAGGAAAAAAAGAAACACACATTCTGTCAATTAGGGCAGGAAGAGCACCAAAGACCCAATGGAGTCTCCTTCTGTGTGTGTGTGTGTGTGTGTGTGTGTGTGTGTGTGTGGCGTGCAGGTACTTTTTCTCCCCCCTCTCACTCCAGTCAAATGAAGCCTCAAGTGAGCATGAACACCCCCCCATGTATCCTCACTGTAGCACTCCGCCCGGAGAGGGTTGAGCAAGCCATATGCTGCAATCCCTCCATCACATTCCTGTTTTTCATGGAGGGACAGTTTCTATTGAGCACTTTAATACTTGTGGAAAAACTCAGGGGACAAGCAGACTAACTGCTGTGAATCAGCACAGTCTCTGTCTAAAGGCTGGGGGCAAGATGCAGGATTTGTATAATAGCAGCACTCCATCTACCAGGCCCGACTAATTCAAGACAAGGCTGTAGTTGAGTTGTCCCTCTTATATCCTCTGTGTCTGTAAACAACTTGAGAATGAAAGGCAAACAGAAGGCTGAGGAAGAATGAGAAGCACAGGGTCGGGGAGAAAGGGCTAAGCGAGCCACTCGAGACTTTTCGTCTGGAGGTCTCTGTTCTTGGTTGCTTTTCAACTGTCTAAGAGGAAAAGTTTACAATACCTTTTGTCCACTATGCTGTTATTTGATGTTATTTGCGGAGCTGTGGTAGAGGGACATGGGCCAGTTTCAATTAACAGCGACTGTTTTTTCTGAACTTGGGACCTCATTTATAAAAGAGACGTACGATCAGTTTTGATCTTAAGTATGACTAAGATAAAAACCACATATATAGGATTTAGTCCACTAAATGCTATGTGTTGCCTGGCTTCAATTTCCTCTACCATTGCTGTGATCATGTGTCCCAAAAAGTTTGATTTTCTCTTTTGGTCCGTGCTTATTCCCTGACTAAACCCTAAAATCTAAACTGATTTGAAATAGATCAAGTTCAATTTAAAAAATCAATTATAGATCACAGGTATGTAGTTACAAACCACATTTTTAGAACCTGCTTACTGTAAGCTGGCAATAGTCTTTTTTTGCTTTAATGTAACATAATGAAGTAAATGTGGATTGCACAATGTAATAATGAATAGTAGAATATTGATATCACTGGTGTTTACATTGGTTCTCTATAAACCTTGCTCTCAACATGAATTTTTGTCTGCCACTGGGCACGAAATCTCCCAGGAAAATAAAGGCTGACTGGTGATCCACTCAGGCTGGCACCATTTCTATCTCATTTATAGACTGAATGAATGAATGAATTCACTTGTTATCTTGGGTTGTTGGCATTTTCTGCTCTGAAGATAACAAAAAGCGATCTGGTTGTCTTTTTGCACCAACCGCGCCAACAATAATACCACTTGGAAACAATAGGGGAGAAAAGTTGTCTTAAAGCAAGGTTTCTTATGCTCAGCATCTTTATTGATCAAACATAAGCACACAGTTGGAAATAATCTTAAGACAAAGTTTAAGTATAAATCTAAAAACATTTTATATAAATGAGGACCCTGAACTGACTGATCTCCCCTTACCAGAATATGGACATCTCAGCCCATGTGAATTGCTTCAGATGCTTGACCCCCAGTATACTTACCAGTCCTGACAAGTCTAGTTGTCTTTGTTTGTACGCAACAGTACAACTTGCATGTCAGACCTTTAATGCTTCCTGAATTACAGGCATCAATAAATATATCAATAACAAATGGTAACTCTCCTGGATTAGAACCTCTTACCTTTTTGCAAAAATAGTCACAAAGCTGTAAGTACATGTAAAAGTCTTGCCCACCCAGCCCATATGTTTGACATAGATTATCAAAAAATATTAAGCTTTTCACCAATCTTACAAATAGCAGTGATACCAGAATAGACCCTTTGCCTTGTAGGATTATCAACCCTGTTTTCATTGGCATGTGACTGGGAAACCACCCAGCCAGCCCGGTGTGTTCAGGACAGCTCCCTAAGAGAAATGAAATGACTGTAAACTCCAATAATAAATTTGGCATTTATCTTATGTATTTCATTTGTTTCTATGCAAATAGGGTTTGAACTAAACATAGAGAGGGGGAAATTCTGCCCCTATTTGTTTGAAGCAGGTGACTGGAAATTACAGATGGGTCCTTTTTTTAAGGAAAGGATGAACTCTCTTCACTGAGATGAGAAGATAGAGGAAGGCCGACTGGAGAATCGCCGCAACGCCTCCTCTCTCTTCATCCTCATCAGACGTAACGTCTCCTCCTTACCCTGGCTCCTTCCGGGTTTCTTTTACGTTACTCGCAGTACTCTCGCTTTGAACGATGCGAGCACAGTCTGTTTTAAGGTTCCTCCATTCATGTTGTATTGTGTTGCCGAACACAGCTCCATTTACACCTGGTCCAACCCCCGAACCTCTTTGTCTTTGTGTAATGTCTTGTTGCCATAGTCTAGTTTGTGTTTTGTTGCTGTCATGTCTTTGTCTGTAGATAAGCAAATAAATATTTGACTATAAAGTCATTGTTTGTGGTTTCTGTACATTTTACAGTTCCCTCACTGAACGTGTTCCAGTTTTGCCGACGCTTTACTTAAATTACAATTAATTATTATTATTAATATTATGAGTTAATATGTGTGTTGATACATCCACTCTTGCCCGATCAGCAAGAGTTTTCACTGTGTTATTGTACTGACTATGAGGTCATCCTGCTGGTTGAGAGACTAACAATAGTCTGTATAAGAACCTTTTGTTAACGCCATATTAATACTAATATTTTGAGCTATAATAGTAATCATACAGCCGGTACCTATGATCTTGCAATGGTTGCATAAAGTCAGGGTCCTAAGACAGCCATCTAAGCAGTTTTACTTTTGAAGTTTGAAACATTGGACTACATCATCCAGACTTTGAGTGAGAGATACACCCATTGACTTGTCGTCTGTAATATGTCCTTCTCCTTGTCAACACAGCTGAGTTGTGATTGTATCGGTGTGTCTATTAAAGATAACTGTATATTCTTCAATTTGACAACATAAGACAAGTTACACTAGAATACTAGAGATCTCAAATAAGCTGACAAAAAATAATCTCTTAAGGATTGAAGGGCCATGCCCCCCCTTTCTTCCGGCAGCTGAAGGATAGAGAATTTCACCCTTGGTCTCTTTTTATTCCAAATGAACGATGAAATATGCATATCCCATTGTCTAAATTGTCTGTGAGGGATATCCACTGGAAGTGATAAAAATAAGATAGACCTGAGAAGAATATTGATTTTAACTGATCTAATTCTGCTGCCAAAGTGGAGAGGCAGTAAGGCCCACCTAGTGAGGTCTTCATTTATGTTTTGGTTAATTGAATTATAGTTCATAACAAATAGCTGTGAGAGATTTTTGGGTAGATGCACTCTGAGGTACTTAATGTGAGATGAATACCAGTTAAAATTATACCTTGCCGTAAATTTTTGCATGGGGGTATATTAAATGTCATGACTTGGGTTTTGTGTTTATTAAGGACATTTCCTGCATGTGCCCTGTATGTTTCCAACATTTTCATTAGTAAAGGCAAACCTGAGCCATTATTGTGACCAATATGTTGTCCGGTACAAACTTATTTTATATTCCATTCCTCCTATGAATATACCCTTTAATCCTGTCTCCTGTCGAATTCCTTGAGCCAGTAGTTCAATAAATAAATTAAAGGGACTAGGGCGAGCTGGGCAGCCCTGCCTTCCTTTAACACATAACTAAAGCAGGTCTCCAGTAAAGGGAGTAAATGTTCTCTCATGGATTTTTAGCATTCTAGGGGGGAAACCATCGGCAGACTTGTTAGTATGTCTCTTCTTTTATCATGCTTGCCATAACTTCAGCCTCAGTCTTGCAGTTTGTTGGTAGAAGATTAATAGAAAAAAGTTTTTTTCTAGAAAATCTAGGATTTATTTGTACTTTTAAATTAATGCTACATTCACACATGTCCTCTTACAAATTCCTGCAGTTGGTTTTGCTTCCACACCACTAACGAACCACACCATACTCCACTTTGAACCGGACCAGAACCCTTTTTTTTAAGCAGGCTGGGTCTGTTGTTTGGTCTGCACTGAGTAACACTGACAGCTTTTACACCGGCCTAGATTGAACCAATCCAAATTGACACACACACCAGGGTTTGTATGAAGCATACCGAAAAGGTTAGATGTGAAACAACTAAAAATGTACTCTGTAAAATGTGCAGTCAATAAATATCCACCAGTGAGTGGTAAAACCTAAAGCCCGACCCGCACTTACACATTTCAGTGAGAGACTACTGTCCTCTGTAGCTGCTCTGGTTGGTTTTGGTGATGTGCCCTGTCCTAAACTTTCCTTTCGCCTCTGTCTCAATGTTCAGGTTCAACTACAGGTCGACTCACCATCTCACCACCAATGGCTTCTACGAGTTCCTCAACTGGTTTGATGAAAGAGCCTGGTATCCTCTGGGTAGGATAGTAGGGGGCACGGTGAGTGTTTCTTATGCATGGTTGGTGGATAAGTGGGTGTTGGTCTTCTGGAAGTGTGTGTAATTTCTGCCTCAGCCACATCCTTCTTTGTCCTTATTTCTCAAGAGTCACATTAGTGTGATGTATCTTCAGTCATCCTCTTGAACTCACTCTCAACTACAGGTCCTACACACACACACACACACACACACACACTTACATAGTCAGCGTCTCTGGTCTTGGGGGAGGCAGGGAGTACAACACACAGTAGATCTGTCTTAATAACAGCTAAAGAACAGACAGGCAGCGGTCATTTTTAACACTTCATTACACTCTAACTCATCTCCTCATCTGTGTGTTTATACCCCTCTGTGGGATCTCTATATGGGCTGATGAAGGGTTGAGCTAACTATTCCTAACTTATCTGCTCCCCAGAGTGCACTTGGGATACTCACACTAGCTGACAAACAGCTTTAAGTATTTGGTTTTGACTCTGAAGCACCCCTTTTGCATCATATAGAGTGACACTGGGAAGAAATAAAGGACAAGGGCTATTCTCTACTTTAGAAGCTGCACTGTTATACCACCACTTAGTCTTAGTCTGCCACTACCACTGCTTTAATTGTAGTGATTATTGAAATGTCTTTGCATGCACTGTATACATGGGAAGGTGTGTACATTGTAATGAAGAGTAGCATCAACACTAACAGTTTTAAACAGAATTGTAATGCCAAGATTATGAAAATATTTTTCAATGTGGAGACGGAAAAAGAAAGAAGAAGAAAAGAAGAAAAGAAAAGCTGAATTTTCCATTTCCAGTCCAGTTGCCAGGCTTTCATTTAGACTATCCTAGCTCTGTACCTCTGCTTAGCTGTCATCCTCAGTAAAAAGAAAACTCAAATATCCTTTTTTCAAATAGCATATTGTCGCATTGTATTTAGTACCAATTTTATGTTTCATCAAGGTAATGATGCAGGCTGGCGAAAGTACATTTTCAGTCCAGTAGCTCTGTGAGCTTGTAATGTGATTTTTTTTTTTTTTTCTGTCTGCTGTTGAATTACTCATTCCAACTGTTAACGATGGCATTTTGCTGTCGCAGCAGTGAAACTTTGTATGAGGCAGCAATTTCAGTTGTACAGAGCTCTTACTGTGATGTAGGTAAATAACGCTGCTGTTCTCATTAATTAATAACAGTAATATTTATTATTATTACCTGACTTCTGTAAAATCTTCAGAAAAATTTAATTTGTCTTAACAGCCTCATATCATTTCTGCCCCTTTCCTCTGTTTCCCCTTTTCCTTCAGGTATACCCAGGTCTGATGGTCACAGCGGGCCTCATCCACTATGTGCTCAACCTGCTCCACATCACCGTCCACATCCGGGACGTGTGTGTGTTCCTTGCTCCAGTGTTCAGTGGCCTGACCTCCATCTCCACTTTCCTGCTGACGAGGGAGCTGTGGAACCAGGGCGCTGGATTGCTTGCGGCCTGCTTCATTGCAATCGTCCCTGGCTACATCTCCCGGTCTGTTGCTGGTTCCTTCGACAATGAAGGCATTGCCATCTTTGCCCTGCAATTCACCTACTATCTCTGGGTACGAATATACATATGTTATTGGTGCTCCCCACATTCTTTACCCTCCATTATATACGTGTGTGTGTGTGTGTGTGTGTGTGTGTGTGTGTGTGTATTTATAGTGCACACAGACCATCTACCTCATGACCCCCACAAAATGAGTCGTTTTACTATCAAAATTTGAGCCATCTGGTCCAATAAAATTTAGAAAGTCTAGAAGAGCCGCATGATTTAATTATATACAGTGTATATATATATAAACCTATGTAAGCTTTGGTTGTATTGCTCTTTTTAAAAAAAAAAAAATCTCTAATTAGTATAGAGTATAGAGTTAAAGCTTTTGGTAGAACAAGATAAAGAGATGTGCCCTAATAGCACATTGTGTAAAGCTAAGTGTTCATTTAAGATGTTTCCTAATGATAGGCACAGATAATTGATGATGCAAATATGTTTTTTTTTAACCTCGGTCATTTCAGTAGCCACAGTAAACATTTTATCTGTCCCAAAAGATTGTAGTGTCTCATTCATGGTACACATTAAAGTCCTAAAAAACATTATGTTGTCAGTTAACTTAGGAATAATGTATAGACTTTTTATTTTCAACTACGACATTTCAAGTATACCTCTGAGATGATGGTATCCACTGAAGTCACTGTTAGTTGGTGGTATGGATAAATTGGGAGTAGCATAACCTGTTTAAAAGCTAAACATTAAGCTTTGCTTTGAAACTCAGATTTTAAACCGATAATGCACAGATGTAGACCCAAAGGACTTGAAAGCTCATACTAGATCTGGGATATGCCTGGGCAGAAGACCAGAGTAACTTTAATGTAAGTCTCCAGAGAATGGTTCCCTACTATTCTTTTCTTTTTCTCTCAGTCTCTCTTCCCATCTCATTTTATTCATTACATCCTTCCATCCATCTCAATGGCTCAACTTCTCCATTTATCTAATCCCTTCCAGCCAATAGCAATGCCCCCCAACCGTGCCTTCATTAAGTCAGGGCTCGTTAGCTTTGTTAAACCCTTGTTAGCAGCTCTTGTGCATGGCGCAGGGCAAGGGTAAAGATGTGTAGAACATGGTGATGAACTAAAAAAGGCAAGTTCTGAAGAACTTGTGGTTGTGAGTGCTGCCTGTTGAAAAGCTGATGCCAAATGCGCATTGCTGGCTGAAGAAATCTTTGAATATTACAAAGAATATATGAAAAATGTAGAATATTTTAAGGTTTGTTGAAGAGCTGACTGTTAAAACTTTGAATAGTGCCAATAATACATGAATGATTTTGAATACTTTAAGGTTTGTTGAAAAGCTTATGCGAAACTGAATTGGTGGCTTTTATTTATTTGAAGTTATTTGAAGTGAGAATGAGTCAAATACTATGAAAGGGACTGAAAAGTTGAATAAATGTCATATTGTATCTAAGATAGAGGAACATTTGAATATTTAAATGGAGTTTCTGACTTTGAGAATGAATGAAAAGATGATAGTTGAATATAGTTAAAATGTTGGAAAAGCGGTTAAAGAAATCAAACATACAAAATATACTGTGTGTGCGCATGCTTACGCGTGCATATTTGCGTTTGAGTCTGTGTGTGGTCATGTAGGAACGCTTGGCAAATCTGTCTTTGCACAATTGTTATTGGTTGCCATGGTGATGGTAACTAAGTTGGTAGTGGTAACTGACTGAGACAGCTGATTTTATAGAGATTTTAGTTGAGGCTCATCTCACATTATCATGCTTCTCCCTAAAAGACAGTAACTACTATCATTTAAATTGTGATATGTTAGAAACTATGAGAGCCTACTTAGCTCACTGTGAATTTTTTATGTGTTTATTGTCAAAAATGTGGCTAGTGGAGCAGTTAAGAAAAGTGGATGTGTTTGCGTGCCTCCAGATATTAGAGGTTTAGAGATAGAGGTTAATGGGAGCCAATGCATCAGTTGGTTGGCCCTCCTGTCACTGCTGAGCCCACCAAGCCAAACGTCTTGGTACAAATGCTTCCATAGCCACATAGTTGCAACTAGCACAAATTTTCTTACAAGCTGATGTTGACATTATGTTGGTAGAGTGAACATTGTGAGAATGGGAGCGAGCTGAAGACAAGGTTTTTAGACTCCTCTCCACTCTGCCAGTTGAGTGCTCCACTCCTCTCTCCACTCCACATTCTGTCCTATACACACCAATGTAAAAATCTGAAAATAGCTAAAAAATGATGAACTGTGACTGTGTGAAAATTACAAATGATAGGAAAAAGTTGAATTTATATGAAAAAGTCCTAATCTTTGTGAACGTTTCAAAATTTTAATGCATGAAGGACTGTGAAGAGTTTGAAGATGAGTGGGTTTGAAGGCATTTCTAATCAACTACCATTATAATGAAGCTAAGACTTAGCCTCAAAGGAAGTTGAATATCTTTAAAAATTTCAATGGAATGTGAAAGTTGTATGATAGATTGAATGTAGACCGATTGTGCAATTTTTCAAATTTTGAGTTTGTAGCTAAAAGCATGAATGAGTAGTCAAGTTTTGAAAATGCTTGAAAAAGTGAGAAAAACTGTTTTATAATATATAATATTTCTGAAAGTATGAAAGATATAAAAAACATCTGAATGTGTGTTATTGGTTAATGCTCTCCTGTACACTGCAGGTGAAGTCAGTGAAGACGGGATCAGTCTTCTGGGCCATCGGATGCTGCCTCTCCTATTTCTACATGGTGAGAAAATACACAAAAATGTTTGTTGTTTTTTATTCATATCTGTGAAGACTTTTATTGACCCACATTTATATCCTATTCTGGTAGTTTAAAGGTATGCCATGCAGGATTCTCCAGGGAAAGCAATGTATAGACTCAAAAGTAATCTTTCTCAATCCTCACTTATGACCCACTAGAAGTATGTGTGTCTGTTTCTGTTGAGACCCTGTCCTCTGCCTGCATTTTCTCATTTTCTTAGTTTTTTAACAGCACACAGATTGTGTAGCATCAAGGTTACATTGCTTTCTCGGCCCTCTGCTCTCTGTCTGTCTTAGATGTATAAAGGGCACAGGTCTTTGTGTCTGTTTGACCACACACACACACACACACACACACACACACACACACACACACACACACACACACACACACACACACACACACACACACACACACACACACACACAGCAGAGAGGCAAACAGCAGACATGATGAAGTATGTACACAATATTCAGAGGGTTGTGCAGAAGAGTGGGCATGTTTATTTGTTGCTCCTACACTTCTTCACACGTTTCCTTAATGACTCTGTAAGGACACTCCCACACGGAGTTTAAAAGCCTGCAAACTCCCCTCCAGTTAGTTAGAACTGCAGAAGCCTCTTGGATGAGAGGTGAAACGTCTTCAAGAAACTGAAACACGTCCAGTTGCTTACGTTACTGCACTTAGAATTACCATGACCTGGATGACTGAGAACCTTCATCAATTTCCTATATTCCTGTGTTTGGTCTGCTACAAATGCCAATGTCACATCATAAACTAGAAATGAGAGCAACATGTAGATCCCAGACTCACGCTAAAACACAAGTACTTCAAAATGATTTAAGTGCCACGCACAGATCCTCTGCACAGAGGGCCTCACATCACCCAAAGCCATTTTCATCAGACAACAAAAGATCTTTTGGGGAACCTTTTGCCTTTCAGAAAAATACTTCACACATCTATTTCATAAGACAGGTGCGTAGGAGAGGGACGAGTAGATCAGAAGTTGCAAGCAGACTCCAGCACACTGTCTAACTTGCCAAAATACATTTATTGGCGTAGTCTGATGAAGGTCTAGTACCGAAACGTCGCAGATAGATGTATTTTTGCAAGTTAGACAGTGTGCGGGAGTTTGCTTGGAACCTTTTCCCTTTCCCACCTATCATTCAGCCTGACTTTGATGAGTTTGTGATGAATCAGTTGAACGTCTCCTGCTGTAAGCTGTGACGTCTCTTCTGTGTCAGCCACTGGGAGTTACATGACATTTGGAGACAATACTCGCAAAGCTTGAAAAGAGGTGCATGCGTGTGTGTCTATTGTTCTGAACATGTGTAGACCTGTGTGTGTCTGTGTCTGTGTGTCTGTGTCTGTGTGTCTGTGTCTGTGCGCTTCTGTCTGTGCGCTTGTGTGCCTTTTGAGGATTTGGGGACAGACAACATAATCTGAATGGCAGTCTTAACGCTGTAGCTCATAATGATTTCACAGCTCTCAGGTGGGCTGTGCAGTGTACCCATCTCATTATGGATTGCGTATGTGTGTGTGTGTGTGTGTGTGTGTGTGTGTGTGTGTGTGTGTGTGTGTGTGTGTGTGTGTGTGTGTGTGTGTGTGTGTGTGTGTGTGTGTGTGTGTGTGTGTGTGTGTGTGTGTTGTGAATAAGAGCAAAAACACATCCACCCTTCAGTTCCCAGCCTACAGGGACTCGTGGGCTGGTTACAATACTGATTATCCACTGCAGTTGAAAGCATTGCACAGATTCAGCACTGTGTATGTGTGCATGCATACATCTGTGTGCAGGCGAGGATGTGTGCATGCATAGTCCCAATAGTTACACCTATGTATTATTGCTGAAGCTCTGTATTAATAAGAAAATGCTCTCATTAAACCCATTGTGTTGTTTGTTTCACAGGTTTCAGCTTGGGGGGGTTACGTGTTCATCATCAACCTCATTCCTCTTCATGTATTTGTGCTGCTGCTCATGCAGCGCTTCAGTAAGAGAGTCTACATAGGTGAGATGCAGCACACACACGCACATACCCATAAATATGTTATCTATGTTCACATTAATTCAAGTGCCTAAACGGATGACTTGGGGGTTTATAATTATGCTCATTTGACATTCAGTGTAGCACATCCAAAATAAATAAACAGTGTAAAGGGCAGGGTAGTTGTACAGTCAGCAACCACACACACACACACACACACACACACATTAAAAAGAGCTGTATTTTCTGTACTTGCTTCAAAAGTCTCCAAGCCATGCACGTTGATGTGAGGTTACAACTCAGAGTAGCATGTTATTCTTTGTCATATCCGCACTGTATAAACACGCTTACGGATGATTAATATCATCCACTGATGTTTTGTCTGTAATTAGACAGATATCAGGTTTACATAAATCTCCCAGAGAAGAGCAGAAGGAGTATGTGATAAAAGTAAAAGAGATTGAAAGTGAAAATGCAGGCAGGAAGAAAGATGAAAGCTGTCTTCCCTTCAAAGAGCTCGCCTCGTTGCACAGCCTGAACTCGCCTCACCGATCATGAATCAAGTCCTGACCCCAGGCTCACAGCTCCCTTCTAATGAACAGCGTGCCATTGTTTCATATCCAAATGAATGGCCCATACATACAGTACCTGGTCATGATCCTGTTGAGATGATGACATATCAAGACTAAGAAAGTGCTCAACTGGATGAGGTTAACTTGACATGAAAGCTGTGAAATGTGGAATCAAAAAGAAGCCACACTGAAGACAGCTCAAACTTATGACAAGTACAGAGAAGTACACACACACACACTGGTGTTCCGCCTCACCACCTGTGTCTGTCTCTCTCTGAAGACCAGCATTGTGCTTTCTGCCTGCAGCAGAACAGTAATTGAGTTAGTTCAAAGTTGTAACTGCTTACCGTGTTCTGGGATCCATACACTTTACTGTCATTTGGAGTCCAGCGTGTGACCTGCTGTCACACAACAGCCCCCTCTCACTACATCTTTCCTGTCTAATAAAACAGAAATACCCTAATGAAATCCAATTGAAATTTCATTATCTGACGAGCAGGGTCTCCTCTGCAGCTGAATGAAAAACTTAGACTAGAAACTCCTCTGATGGATGCCACTGGTCTCTAATGGGCCTCAGCTTGGCTGCTGGTTCCTGTACCAGTCGAGAACATCACATTGCCCGGTGTCTAGAGAGCAGGTGCCATGTGCAGCCTGCTGGGGCACTGGGCCCTCATCCATCCATTACAGAACTGCACTATCTGGCATCCTGGAGCAGGACTAAATGATGAGATTAGATTTGATGAGAGGTTTTTGGAGAGGTAGGACACCACATATCCATATCATCATTTTTCAGTTTGGATAATGTTCCAACAGAAAATGCGGGGATCTTTATGTAACTGCTGAAAAAGCAGAAATGACCACATACTGTGTAGTTTATGCCAGCTTTCACTTTTCATAAACAAATCAAAGTGAAGTGGCCAGAAAGTGTCACCAAAGGCAAAGTTTTGTTATGGTCTAAGAGTACAGAGATACAAGCATTAATGTTAATGTTATGCTTATATCATATTCTGTCTTCTGTTTTCTTCTTATAGTCAAAAAATTCCATAAACAGACGAAAGCCACGGATTTTAACTGGTGCCGTAACAAGTATTGTGTGTATCAAAGCCAGCATCAGCACACATCTGTCTCATCAAACAGATCTGTGCGATCTCTAAATAGGCATTCTCTACGTAAGGCCTGGCTTGCCAAAGCATCTAGTAGCAGTAGGTATGCCATGATTCAGGTGCTGAACGCACGTGATCATCCCATCATTTTTATAGTCTTAATGAGGATCAATTGACCAGATGTATTTTTAACCCCCATTTTAACCAATCCAATCATTAAAATTCCTCTAAAACATATAAGCTGATAATCTAAATTTGATTATCAAATTATCAATGATTGTATTATGCGTTTGGACAAACAAATTGTGGACTGTGTAAATGGGACGTGCTCTCGACCACCCTTATAATTTTCTCTTACCAAAGTGAAGAGCAAAAATAGTAATAAGCCTAGTCTGTGGCTGTCAACCTCAAGCCTATTGATACCTGAAAGTTTTTTTTATTAGGGCTGTCAAGCGATTAAAAAAAATTATCTAATATATTGCAAGTTCTGTGATTAATTAATCGTAATTAATCGCATATGCTAATATTTGCAGTAAGCATTAAAAAGTATTTCGGTGCAAATGGATTTTGGTCAATGATTGAATCAATGAATAAATGGACATTGTAAACTTAAAAAGGAGGTGATATTTTAAGCTTAAAGTACTCCAATGGTATCAAAATTCCTTGCTGTATAAATTGCACAGGTGCTCCTGTAGACAGTTCCATGTGGGTATTTTTATGATCTGTCCTGACAATGTTTTATCATTTCTGACAAATACCATAATTTTGGCTTAAACTGCAAAAAACATTAAGCTGACTCTAAAACGAAATGGACTACAGTAGAATCTGGAACTTTTATGTCATCCACCAAGCTAGGCTTCTAGTGGTATAATAAAAGCTGATTCATGGTTGCATGTAGGCTCTACGCAGCGCTGATGTCATAACCTATGCAAGTGGCCTAGGTCATAGTGAGCATTTATGCATGTGCACTGATGTGTCCGCGTTGCTGGCGGTGGTGAGCTGATTGCCAGAGAGAGCAGACAGGCAGAGTGTCGGCAGGGAGGGTTGTGGCTCCATGCGACTTGATTTCAGCAAGCCGGAGTTTTCCACCAGGCTGCTCCTCAGTAATAAGGAGCTCCTGATAAGGACAAGCCGAAAAATGCGATGCTTCCAAGTGAGCCAATCATATTCCTTGGCCTGCGTCGCTGCAAAGTGCAGTTCCATTTCTGGCAGGGATGCATGTCAGGCTACGCTGTAGGTTCGGCGTTGATTCAATCATTTATCCCATTCTTGGTTTGAGAAGAATATGAACTGTTAGAAACTGGCTGGAGTGGGGCTTTAGTCATGTGCGTCCATCATGTTTACAAAGCTGCTGGTCCAGGGGCATCATAGAGCATGATTAATCCATATCATTTCTTTTCAACACATTATTTTTTCTATAATTAATTAATCGAAATTATTGCATTATATTGACAGCCCTGTTTTTTACTTTGACTTGTTGTGAAGTAAATGTTGATTTTACAATGTAATGGCTATGAAATAATGACACCATCAGTGTTTAGACTGGTTCCCTATAAACCTTGCTTTCATTGCCTTTTTCTGCCAACTGACACAAAATCTCCTAGGAAAATGACTGGCACCATTTCTATTTGTTCATTCCTATATATAAACTTACATTTGGCCCTGTGTTGTTGGTAGTTGCAACTCTGAGGGAAACAGAGAGCATCTTATGCATGATCATCTGTTAAAAAGTCTACCAAGTCTCCGAATTTTAGAACCTTTATTTTGATAAAGTGAGTTAGTTGATGTAGGACTTTTGTACACAGTTCAAACAGCTCTCTTTTGAAGTATAAAACTGTTTTTCAAATTCGTTTTATATGCATTTCCTAATGCGACTGATGTGTCAAAGTTGTCTGTTTCCAGTTTAACTGGTCTTAACTGGTTGTTTTGTCTCTCCAGCCTACAGCACCTTCTACATCATTGGCCTGGTCTTGTCCATGCAGATCCCCTTTGTGGGCTTTCAGCCAATTAGGACCAGTGAGCACATGGCTGCAGCAGGTCAGTAAGCAATAACCTGGGGTCCGGATGGAAAATATCATTGGAAACCAGTAGTATGTGTTTTCTGCAGGCCTGTGGAATAACCCTCAGTGATAAACCTTCTTATTGTTACTTAAACAAAATTTAAAACAATATATAAGTCTGTCTTAATACGCTACTCATGTGACCATATGTATTTTGGCAGTGCTATCGATATGGTAGCAGTTATGCCTGTAATTGTTATTGCATACTAATTTCTTAGTATCGTAATAAAACAAAAAATATTGGTTTACACATGTGAATAACATACAAGTTTTAAAATGCTTTAATAACTGATTAACTTAACATTAGAAACACAATTTAAGACAAACAGCAAATCATGAAAAAGCAAACAATAAATTATCATTTTCTCTTTCACACACTTAACATTTTAAAAACGAAATTAATGTTTTTTCTCATCACTGATTTTGTACACAATCACTATCTACATCTTGAACAGAGTATATTTCAAATGTTAGCTATGCTCTATCTCTGCAGGTGTGTTTGTGCTGCTTCAGGTCTATGCCTTCCTGCAGTACCTAAAGGACAGACTGACCAGGCAGGAGTTCCAGACTCTCTTCTTCCTGGGAGTCTCTGTAGCTGCTGGAGTGGTTTTTCTCTCTGTCATCTACCTGACATACACAGGTTGGTTCAAATTATATTTTAGAAGGTTGGTCGACTGCTTGGCTTTCATATACTGTACATTTTTTTCACCAGAAACACAACATTTAAACCTGAAAATGAAGCAACAACACTTTTGTTTTTCTTTTGTACAGTTACACATTACAAAACTGGGTTTGCAAAACACAACAATACTGTGCGCACAGGCTACAGTAGAGCTGGTTGGTCACTTAGTTTCACTTTTGCATTTTAAGTTTGGTGTCACAGGAGAAACACATGCAGAGCTGTTTAGATAACATCTTTACCCTGGAAACCAGGTCTGCAGGTCCTTTAAAAAGTCTAAAAATGTCTTACATTAAATTGTATGACCTTAAGAAGAAGAAGAATCGTCAGTCAGACTTATTGAGGGGTTTCGTTTTCTGTGGCAGGGTCATGATTGGTTCCGTTAATAACAGCTATGAGAAATCAGTGCTGTTGGGACACTGACAGATAATGACTGAGAATGACAGTTGTCCGGATTGTATGATTGACTGGGAGATGCTTATAAAATGAAGCTTAATAAGACATACATTGAAACATTCACAATCATTGATGATAGCAGTTTTAATGATGGAGCCATTACTTAGTCAGAGGCCTGTTTTATACAGTTGAGCTGTAATCAACAATGGAGTGCAACTAAACTAAAGGTGAAGTGCTCCGTATAAAGCTGGATGCATTTAGTCCAATTTTAAGCCTGAATTGATAGCCCTGACTGTTTTTAGAATAGGGCTGAATTGGTTGTAGTTTGATGTGCAGTTTGAGGAGGGTCATGTCACTTGATTAATTACCTGAATGATCAATGATCTGGCTGTAGGACAATTGGGATTAATTTCTGACAGACCAGACATTTTGTTTGGCTGTCTGCAAAAATAAAAATAAAAAATAAAAAAAAATAAAATTGCAATATGGCTTAGTGAAATATCCACATCACAAGAAACTACAATTGTTTGATAGAGGTAACATGTATAAACAGCATGTAGAAGAATGTACTGTAGTGCTGTAGAGATGTCTCCAGATTTTCTCCAGAAGAAATAAGACCCCAACAAATGTCACATCATCATAACTTTAATAGCTTTTTCAGTGAAATTGAAACTTATGATGCAAAAATGATAATTCCCAATAATTGTGAATCATATCTCAATTGCAATATCTGTCAAAATAATCTAATAATCTAATAATCTATCTACCATATCATGCAGCCCTATATGCGGAACAAATGGAGCATATTATCTGCATCTGCACAATAAAATGTCACAAGTTCTAGCCAAGCAGAAAGGCTGATTAAAATGGGTAGTGTGAGGTAACCAATGTTTAAGATTATATGAATGCAGTGTCTGCTGAGTTTAACACAGGTGAGGTTTGCTAGATCGCCCTATTTCTACAGATCATTGGTAAGGAGTATTATGTTACTTAGTATTATGTTATTATTTTAATTTTGTAATTTTATATATCATATGTGTAATGTATGTTTTGTATTTTGTATGCTACTGGACACTTGAATTTCCCTCGGGATAAATAAAGTACCTACCTACCTATCTACCTATCTACCTATCTACCTATCTATCTACCTATCTATCTATCTATCTATCTATCTATCTATCTATCTATCTATCTATCTATCTATTAAACAAAATGGTAAGTCTGGTGTTTATTCAATAGTTTTCCCTTCTGTCAACTAATCCCATTAAAAGACCAAAACCAACAATGTGTTAGTTGGTCTCTCAAGACCAAAAGATTTTTTTTACCACTGTAGTTTCAACCAAACCTTTTTCAAACAGTAGCAAATAGTTTCTTGGGGACTATTTTAAGTAGCAAACGAACACACATGAGTATTTGAGGCATCAGGACAGTGTGTGTGTGGGACTGGGTCAAAGTATCAGGCTTTGATTTACACACGATACTTGTTAGTGGGATCATCTTCATGTTCACAGCCTCATCTTTTAAAATAGTAATGTAGCATTTTGATGTTGAGGTTTTATATTCATTCAATTCAATTCAAACTTTATAAAAGATAAAAGACAAGACATTCAGTAAAATAAACTACACAGAAAACACAAAAAATGGATTTGGTTTAAGAGATTTAAAAAGTATATAGTAGTGTCTTACAATATTATCGATATTACCACATTACAGGACACATTTGACTTCTGTGATCAGTGTGGTTATAGTAATGAAAGGCCCAAAAGCAAGGCTCTCAGCTCATGTTGATGTAAAACACACTTGACTGTGGACACTGACACCTGTCTTCCAGCAGCTTCTAATTCACTGTGAACTTGCCTTTGGTGGTTTTTGGTTGACACTTGACCATCATGACCAGTTTTCTCTCAGCAGCAGGTGATAGTTTGTGTTTTCTTCCTGATCGTGGCAGTGACACAGCTGTGCCATGCACTTAATACTTACAAACAGTTGTTTGTACAGTTGATCTTGGGACCTGTAACTGCTTTGAAATGGCTCCAAGTGACTTTCCCGACGTGTTCAAATCAATAATGCACTATTTCACGCTGAGCTTCTTAGACTTTCCCATTGTAGTGTTTGTGGCTGAGTCTAATGGGTGTATCAAACAAGCCCAATTAAAATGGACCCAAAGTCATCAGCTGTTATCAATCCGAATCAGTCAGAAGAAGTTAAGAGGCCATGCTACTAAGAACATTCAATTCACACAACTTTCTATTATTGCCAAAATTGATCGTTCAATTTGCTGTATGTATATTTTTGATCCAGCAAATTTGGTCACATTTTCAGACGACCCTATAAATTCATTACTGAACCAAACTTCATGAATGTTTTTTGTTACAAAGTAGTTTGTGTTCCACTCATTCCATCACAGATGCATGAAAGTTGTAGAAATCATTGGAACTGAAGAGTGCCATGATATACATGTGTACATAACATTTAGACCACGACTGTGCATATAAGGTGGCTGGTCATGAAAAAAATAGCTGGTCATGATTAGAATCATCAGTTGATCAGTAGGAATATTGCAAACCATGAATGTGGTCCACCGAATTCACACATCACTGACAGTCCACAGCCGTTTGTGTACACAGGTTAGTGGTGGTTAGACATGTGTTTGTTTAAATGGACTTGTAAGTACATTCTAACTGAGTCTGTTTCATTTGTCTATGTCTCACCTTCAGGGTACATTGCTCCATGGAGTGGGCGCTTCTACTCCCTCTGGGATACTGGGTAAGTCATCACAGTTGTTGTGTATTTTTGCACTGGATTTTTTATATTACCTGACCACAGCGCTGGTAATTAATTTGATTAAAATTTAATACAGTAGCACATTTACCTATAAATCTTTTAAACTGTATCCGACAGAAAGTGGAGGAGTGAGAGTAAGTTTCATCAAAGATTTATTCCACCTTGTCTACTGGTTGATTTACTGTGAAGTCCAACCTGAAATTTATTCAGCTTTAGACCATCTCAGAGTGTGCGTTTAATAAAAGATCAAGGGAGTAATGATTTTTCTTGTGCACAGTTGAAAACTGTTGCCTATTTTTTGACTTTTCCTTTTATTTCTTAATTATCATTCTCAGGTTTCATCCAGATCTAACAGACAACTCAAACACATACCATTTACTGATGCTATCTCTGTGTGGCTACCACAAGTTTTCATGGTCGAACAGTGAGTCAGTCAGCCCGTCAATCAGGCCCATCATAAAATCTTGAACAGACAATGCTCCTATTCTCCTCTCATATCTGGGCTCACAGAGAACTGCCAGACTGCAGCATGAGCTGTAAAACTCTTAAACCCTCGCCAAGTGTATGTACACACATGTTTGTGTGTTTGTGCACACGCCTAAGTTCTGCTGCAGTGCAGTAAAAGTAATGAGGTCATCCTCGGACCCAAGATAACTGACATCAGCCAAACTTCCATTTCATCCCACTCTGAATAAGATCTCGCAGCTTTACTGTCAGTAAGAGGAGTTGATGTCAGTGAATGAAGTGGGTATATAAGGGAATAAAATGAACTATTATGCTTGAAGAAAAGGGTTGTTTGTCACCAATGGAATATTCACGACTGAATACTAACATAATAAATACCTGCTTTTTCTCTTCCTTTGTTTAACCATACTTTTTCTGTGGTGTCTTGATTCTCTTTGTCTTTCATGTTATCCACAGCTACGCTAAGATCCACATTCCCATTATAGCATCAGTATCTGAGCACCAGCCCACCACCTGGGTGTCCTTCTTCTTTGACCTCCACATCCTTGTGTGCACCTTCCCAGCAGGCCTCTGGTTCTGCATTAAGAACATCAATGATGAACGTGTCTTTGGTAAGAGCTGTATCATGTATTTTTTATTTAGAAATTAGAACACTGTTATTCACAACACTTGTCAAAGTTGTCCTTTAAACACAATCGGACTGTGATTCAGTACTGATGGATTGATAATCAAAGCAGTATTTGTTAGTGTTGATAGAATTATGGTGGAGCTGGGGTACCATCGCTTAGGCCTGGGCGACATGGGTGAAAAGTCGACAGAGCAAACAGGCCAGGTGGCGGAGGTATTTCAGCCTCCTAGGGCAAAAACAGTGGTCGCCAAACGGTGGGGAAATTTTGGTCGACGACTGACGGTGACCTATAGAGCTGTTAGTTGCCACTAAGGTCCACTTACTAGCTTTTCCATGCCTTTCAACTGCCTCCTCTGCTGTTCCTCACCAGATAAAGTTTGCTCAGTTGAGATAGCAATTTGCCATTTTATCAAAAAGTATTCCAGTTTCATTTCTTGTTAGAGCTACAGTAGTGAGTTCCAAAAGGTCAGTTCCTGTGACTTGAGATTATAAAGTGACTGTGAAGCAAAACGATACAGGCAAATGAGTTAGGAGCACTGATATTGGTATGAAACTGTATCTGAAGCCTCGTGTTATGCCACACTAATATGTGTTTGAGCTGTTGTTGTTTTCTTGAAAATGCTGCTCAAACATAAACAGCACAGAGTAAAAGCAGTCGAGACATGGTAAAAATAATAACTGAATTTTTTCAGACAGTGTCACTTGGTTGACTACTCATATGGTGTCTTTCAAATGACCAAGGATCTAGAGAGTTTGACCATTTCCAGTTTGGTTATGAAAGCACTTAACATTTTTAAGCAAAGATGTTTTTAAAAGAGTCTATTTTTTATCTTGAGCTTGAGAATGACTGATTCTCACAGAGTGCTAACCTACTGTCGTTTAATGCTTTGATTCCTGCATATTCTATTAATTTGATGAGTTATTTATTTTCCTATGATGACTGTGATACAGCCAGCTTTAAAGTCAGTTTGTATCCTGACAATACTTCCTCACAAACATGCCACAGGATGCCACAGACAGATTATTATTATTATTATTATTATTATTGTGATCTAAAACAAACAAAACAAAATCTAAAAAAGCCAGTGAAATCGGTCTGGCTCTCCATCTCCTTCTGTTACTTTTTCTTTCTCTGTTCATCTTGTTACAGTTTGTGAAACCAATCGAGTCATGTCATTTAGGCTGTCCCTTATCCCAAACACTGTCCAGTAAAACTGCACTGTGGTAGTAGCAGTATCTGCTGACAAATTTTCTTGGCTGTGTGCATATTCACAGTCAGTTAGGAACTCAGTGTGCACCATTACTTGGTCATTTCTCATGAACTAGTATTTTAATGGACTGATTTAACACAGAAATGTTTTTCTATTATGCTACATACCAGAAATGCATTATGAAATTAATGTTTTTTTTTTGCTGCTGCTCGTTTCACCAAGCTCTTTTGCTTGAGACAGTTGTTGTATGTATACATAGTAGAAGCTGACTGATACATGGGCATGGCCCGTGTTACCTGCCAATATATGACAGATGACAGATACTGATTATCAGTATCAAGCCAAGGTTATTTAAAAAATCATTCATATTTTAAACTACAGCTTGCCCATCACTTACTACTTTCTTTTAAGTTGTAGTATGTGTTACACTATACAGTATATATGTTATTTCATTTGTAATATTTACATATACTTACTGTGTGTTGTATTTGTGATGTTTCTAACTCAACATTTTTAATAGACTGTGATGAAGGTCTACAAAGTTGTTGGAACTTGAAAAAGAAAAAAAATCAGAATAGGCTGTCACTGCAGCACTGTATAATATAAAATCTCTCCGTAAACAACTCTTCCCCTTAAACTGAGAACATCCCTGTGAATGTCTCACTTGAATTTCATTTTCTGTTTCCCCCTCTGCCTAGTTATCTTTGTCTGACATCGTCTGTCTGTGTGTACGGTAGCTACTTGAATAAATTTAACAGACAAGCACAATAAGTGTCAGTAAGCTTCACTGGAAATTGAATTGGTGTCAAAATGAAATAAAACATGTAAGTTGAGATGAGAAGAATAACATAAAAATGCAGCCTTTTAAATCACAACCATGATGATAAACAGCTGAACACTCAATGAAGTGTGGCACAGGAAATTCTCTATAATGAGCATTACACTAAATTTGATTGTAATTTGTCATTAATGACTAATTCATGTCTATTGTTCAATTGATCTTTCACTTTCTTCTGAACAATTTTCAACTGAAAACAGCCTTTCAAAACACATCTTTGGCACTTCTGTACTTCAGCTTCTTGTTACTTATGAGGCGACACATAAACACCAATATGATATATCTTTGATGAGCTATAATTGGCCAGTAATATCGGGGTCAGGCTCTATTTGCCAACATAAAGTCTAGCCTTTTGCTGCCCTCCCTTGGCTGAATGAACCCCCCTTCCCTGTCCCTACTTCTCCTCTGCCGTGCATTTTTATGCTCTTCCTTTCTTGCTCTTTACCCATTGCCTCCTGCTCGTTTCACCAAGCTCTGTGATCTCAGTTCCGCTAAAAAACTCCATTAATACAGCCACATATGCAGAACTAACAGAAAAACACATTTGGCTTTGTGTCTGATTATGTGCACTTTTCTCACTGCTGTTACATTTTCGATCCCAGTCCCACCTGCCAATGAGATCTACCCTAAGGTGTAGCATAGTATGTATAGAGAAGAAAGGAATTCATGAATTTCAGGTCGCTGTCAGACAGTACAGTAGAGAGGCAGTGCACCTGTAGCGTGACTCAGCAGCATTAAATTAAAGTAAATTGAAAAAATTAAGTTAGATTCAAATCAAATTAAACTCATCAAGCTTGGATCATAACATCCTGGTCACCTGTAACCTCCTCATCTCTCTCTCTCTCCCTATTGCTTCTCTCACACCAGTGGCCTTGTATGCCATCAGCGCTGTGTATTTTGCTGGTGTAATGGTGCGTCTGATGCTGACTCTGACTCCGGTGGTGTGCATGCTGTCGGCAGTAGCCTTCTCAAGCGTCTTTGAACACTACCTGGGAGACGACTTGAAGAGGACGAGCCCGCCTGCAGAGGACAGCAGCGACGAGGACGACAGGAAGAATGCTGGAAACCTCTATGACAAGGTGAGCAGTCATCAGAGAGAATCTATACCAACTTTCATTTTAGACTCTTTTAGGTCACTGTTTTTGTCGCCCTTCACTGCTCTTCGCAGCCTTGATCCCAGCAGCAGCAGGCTCTAATTTCAGTGAAAAAGCTCTAAAAAAATCAAATCCACTTTAATGATGTAGTTATATGTCAGTGTTGCATTTACAACTTGTCCTGCGGCCCCCAAGTAGGGAAAAAGAAATCAATTGATGTTGCTATAACCCCATCATGTGAGACCTGGCCTTAGTATATATGCCTGGTCAGTTAATGCTGTAAATATTTACCTTCCCTTGTCTAAAATTGTTGAACCTTCTTTCCTTTTGACATAAAAAAATATTTTTAGCCATCATACATCATACGTAAACAAGCATTGCAGCAGTGACAAACTTTTCCCACCAATTGATAAACGCATGACACCACCAGTGCTACCAGGTACACCAGGCTTTTGATAAGAAGAGATGCTCACTGTCTTTAGAACGCTGAATAATTTACTGCTGATGCAAACAGAAAATGTTCTACTGCTGCAGCTTGACATTGAAAAGCATTTAACTAGCAAAATATTATGACATGTCACAGGAAATGCAGTGTGTTCAGTGAGTTTAGCACTGCTATCGTTCATCAAAAATGTGTTTACAGACAAAAACAACATTCATTTTCAGTATTTGTTGACAGCTGATCAATTTCAAATATGTCAGGAGTAGTTTCATTTTGTCTGAGGGAGTATTGAGCAAAAAGGAATTGAAAGACGAAGAGCTGCAGGTGAGAGGCTGCACACCTCCAACTTCTCATCATAAATGATATCAGTTTCCCTATTAGCATTGGGTTAGAATTAGAAATATTGCCAAGAAGGTACTTTTGCTTTTCAATTTGACAACAAGTCCTCCACCAACATCTTGTCAGTCAGCTCTCCTTACCCTGGTCACGTGAGAAGTAAAACGGGACTCCTGCTACTCTGTGCGACTCTGCTGCAGGTGCTGCTGCTGTACAGACCAGATCCCTTCAGTTTATAATTGTAGCATCAGTTGCCTGATTACGTATTGATTTAAAAAAACAAAAGCAAAAAATGGTGGGGCAGTGGGCAAGTGATGTAATCAGTGTATGCCTGCATATATGTTTATCGACACATGGTCTTTACCATGGTATCTAACCAAAAGAACAACAATATATCACCATTACAAAACTACATTTTGATTTTTTTTCTAGACCCATTTGAACAGGCCTGGAGTGGGTTTAACCTTATAGTAAAACATTTTAATTTAAAACAATGTAATCTGATATCTATGATCAAAATAAAAAATCAAGCTGTGTGCTTATTACTCTCCTTTTCCTCCTCCTATTTCCTCATTTCCCAAATAGCCCTGATGTCCAATGTTTCAGCCATCCTTTTGTTGCTTTTCTTCTATAGTGATTCAGTGGGAATAATGTTAATGTTAATAATTACCAACTTATCACAGGTCTCCTAAAGGGCCACTGTAAAACAGCTACAACACTTAATTGTCCATCCAAAAATTCTCTCAACGGGCACAATTATCAACCTTCCAGTGCATCATCAGTTCATTTTTGCAGCACTCTTGTCTTCTAGAGTTTCAGTAACCTTAACAAACTGTCCTGTTGATGTGTGCTGTCCCCTGCAGGCAGGCAAGGTGCGTAAACACGTATCTGAGCAGGAGAAGGCCGAGGAGGGCCTGGGCCCCAACATCAAGTCGATTGTCACCATGCTGATGTTGATGCTGCTCATGATGTTCGCCGTCCACTGCACCTGGGTCACCAGCAATGCCTACTCCAGCCCCAGTGTGGTGCTGGCATCATACAACCATGATGGGTGAGAATTATACAACACCAGAGGCGTTTCCCATGTGTCTTATGAACTAAGGTTTTACCAGGATGCAGTTTTAACAATACCAATATGATAATCATACATTTTCAGCGTTTTTAAGTTTTAACATTTTCATGCCAAAAAAACTCCATTGATTCTTGTATACAGGTCTGTTGTGTTATTCACAGCAAGTGAAGCAACATTTATACCAACTGAGGACACTAAAGCCACTGACAGCCATGCTAGTGGAATTCTCGTAGGGTTGGCAGCTCTGTGGACGATCAGTTCACCATAATTACTAATTAATTATTTTTGCCCTTCCTCTTGTGGAACGTAGCCAAGCTGGTTTTATCTTCTTTGGCCAGGTTTTGACATACTGAACACATCTCTGAAATTTCTGCTTCCACTGTAATGCAATGTTTTTTTCAGTAATCACAGCACTGAAAAATGACTTAAAAAAATGAGCAGTTGCGTCTTTTCCTGAAATCGAGTTCCCATTAATCCAGACACTGTGTTGTCATCACTTTTCAGTGGAATTACTTTCCACTGAAGCAAAGGTCTCTTTCAGTACCGTGAGCTTGGGAGGATTATAAGACTTTGGGCCCCCTGGTCACAGATGCATAAAAGGCCATTTCTCCTACCTGGCAGATGGATTTGCATCTTTTTCTGTGTTATTATAAAGTTAACTCTGAAGTTCTGCTGTTGGTTAGCTATTTTGTTTATGCTGCAGATGAAGAGAGGCTGTCTAAATCCTGCCCAAGCCTTCCTGGCACAGCAGATCCACACTGACACTCCTCGCCACAGATATCACACAAAATACTGCAGCATGATATACTAAATATAATAATCGACTGGCATCAAACAAAAACCGTAATACAGGTTTTCTTTTCGTCAAATAGTAGTTCAATTGCTTTACAAATTGAAGTGCCAACTGTAAACTGAGTATACACTGTACAGCGGTATTAGGAGAAAATTTAAATAAATGTAATAATAACAATAATATTGATAATTATCAGATACTCTATTGAAGGATCGGGATTTGACATTATTAATTTTGACTCAGCCAATTCAGTTCAAATAGAGGCTGTTCATCATTTGCATTGTGCTAGGGTGGAGGCAGAAATCTCAGAGATGGGTAACATGAGACTGTTTCCCACTGGATTTTGTGAGGATGTGATAGGTGGATTCTGGACCCTATAGGGAGGCCCAGGGGCACGCTCCCCTGCAAGAAAATGTTGCACATTTTAAAGTTAAATGATTTAATCTGAGGTACTTTGAGAACAAACTTGATATAAAATGTAGAAAATAATGAAATATAACACTGAGTTTTCACTTATATTTCATTGTTTTCTACATTTTTGATTCTAGCTGCCTGGTGATTAGTCCCATCATCACAATATTATACAGCTTTTGCCAGGTGCGGCATTGTGTGTGGGTTTCATGGGCCTGGAAGCCCACCCTAAAAGACCAGGACCTATATTCACAAACATTTTAAGAATTCTCTCAGAGAGCTCCTAACTCAGCCAAAACATTTCTAGCATGGAGTCCTAGCTGAAGAGTGATTCAAGAAACTTCTTAGAGCAACTCTGAGTGAGGAAGAGACAGAAACTTTCATCTTCGTGAGGAGTAGTTGACCCTGTTGCTAGGGATGACACTTTGTTTAAAAGGCTGTGATTGGTTGGTCAAAAAATAAAATAAAAATGCGCTTGTGGTGATGATGGGCATGAAATGCACAGTGATATTGATCATAATCTAATTCTGATCATGTAATTTTGTCTCTTTTAAGACAATAATTAATATTATTTTATGTAATAAGTATCTCTGTTGAATAACTTGTAAGACATACTCTAGAGAAGCCCAAAAGCTCTTTGAAAACACAGGCCTACTTGTTCAGTAGCCTACTGACATGCTGATAGTTTGCCTACATGTATTTACCATGCAGGTAATTTTAGGAGGCTTACTTAGTCTGTTTCATAATAATTGTAAAACCATATTAAAAGGAGCGCACTGGTAAGGAGTGTTATATAAGAAGTTTAATAGTTTTTTTGTTTTTTTTTAATAATAAGTTATCTTAGTATTGAACATGTTTTAGAAAAAAAGTATTGCATTACTGCAATTATGTGAAAGGAGAGTTCGTCAGTTTTGTGAGCTGCTCATATACAGGACCAGCTCTACAATGTTTAGTTGCAGGTTTTATTGACTGTTGAACAAGACGACGTCATTAACACGACTGCTGGGTGTGTAGTCTTTCTATTTATGATATTTTCACAGTCATACATTTCATTAGTTTCATGACAAACTATGACTTTCTTGACTTGGAAAATGATCTTTTAAATGGAAAAACATCATATGTGTAGTTCATGGAAAAATTCAAATGGGATCAAACAATTAATTGTCTCTCTCCTTTTGCTACCATGCACATTTTTTCTGAAATAAGGTCCAAAGAGGGAAACCGGATGGCTCCCATTCAAACCAATGAGAATTGCTTGCCTAGGGCTAGACCTCTTTGAATTTTAATTGAATACCCCTGCTATAGGCTATAGTCAATATCAATCTGTTGCTTTCACTCATCCATTATTTCAGAGTTGTAACTAAACCTTGACTGAGAGACAAAATAATCAGTCTTGTTTTAAAATTATGTGCACCTATTAAAAGTGCCGTCACGCCCATAAATTGTCTGGAATTCTGGTCCACACAAATCTTATTCCTGGGAAACGTGAGATTAATTCCATGCATGCACATGTGACTTGACTTGGAGTGACTGGAAGTGAAAGATATTTTGCTAAAGCAGCGGCACAAATACATATTTTATATTTATTATGAAAATGTATCGGGACAAGGTCTTGGTCTAATATTTACAGTATAGTATATACTTTGCAGGTGAACATATCAATGACTTACCTGTGTCATCACCTTACTCATCTATAACTTTCTCATCCAGCTCCCGTAACATCCTTGACGACTTCAGGGAGGCCTACTATTGGCTGAGGCAGAACACAGACGAGCACGCCAGAGTGATGTCCTGGTGGGACTACGGCTACCAGATAGCAGGCATGGCAAATAGAACAACACTGGTGGACAACAACACGTGGAACAACAGTCACATAGCCCTGGTGAGAGCTGCTGGACCTGTTACACTGTTGACTACATTTCACCTCTGTTTCATGACAGCTGATGTAAATCAAAGCAACCTTTGCATAAATGGGCACTCCACTGATTTTACACTCAAAGATTCATTTACAGTAAAAGCGATCTTGATTATTACTCAGCCTGTGAAAAAGCTGTATTATGTCTCCTGTGGCCCTGGATAAGCCTTGTGACGGTTGACAAAAAGGCATTGATGAGGATTTAAACTTTTTTTTGAAGCTAAAAAACAAAACAGTGCGAAACAAATTTGTTTTAATCCTGTAATAACAAAGCAGAGACTGAAAACATCAACATATTTCTACATCTACCACTTACTGGTAAATTCAACGGTATCACTCAGTTGGAGTTGTGTTTTTGGCCACCTGATGGATGTAAATCCACTATCTACTCTCCTCCACTCCTTTTATTTCTGTTTATAGTCGCTATCATCTCCTCAAGGACATATCTGTCTCTTTAGCTGCTAAATGCTCCACTACATTCACCAGCTAGTCTCTAACTGTGTCTGTCTGCTGGACAACCAGAGTACAATGGGAGCTGAAACTCACTATAAAGTTCTGTAAAGCCAAGAGAAGATCAGTTTAGCCACAAAGATCCCCTTGTCAGCAGTGACTGCTATTGTCTGGATTTCTTACTACTTCTGACTATTTTTTGCCTCAACTACTCCCTAGTTGAGTATGTCCAACCACTATGTGGAACCTTGTTGTCTTGGTGTATTGCACCACCAAGTGGACATAATGTTGTGTCACTACACTCTAAAATACACCGTACTGTATGAGTGAAAGTGAGATCTCAAAAACATGACAGTCAACACATGGTGTGCGCTACGCTCTTAAGGCAGTCCAGTGATTTAGTATTACATTTTCATGAAGAGTGAACTCTCTTTAGACATATTAAGAAAAGAGGCAGCAAGTACCAAACTGAATCGCTAATGTGGGTCAAGCTTAAAACACACAGCAACATACACTTCCCATAATGCAACTCAATTGGGTCTCTTTGTGACACCCTTTCCAGGCTGGTAAAGGAAGCCCAAGCAGAGATGTTTTTACAAGCTGAATAGAACTAAACTGATATTGGTGTGTAAAATCAGTACACTGGCCCTTTAATCTTCTGCAGTTTTATATGTGTTTTATTGAATGGAAGTACATTCTAAAACTGTCATATCTTTGTCTTCCTACAGGTGGGTAAAGCCATGTCATCCAATGAGTCTGCAGCCTATGAAATCATGAGGTCACTGGATGTTGACTATGTCCTGATCATCTTTGGAGGTGTGATTGGCTACTCAGGTGATGACATCAACAAGTTCCTGTGGATGGTGCGCATCGCAGAGGGGGAGCACCCCAGAGACATCAGGGTGAGAGAGACGTCCCACACACTGTATCTCAGTCACTGTAGTGGGTACCTTCTATCAGGAGAAACCAATAGAAGGTGAAACTTACTGCAGCTGTTAAATATTTACTACAGAGATGGCGGGATGTCTTGGTATGAATGTTTGATGTGCCCTCTGAGAGAGGGAAACACTGAGAATCAACGGATCAGTAACCAAGAGTGCTTTAGGCTGTTTCCCTGCAAAATGAATTTAAATCATGAATCAAAGTGTGGGTGAGTTGACTTACTTATCCTTTCCTGTCAACCCAGGAAAGTGACTACTTCACCCCGCAGGGAGAGTTCAGAGTGGACAAAGCTGGTTCCCCTACCCTACTCAACTGCCTTATGTACAAAATGTCTTACTACCGCTTTGGAGAAATGCAGGTATGTCATCATTAATAATCATTGTGGACTGTATATTTGCTAACTGACTAGATAATTGACCGCAAAGACCACTGTGTTGTTACAATGAGCTTGACAAAGTAGTTTCAAATGGACAGATAGGATTTAGAAATAAACAAACTTTATCCGTCTTCATGTTCTGTTCAGTTGGACTTCCGGACGCCACCTGGCTTTGACCGAACACGCAATGCTGAGATTGGCAACAAGGACATCAAGCTGAAGCACCTGGAGGAGGCCTTCACCTCAGAGCACTGGTTGGTCCGGATTTACAAGGTCAAGAAGCTGGAGAACAGAGACCGCTTGGAGCACAAGCTGCGAGGCACTGACACCACTAAGCAGAAGTACACCTCCAAAAAGGTAAGCAGAGATACCTTTTTTTTAGTTAGACTGTGTCTTGTCTATCACTGGCACTAGACTGCAGTCAGTCTCAGTCGGCAAACAACAGTTAAGTCACAGCAGCTGTGTTTGTTTTATGGCATCCAATCAGTTCAAGCTCAGCAGCCAGGATGAGTGTGACTTGGACAACAATCAGAGTAAACAATAAAGTGAAAATTAAAGCCAGATGAAGCCTGATGATCCGATCTAATGATTGAATGTGACATGGACCCTTTTACATGGGAGAACAGTCTAAATTACATGTCATTTGGACTTAACTGCCAAGTTAACTGTGTGTACTATATGATGAGGATGTAAAAAAAAACATTATTCAGATATGATTAGATAATCAGATGCAAATACCGCCCCAGTTCTTGTAGTAATATTGGGTATCTCCCCTCCAGACTAGTGTTTGAAAGCTGTTATTTTAACCTCAGGATCTGATATTGGAGTCTGGCATCTCGTGTGACTTGACAGTAGACAAACCAATGTTAGGGACTGTCAGTAGTAGGGACGCACGATGTATCGGACCACCAAATGATCAGTTTGATATAGGAAATGTATATTATCGGTTGTCGGCCGATTATATAAATTATAGCTGATAAATAGCAACGTGATTCCAATTTGCAATACAGTTCCACAAGGCTTCAGAGAGGATGGAAAAAAATGTAGTTTTATTACAACAAATCTTACTGGAGCTGTGGAATATTTTAGCTCACTACAGCTTTGCCTTTCTTGCCCTCCTTTGTGCATAAACTACTTACTTTTAAAATATAAAAATGTGAATTTATTAGTTAAAGCGATATTATTTTGTAATTTAGAGCAAAAAACATATCTTTGTCACTTTCCATGATGCATGGTGGGTCAGGATCTCAACACTTTATAACAGCATCCATATGATTATAAACACTCGGATAGATGTTTAGATGTCCAAGTGGAAACTGGGAGAAACACATTTAAAAAAACACACAGATCTCAACATTATGATGTGTACCGTCACACCTCTTTTTGTTCCGCTGCTTGATTCAGTGTGAACAAGCAAAGGTGGCGTAAAGGCGAGCCTTCATTGCGGTGATACTGCGGAATCTCTGTGTTAAAACGGCTAGAGGCACCGTTCACAACATACTGTACCATCAAAATGATTTTGAAGCTGTTATTTTAAGGTAAAAAGTTACATAATGTTGCTTTAACTCATTGGTATTGGCCATGAGAAGCTGGGAATCATCAGTTATTAATATAGGCTGAAAAATAGTATAGAGTCGTATCCTCAACACTGAAAGTTACTGTACACTCAGCTCCGGTGAGAGCCCCGCTGTGTGTCTAAGGAAAGGCAACAGATATTGCCAAACTTGCAGTAAACATCACAATTTTATGATTTATTTCTGTGATGACAAGCATGCCTGGTTTCTAAGTTACACTACTGAAAATACCCAACACAGCTAATGGGATTTCACTCAATGGAGGCGAAGGTGAGGGCTTTTAAATCAGTCGCTCAGGCGCTTCAGAGTAAAACACAGCACACGTGTCTTGTCTATCTTTCCAAAGTAACAGTGGTACTAAAACTATATTCCACATTATAATGGTTACATTTTGCAATTAATCGGCAGCTCACATGCTTGTGGAACTGTTGGGGGCGATCCCAAGTTTCCGCGAGTTTCACAGCTTTTATTTAGACTCAATTTGGAATAACTTTATTTCTTCTTTTGAAGCTGGGGTTCAAATATAAATCATGTTTATTTATCTGATTAATTTAAGTACATACAATTTAAAATATCTTATTATGTGTTCTGTCTGCAGCTAAACCTTTGTTAGACTTTTGGTGCGGGGCCTGCCTATGTTGGATATAGAAATGTTTGTGAGATTAACACTTACTGAAGAGTGTCAATGCGAGGCTTGATTTTTACTCATGTTTCCTCTCTGCAGACGGCCAAGAGGAAGCGGGGGTACATCAGGAACAAGCTTTCTCTCAAGAAGGGCAGGAAACTGACCAAGAAATCTTTATAGAGAGTCCACCACCAACAGAGGCACATTGTGGATGGGAGGGAGGAAAAATCTTAAACACAAAACTTTAAATAAAAAAAAACGAGCAGCAACAGTAAATCCACCAATCAAGATGAATAAGGAACACCAGAGGTTCTCCAGAGCCCTGTCATCCCACACGTACTCACCTGGAGGTCCAGGCTGGAAAAGTTACATCACCCAAGGAACCTAAAAAAGATGGAAGGGTCATTATGTTGCCCAATCTTGCTTTGGGGCCAGACTGTGGTGATGGCTGTGTTGAAGTCAGTGGGAGACCCAGGGAGAAACACACTAAACCCTGACATATCTATGTTGTATGACTTCTGATGAAGGAATGCCTCCAGAAAATGGAGAGTGTGGCCCCAAAGTGAGATTAGGTGACGGTATGACCCGTCCTTCTTTGTAGGATACTTGCCATCACCTTGGAGGAAGTGTTGAACCTCAGCTGACCTGATGAGCGGGGGTCAAGGAGGCAGAGAAAGGGAGATGTTGGCCTCCCCACAGTGGTTTTAAGCTGAGGAACTGTGACCTTTGACCCACTTTTCTTTTTGGACTTGAACGTGATTGGAGACAGAGAGCAAAAGAGACTAGCTGTCCTCAATCCAGGGATTCAGTTTGGGACTGCTCTATGCACTGCGTCATTCAGATAGAAATAACATCACTACACCACAGTTCTACCATGTCCTCAATTGATACTGAAACCCCAGACCTGCTCAAAATGAGGTTAAGAGCGATGTTAGGATGAAGTGGTGTTTTCCCCTTGTTGGAGTTTATTCAATTCTTGATCAAAATTCAGTTTAATGTAAACAGAAGTGTACCTGCTTCTTTAGTGTTAACCAGCAGTCAGTTACAGTACCTTTCAGATGTATGAGTTTGTGTTTAGATGCTTTTGGAAGGACCTGGTGTTGGAACATATTAGGTCATCTGTTTTCCTTTGCAATCTCATTAGAATCCATTATTATCAGGAGCATGCATGTACACATGTGCCAACAAGGAGAAGCCACCACTTTTCATACAATCTCACATATCATCTTAGAACCGGACTACATGAAAGGAAATTCATGTTCATTACAACTTATTCTGTCAGTAACAATCACATTTTACTCACCGAGGTAACTGCTGAGACCTCGACACACAGCGACATCAGAAAAACAAACAGTCAGGCAATCTGACCAGTTTTAAAGAAGCCTCCAGGTTAGACACTGAGGACTGTAACAAAGGCAAACAGTCGCTTTATTACCAAACTGTCTAGTGTAAACATCAATCACTAATTCATGGTTCAACTTTGATCTACTTTACTTGCCGTAGTTGTGTGCACTGGAGCTCCAACGATCAGTTTGTTCAATTGTCAGCTCTTAAAATTAATGGGCAGCTATTTTTTATAAGTAATCTTATATAAAAACTGTCAAAATTAATATCGTAGGAATATTATCATTTAAGATGCACTCGCTTTCAGTTTTTCCTCAAATTAAAGGGCTCTTCCTGAAATGTAGTACTTCACTTCCTTAAAGCTGGAGGACTCACAAGAGACAGTAAATGAAAGGCTGAAGTGTGAGCAGCGGAGGCCTTGTGCTTCTTGAAAGTGGTTCATGTTTTCTGGATGCTTGTCGTCGTGATGTCACTGTGTTCCCAGATCTCAGCATTAACTGAAATGGGTACAGTATTATCATAAATGATAGAAATGATGGCTCCGGAAATAAGACCCAAGTTATGATAAACCCGATTTAAAATTTAAGCTGCGCGTAACACTGTAGAGCCACACTGAACTGAGAACAGAGCAGGCCTGTGAGAGACCAGCTCAGAGGGTATAACATGTATAAGAACATATCTTGGTTTAAAGATGCTGTAGGGAAGCCAAGACATGAGCCCAGGTCTACATGTTATCACTGATGATGATGATGATTAATGTATGAATATGTCACTCACACACAATGTTCCCAAGGGAATGCATGCACGTGGATTTCTGAGCCTCAGGGTGGGAAAATGAATGTAGAGACGAGAAGCAGTGATTTCATATGTGTGCAGTGTTTACTAAACAGCCTGAAGGTGAACTGGACTGAGTCAGGTAGAGCACTGCTGGATATGATTTGTTTGGGAGACACTACCACTTAAAAGTAATAGGGCCCATGTACATGCTTTTTGTTGCTAGTAGAATATGCTAACAGGGGATGTCTGCCAGTGTGTTCATTAAAAAGCCATTTGAGGTTTAGCACTGTTTTGATGGGATTTGAAACCCTTTCAGGAGCTTTTAACACACCGTTCCAGTCAAAAACAATCTGAATGGAAAGCGGCAGTGTGTAGCTGACACTCCACCTGATCCCCTTTGATCATCCGTCAAATGTTCCACTGCACTCTGTAGATACAGCCTGCTTGTCCTCTTCACAGGTACAGTGACAGCCTCACACTCTGCTCCTGCTTGTTATTCCCTCGAGCAAACGTTATGACGTCCTCTGAGCTGTCAGGACGAGGAGGCTTCATGTTTCCAAACAAAGGAAGGGGACTTTCAGAGCGTCATTACACTCTACTGCTTACTTGTAATTGGCTGATTTTCCTTTTTTGTTTTTTTAGTTGTGTCATGCAACCAGTGGCATAAAGGTGACTATTTCTTTCAGCGTGTGATTTATTCTGATTTGAGTGGAATTTGTTTCCTTGTTCCCTTTGATTTAATCTGCCTTATTCCTGTTTCTCGACATGAAGCGTATCCATCCTGCGTGAGCCAACTTTGATTCAGTTGTTAGGTTTTTGTCACAAGAATGCCAATTTAAGCAGTTCTAGGTGGAGAGGATAGCATTGGCCTTAACAGAAAAACAAAAAGAATCATATCGTTTCCAGAGCTCGACAGAGTCGATGAGTTTATTTATTACATGGACAATGGAGGCTACGTTGACTATAGCGGGCGTAGTTTCCTATCACAAAATGCAAGGATTTAATTTCTTTTTGATTTTCTAAGTCAAAGTTTCTTCCATCAATTGTAATGATCTGGATGCAGGTATGAGAATGAAACATGCCTTTTTGAATAAAGAGGTTGAAATAACACTGGTGTTACTTCTTTTAGCTCACATACGTATGTTGTTCCTAACAACTACTTACTGTGTATTTAAAGGTCCAGTGTGTACCATTAAGGTGGATTTAGGGGTAGAAGTTAAGTATGCAGTAATATTCATAATTATATTTTTATTAGTGTATAATCACAGCAGGTTTAGAGTCCACCATGTTTCTACAGTAGCCCAGAACAGACAAACCAAACACTGACTGAACAGAGTGGACTTTTGTTTTTACCACAGGGGAGAGTGAGGCCAGGAGTGTTCAGCTGGTTGCAATCTACAACTACAATCCTCCTCACAGGACCTTTTTAAAATGCGTCTTTCCCACAGTTGGTTTTCAGTGCTAGTTAAAGTATTGTTTACCACTACAGTTAACTTTGTTAATGTTGCATCTTTACGTCTGGATGTCTCAGTTTCAACATATGCAACTGATGTGTGGTTTGAAATATGTCATGATATTGTGAGCAAACTTTGAGACTTCACTTCACCAATAAGTCTGAAAAATACAGCTGTGGTCAAAAGTTTACATACAGTTGTAAAGAACATGAATATAATGGCAGTCGTGGGTTCCAATGATTTCTACAACAGGTGCAGTGCAGTGACTGGAAAGGGAGAAAGATTAAAAAACAATATCCAATCACAGAGTGTGAATAGAAAACAATCTGACTGTATGTTGATGAAGGTTCTCAGTTATCCAGGTCATGTAGTACAGAGTGATATATCACAGGCAACTGGACTTGTTTCAGTTTCTTGAAGATGTTTCCAAACAGCATCAACTCAGTTACCTATAACATATACAAGCATCCAGCCAAAACTCACAGAATGTCGCCAACAAGGTGAGAGAAACAACACTGGACTCAGACGAAACAATGGTTTCTTATGATGTCGCATCACTTTTTACATGCATTCCCACTCAAGAAGCGATGAAAATGGTGAAGAAACGCCTACAATGCAACAGGACAGCACTCTGTCCAGCAGAACCAACTTCACCCCACACCACATTTGTGCCTTACTTGACCTCTGTCTGACGACCACCTGCTTCCAGTACAGTGAAGGTTTCTACAGACAGAAGCACGGCTGTGCCCTGGGCTCACCTGTGTCCCTAACAGTGGCCAGCCTCTACATGGAAGAAGTTGAGAGCAGAGCCTTGATTACCTTCACAGGAACTGCTCCCAGCCACTGGTTCAGGTATGTGGACGACACCTGGGTCAAAATCAGAGCAAGGGAAGTGGAAGCCTTCACAGAACATATAAATGCTGTGGACAATAACGTCAAGTTCACACGGGAAGCTGTCAGAGGAGACAGTCTGCCCTTCTCGGGCTGTGCAGTACACACTGAAGAAGGCAGAAGCCTCAACACTGAGGTTTACAGAAAACCTACACACACACAGATCAGTACTTACTGTTCGACTCTCATCACCCACTGGAGCACAAGCTGGGGGTCATCAGAACCCTAAACCATCGGGCCACTAAGTCAGAGGGGAAGGAGAAGGAACAGAAGCACATCAGGGAGCACTTAGAACCTGAGACTACCCAAACTGGACCTCTGTCAAAACCGCTAAAAGATCCAGAGCAGACCGAGAGGAGGAGACGAGAAAACTTAACATCATCATTCCATATGTGGCGGGAACATCTGAGAAACTCAGGAGGAACTTCAATAAACATCATCCTGGTTCACTTCACACCTACCAACACGCTGAGGCACAAACTTGTCCGTCCTAAAGACAAAACACCCAGACATAACCAGAGTAGTGTAGTTTACGCTGTTCAGTGCAGCCAGGACTGCACAGATTTGTACATTGGGGAACAAAACAACCTCTCCATAAACGAATGGCACAACACAGGAGGGCCAACTCCTCAGGTCAAGACTCTGCTGTCCACTGACACCTGAAGGAGAAACATCATTCCTTTGAGGACAACAATGTAAACATCTTGTCCAGAGAAGACAGATGGTTTGAAAGAGGAGTAAAAGAATCCATCTATGTCAAACTGGAACGACCGTCTGTGAACAGAGGAGGTGGCCTAAGACATTACTTATCACCCACCTACAACCCTGTCCTGTGTTCCCTCCCCAGACAGCTTAACAACCATTCACACCTGGGCTCACCTAGCCCTAGCAACCCACATGAAGGCTGGTTGGGTCAACGACCCACAAGTGGCCCTAAGGACTCTGTAAGGACACTCCCACACAGAGTTTAAAAGCCTGCAACTCCCCTCCAGTTAGTTAGAACTGAAGAAGCCTCTTGGATGAGAGGTGAAAGGTCTTCAAGAAACTGAAACAAGTCCAGTTGCCTACAATACAGCACTTAGTATAATCTGACTATAATGTACATTGGTCTAAGAGCACAACCCTATAGTGTCCTGTAAATATAAAACAGGGCTCCGGATAGATCATCCTCAGTAATACTTGTCAAAATACTAGGACTCAGAACCAACAGCTTCTTCTTAGTAATCAGTGTTGAAGATGGTGTGTGAGACTGAATAACACATCATCAAAAATTAAGTCAAGGTTCAAAACAGGAAAAATCACAAGCATCCCAAAATAACGAACCATTCTTTTAAAGTGAAAGGTGATAGAGGGAGACCTTGATGTAATCTACATGAAGCTTGTACAAGGTGAAAATTTGAAAAAAAATTCACGACTACAGTCCCATGAAGCGCTGACTGAAGGGATCAGCCTAAAGAGAAGTTTCCTGCGTGTTAGCACGCCAACATTTGCTTATTAGCAGTAAACTTTACATACAGCAGAGACCTGTCGTTATTTTTACAGGTATTTGGTCATAAACCAAGCAACTGATGCACAGACAGTAGAAACAACAAGCTTACCATACAGGATGGCGTACAGTTGATTTAATGTTTTATATTTCAAATGTTACAATTACAACCATTCTCTAAAAATGCACAAAATAAAAACAAATCACATTTTAAAATGATACAACTGCATTGACAAGAATGCATCGTTTGTACATACACTGTTACAGCTCCTTTGTCGAAGCTAGAATATATTCATACATTCAATACATCATTGAATGCATTAATTCTACATTTATAACTTCAATCATGCAAACACACTGACAGTTGTGACGACACCACAGAGAGATACAAATGAACACAAGTTGGGGGGGGATCTTGGTACACATGAGAGGCAGGTGTTTCTGAATCATGGGGTCGTTGAACTGGAACTGTGGTCTTTTCTGATGGAAATAATTTCTTTACTGTTTCCTAAACCGACCAAGAACACAGGAACAATCCTAATCAAAAGGTTGTTACTGTCCTCTGGATTTGACCAGAAGAGATCTCAACTTTACATTTTTCATCACATGTAAAAAAAAAAAAACACATTTCTCCTCTTAACTTTTTGGAGAAATGTGACCTTCCTGTGTAAAATTAGGCACGAACAAAAAATCAAAACAATAATTTCATTTCAACTAATAATTTGAAGTGTTTTTGTACCTGGTGTCGCCTGATTTCCATTGATCAGAATAAGTTGCATAGTTTGTGCTGAACTGAGTGCCAACCAAACGTTTTGAGGAGCACCTTCAAATGGCAAAGCTTCAGCCTTGCTCCTGTGTTTTGACTGCAGAGGTGCCTGGACAATGTGCACTCTGACTTCTTAACTCTGTCTCACTAACTACTGGTCTGTTCTCTTGTCGTATGTTTAATGAAAAAGGACTACACATAGAACCATACTGGTGTGACTTCATTTTTTTTTAGCCCATTAACAATTAATCGCCTAAATTTGACATTTCTGTGAGCATTTTTAAATATTTACCAAAGGTATTTATACGGGTGTCCATTCATTAACAGTACTGAGAGTCAACTTTCATGCTATTGCTTAATATTTCAAAAATGTATCCTCAAAATCCGCTGAGACTTTAAGTTTGTTTGAGATAGCATTGTATCGTATTGAAGCTGTGAGCTGGGACCTTTGGGAAGACTCACTGCTGGCCAGATGTACACTGTATTTTAGCCAACATCTGTGCAGGCTTTCTGTTTGTTTTTCAGGATTAGATTTTCAGACAACAGAGCTCATTAAGGAAGAAAGTTTTACAATGTTTTTCCAAACCTGGCACCTACATTACCCAAAATGCATCTAAGCCACTGAGGGACATCACTGAAGATAATTTAGCAGATTATCCTATATGCAGTGGTGCTCCCCAAGACCTGCAAGTATCACTTTAATGTGTTAAATTGGTGGAGTTGCCTCAAAGTCGTCTCTCTACTCCTACACAAATACAATCGAAAAAACACGGGAATCAAGATGTTCACTGCTATTTCTGCAAGTTGATTTTCAGTGTGTACTAAAATGAATGAAACAGTCATCAGTTACATCACATTTGGACTAACGCCATTTGTAGTCAGTGGGCTAAAAACATGAAAAAACACTGGCACTGTCCTTAAAAAAGAGCTACAGAATGAACAGGCTGCACACAGTTGATGGACTCCAGACAGTGTCTGTATAGAATACACTGTTCATTTAACTCCTGCTCCTGTTTGTCGATAGTATGAGAAAAAGATATGACCATTAATGTTTAAATGTCACTTTAATTCCTTTCTGTCACAGAAGTTAAAGAGTCCTACGTCTCACCAGTAACACTTAATCCTCCTCTTCCTCCTCATCCCCTCCAAATGACAGAAGGCTATTATTTTTTACTTTCTTTCCAGTGTTCACCTCCTTCTTCTCCTCATCCTCCTTCTCCTTCTCCTCCTTCTTCTCTCCTCTATCACTCTTCTTCTTTTTGCTGGAGCTGGCAGTGATGCCCTGGAATTTGTCAGAGGAGGAGCGCTTGGCTGGTTTCTTGAACAAGATTTTACCATCAGGAGGAGCTTCATCATCTGTGGATGAGAATGGATGACTAATTAGGCAGGGATTTTCGGATTTCTCTCGTTTTAATTAAATTTTAGTAAGATCATCTCATTGGGCCTAAGTTTATCAGCAGTGATGTGCTTAATAAACATTTAACTGAATTGCACCTTTCCACATGTCAAGGAAACAAAGAGGCCCTTTTGACATCAGTTGTACCTTTATCTGTACGCAGTTCACCCTTTATCTTCTTAACGTCTTCTGCGGTCAGGTCTCCACTTTTTAGGACCACAACTTGAGGTAACTCATCCTCTCGATCACTCCCGCTGTCATCGTCCAATGTTGGCATCTCCTGGCGCTGAGAGGGGGATACGAAACACAGACAAAGGGGGTTTCTAAACTAGACGGCCACATTGACACTTTGTGTTCTTTCATTAATAGTGGATTTTTTAATCAACAGACGGCAACTTAAAACCATTCAAATAACATAACATAAAGCTGACCAACGTTAGCTATTGTTAATTCTTCGTATGTAACGTAACTGGAGATCCGGGTTGCTAGCTAGCTTACCCGATTAGCCAAACTAGCCAACCATCATACCTTGGTATCGACAGTCGGTCCTTCTTTGTAACCAACATCACTTTTAAACTTCTTCAGAAAGGACGGTTCCTCTGGTTTCACCCATGACACGCCTCTGGCCTTATTCTTATTCATTGCAAATGCTTAACAGAAATAAAAACAGTCAATGAATTGCGGGTCTAAATAGGTATTCGACAAGCATAGCACCAAAACACAACTACGTCATTAAGATGCGCCGCCATGAGTCACGTGATTTCAGGAGCTCTTATTGGTCAATCGAAGAAAGTGAAGTCAAGATGGCGAAGATGTGAACGGAGAAAGGATTTCGCCTTCAAAGTAACACTTTGCAACTGGTCGAGGCAAAAATAAGCAGCTTCTAGCCAACAACCGAAAATGCCATAACAACCCTGGTACACGAATGGTAGGTTTCGACCATGAGTAATTGATTTTGACCAGGTATATAGGTCGCTGCTGTAAAATGTTCGACAAGCAGATTTTATTTTGAAAAGTTCTACCGCAGTCCATGTCATTCACGTTAGGCTTGACACAGTTGCCCAGCGGGGTTATGGGATCGCGTCACTGAACTGTGTTTGGTTCTCCTCAAATATGATCTCAGGGACTCTGTGCGCGTTATTAGCGGGGTTTCTGGGTGCCGCTGCCTCTCTGTCTGCCAAACTGTCTCTCGGTGCAGACTACGTGAGAGACATGTGTGAGTCCGGGCTCAGCGGCTGGACTCCAGCACACAGTCAGAGTGCAGCCTGTGACTGGGTGAGGACCTGTTATGGTGCATTCCATCTGCTCAATAGAAGACTGAGAGTCGACGCCTTCTGTCTTTTCTAGAGTACACTTACAATGATACCATGCACTACAGAGTAGAACAATGTTCAAGGAGGCGCCTATTGAAAAACCTGCTGCAGCCATCCAGGAGGTACCTGAAGGGAGGGAAAGCAGAGAGCGATGCCACAGGCTCATAAATGGCTCAGCTGGTGTACCTGTAAAAGTAAACCGGTTTTGAAAACCCCTATCATATTTTGCATACACATATATTAGTCTTTCATAGCCACAAATAGATACATAACCTCATTGCTATGCATTTGGCAAACAGGTGTGTTTAAAAACTAAAAACAGTATGAACAATATTTGTTGGGTCTAGCAAGTTCAAGATCTTAACATGAGGAGGGGGTGCTCAAACGACCCATAGGGGCCAGAATCAACAGAAAATATGAGTTGTTTGTATTTAAGATGCCCAGTGCATATTAAACATTAAATGTACAGTCACTGTATTAACAGGGTTAATTCACAGATTCTACAATTCTACACAACATGCATGCAGACATGATACTGTGATTACATGACAGTGTGGCTGGTTATGTTTTCACTTTGGGAGTGTGTGTGTGTGTTGTCCTGGACACTTACTGTAGTGGGAATGAGCCACAGAAGCTGTTTGAGTTCTTACCAGGTGATATGTCTGTCTGACTGTGAACATATTCATCGCACCATAACTGTGCAAGATGCAGTCATGAAACTTCACAGGTGTCTAGTTGAGATCAAAATGAAGGCTGAGTTTGAAGATGGGTGGTCTGACCCATCGTCACTGAGAACTCATGTAATAAGTAGTAATGACTACTACTGAGTAGTAGTTGACTCATGGGTAAACATGTTAATGGGAATTATGACTGGTGTGTTCCCATTGCAAGACTGTCTCTAGTTTCCTTCTCACAGTGTAACAGACAACAGCATTACCTCTTCCCCTGAACAGTTTATGATGTTGCATATGGTATCATTGTAATCCGTGACCATCAAAACATGGGTACAACACCTTTTCTGTGTTTCCATGTTTGGTTAAGGAGCTATGATGCAAAATACATAATTATTTTATAGCGGAAAGTAAAATGGTCACCATGGCTGCCACATGACATTTTTGCAATGCTCCATCTCTGAAAATGTTCCCCCAAACTGTACCAGTGTACCAAGTGTCATGCTTTATGATAAAATGAACGATTCACCTCAAATTTATCGCATATCATCTGGACTGTTATGGCTCCTGGTCGAGGTTTAGTACTTTCCCTTTTATATTGCATACTCAGCATGGCACGGTTACCGTGAAGCCGGCAGTTGGTTTTTGCTTTAAATAAGTGTGAAGAGGTCAAAGGTAAGTAGGACTCTTAGAGGTCCGACCTGGAGCTATTAATACACCTCTGCATGTTATTGTTTTTGCTTGTATAAGTCCCTCACTGTGGATATTGTCTTATCTAAGCATAAAAAGTAGAAAATGCATTTCCTGCTGAAAATGCAGCGTGAATGCTGAAATGCTCACTGCTTGAAATGCAGAGATTGCCTCACACTGCCTGACCCAAAGTCAGGAGTGGAACCAGTGATCTTGGCCACTGCACCAGACAGCCATGCTTGTGTATATGTCAGTGTGTCTGTAGAAGGGATCTTTTTACTGTCTGAAATGTTACATTCAGTGGTTTTATTTCATCAGTAGATATTTGTACTGTGTTGACTTCAAGGTTTTCTATCTGCCTGATACCTGTTAAGCCTGTTTTTCATTGGGCTCTGGAGGTTTGGAAGTTGAAACTTGAAATGGTGTGCATATAGGTGATGTCATCCTGTTCTGTATGCTTGGACAAAATATTAATCTTAGTTTCTTAGCTCAGTGCACACATATTATTTCACAATTTAGCTTATCTGTTTCAGGTTCTAACTCTCTCTCTACTCACACACTCACTGTTTTCCTTCAATCAACTCCAACTTGTCTCTCTGCTCCTCTTCCTTAATCACCTCTTCATCCACTTTGTCCTATTCCCTCGACCCCCTTCATCTTCCTCTTCCTCTCTGTACATTTAATTTAATAATTAATATTAACATTTATATTAAATCTCCTGAACTTGATCCACTTCTTCCAAGTTCTACCACTTCTGTACACATGTAAACATTTCAAAGACAGAAACTCCATTTAAATATTGATGTTCCTCATCTTTGATACATTATGAAATGTATTCAACTTTTCAGTCCCATTCATAGTAACTGACATTTTCCCACTGTTACTCTTTCAGGAAATTCAAACCAACAATTCAGGTTAGCTCCAAGCCAAATCCTTCTCACCCCACTATTATGACCCTTCAGAATCTTCAGATGTGAACATGTTAAAGCCACCATTTCAGTTTGGTGTCAGCTTTTCAACAAACCTTAAAGTCCTCCATATCATTCATACATGATTCTTGTTATTTCATTTTTTACAGCCAGCAATGTGCATTTAACATCGGCTTTTCAACAAACCTTAGAATATTTAAAATTTTTCATATATTCTTGGCAACATTCAAAGTTCTTACAGCCAGCAATGTGCATTACTAAATAATAGAGCCACATAATGGAGCAAAAAAACCAGAGAGTAGTTTAGCTACCTGTCCAGCTGCTGCTTTCTCATGTCAGCTGTGTGTGCTTGCAGCTCCACCTCCCCCTGCGGCTGCTCTGTGGAGGCCTGCTGTTTGCATGTAATGCTGTCATGTGGACCTTCTTCTCCAAGGCTCTCCGACACTGCTCCTCTTCAGCCAGGGCCACTGTCACTACCACTGCATCCAACTTCATCTCCTCAGTAAGCTCTGGTATCCTCCATGATGCTTCAAGTATGTCTTGAAGATATTTCACCCCTCATCCAAGAAGCTTCTTCAGTTCACTCTGTTCACTTCAGAAGCCTCTTGGATGAGGGGTGAAACGTCTTCAAGAAACTGAACAAGTCAATTTGCCTACGATACAGCGCTCAGAACATTCAGTCTGTTTATCAGTTAGTCTGTTTGTTTGTGTCCAGGCCATCCTTGGGAGGGTGATTTTTGGAGAGACCCATGCAGCTCTGTGGTGGATGGGCATCTCTCTTACTCTGTGTGGACTGCTCGTACTTCATGGATCCTCACCTCAGACATTTCCACAGGAGGAGGGCAAAAAAGACAAGTGATGTAGGCTCACCACAAGAGTGCAGCTGCTGTTCTTAAGTCACAGTCACAACAACCTGTGGAGCACCATGTCTAATGTTAAGTGCAATTAAAACTGCAGACTATTTTTGCACAATATTCATGGTGGATTCAGTACCATCAGTCCCAGGTACCGATCCAGGGTTGTCTCTGAATGTGCACTGATTTGTCTTTATTTTGTCTTCCGTGAGGGTGTGTTGGTAGCATTTAAAACTGACTGGGTCATTGTGGGAGACATTATGCACACAGAGACGCACCACAGCGCTCCTCCTCCTCCAGTTAAATAGAAGGTTTTGCTCATATACTGTCAAACGGAATTGTCATCATCTTTATTGATTATTGATCACTGTCTAAGGCAAACTCCACGTAGAAAGACAGGACTGTCAGTAGCTGTGCTGGGTTGCTTGTATCCACAGTGCCTCCAGCTGATCACTGAGAAATGACACTACCTCCAGAGGGAGGAGGACTGATTCTGTCCTCTGTACAGCCCCATGCATTTTAAAATCCTCCTTACTGGACACAGACTGATCACAATGTCCCCACCGTGCTCAATAACAGCAAAATCTCACCCTGGTTCAACCCAAGCATGAAGTAGACCTTAATCAAATCATGTAAATGAGATATAATAACAATAATCATCACGCTATAACGTGAAACTTATCACGTTGGTAAAATAAAGTTTTCATGGTATAACGTGACAGTGTTCTTTTTTTTTCTTGTGTGGCAGCAATACGCTTCCATAAAATCTGCCATTAAATCTAGATCAAATTGAATTTACTGTGTGGATGTGGTCATCTCGGTCCATGCAAGGCAGGTCCATTCACTGAAGAACAGAGGGCAAAACCCTGCGCACAGATTTTGTGAATCCGTTCCCACAGTTTACTAATGTGTTCCCACGGATTTCCACATCCAGTTTTTTTCTACCACGTGACCCTAGAGCGGCTCTGTACAGAAGAGTCGGAGAAGGTGGGCCTATGCATAGGCAGCGGTGTGTGTGTGTGTGTTGACTCGCTGTCAGAGACAGGAGAGGGTGAGAAAGCACAGCTGGTATTAGTGTCGATACTGTGGAAAGTGAGTGTTGAAACTTTCAAATATTTAGTATAACATTTAGCATTATATGGTTTAAAGTATCTAACTTGGGATAGTCTTACTAATTGGAAATGTCAGACTCAATCTGTCTAACATTGGCAACTCAGGACAGTCTGATAAGGGTTCCTCTGTTAAGTTTTTGTATGTCATATATAACTGTGCAGATGACTTTGTAAAAAGTAAACTGCTACTGATTCAATGTTGTTTCTTTGATTATTATTAACAGCAAAAACCTTTAAGACAATGTAGTTCTTATTGTAAAGGGATGAAATATTGTCATTTATTTTAGAATTTAAAAAATGGAATAGACAGAATGATAAAACAGTGTGCTTAAACAATGTAAACATGACAAAACATGAGTGGTCCTGTGACATCCAGCACCCGTTTAGCAGTCAAAAGCCCTTATCCTGCAGCTTATTCAATTACACAATAATCTCTGTCACATTAAAGCCAGTTAGCATCTATTTTCCATACCTGCAACAGGTATTTCATAAAGATGAAAATGGCAGCTGCAGGTACAGACACTGACAGCCAGATTTGGACAGACGAGTACTTGAACAGTTTATCATACAGAGTGTTTTTCCCCCATTTCAGCATTTGCTCATCAAGACGGATAAGGCACAGAGTGGATTTAAATCCTTACAAAAAGGCATCAGAGAGAGCAAAGTGGTTGGAAGAACAGCTCACGCTTCAAGTGTCACATTAGTGCTACTGTTAGTGGTCTCCTGAGACAGCTCAATGACACACTGTAAAATCCATCCTCATCTCACCTCCAGTCACAAACACTTAGGTTGTGCGAACAGGAGCTCTGAGTCCTTCCAACTCCTTCAGTTCACCAGTTAGTTCCATTGCACCATTATTTCAGTAAATTACTGCAGGTTTGGCAGCAGTAGATTGTTTTAGTTTGGTAAAAGATATTTTAGTTTGGTAAATGTATTCACAAAAGTTTACAGGCCCCTGGAAATGGCTGCAGTGACACTGGAAGAGAAAGGACGTTTTAGGATAAAAAATATAACTAGAAATCCTGATTCCAACTGAGTTCTCACAATTCAAAAGCCAAAATGAAGTCTTATGTCCACCAATTGCAAAGGTTGCTTGTCAAGAAGAGCTGCCCGACTGATTGTCTTCCTGACTGCTGGCAGCATTACTCAAGGGGTATCTCTATGACATCCTCCTCGATGATCTCCCCCTGTGGGATGTTGATGTGCTCTGGCGGGCTCTTCTTGCAGCTCAGCCCTGAGAAGGGGCTGCACCAGGACAGAGATAACGGGCCGCCAAACGCCACCTGCATGGCCTCCCGACACGGCACCTTTCCCCACTTCCCTGTCTCCCCCTTCAGACGCTCGATTCCCTGCAGAAGACACAACAATGTTGGTCTGAGGTGAACAGAACTGAGGCAAAAGAGGCTGAAAATCTACCATTTTCTACATGCACTATCAATCACAACTATGACACAAAGTTGATGACTAAAACTGCAACGATACCATGGTTTTGATCTTTGGGCATGTTTCTCTTGAAATCAGACTGAAAATGTCAGGACAAAAAAGCCTTCAGATTTAAATTAAAGGACAGATTCAGATTTTTCAAGTTTATCTTCATAGAATAGTTATTTGCCGTATGTATGTTGAAGGGGTTACTAGTTACTGTAATCACTCCTCCTGTCCATGTCCTAGTGTGACTACAGTCACCGGTCAGTGTAGGAGTGGTTACAGCAACCACAAACTCTTTCACTGTACATACAGCATGTGAGCGATGTTAAGTATATCCTTTTACTACTTTTCTATTAGTTCTTTTTTTCTCTTTCTGAGAGACATGCCCAAAATGTCTTAAAACACTAAACAGAATGACTCGCATGCACTTTAAAAATAAAGAATGACACCTGTGGAAGAAGCAAACAATTCAAATGATCAAAAGGTGCATGCATCGTGATACACACGGAGCTCACTCATTCATTCATAATGTTTGGTTGAATCTGAAACGGCAAAAAAAAGGCATGAAGCGCACTTTGGCCTTCAGATTGAAATCTGCATGCTTGTGTTATGTTAAGCCTGATGGGACAGTTAATGTTACAAGCTTACCTCTCCTCAAGATTATAAAGAGTTGTCTGCTTCAGAAAGCTTTTGGCAGAACGAGTAATCAACCAAAGCAAATGCATGAGTGTGGAGAGAACACTGATTGGAAAAGTAGCTGATAACAGACAGTAACGTGGGAACAGAATGAAAGGAAAGAACAGAGGCTGTGAGAGGACTGTATGCAGGGAAAGTGGATACCTTTTCTAAAAAAGGTGCAATATGTGAGAATTTGCCACCTGTCAAACTCATACAAGCAAAAAAAGGGGGCAGCAAATCACCAGAGTAACTGCTACCTGTAGCTGTCATTAGCTAGTTAGCTCAGCAGGGGAACACCAGGACAATTGTCCTAGGCCCTGGGTCAAAGGAGGGCTCAAATGGGACCTCTAACCTAAAAATAATCTGCTGTAATAATAACTCAAAATACATATTTTCAAAAAACGTTACATAGTATTTGTAAGCCATTTAAAAGCATTTTTGTCTTACCATAATTGTCCTTGACATAGTGGTCAAAAACAGTGTTACTTTCCATCCCTATAATCAAGATATAGACTGCAGGTCAAAGCCTAGACATTATCTTGCATGAGCGACGAGTGACTGCTGCCTTGCAGAACTGCTGCAGCACAACAAAATGGAGAATGCTATTGTGTGCTTGTTATGGGAAATGCTGGCGGAGTGGCACTGGAATGGTCAAAGACACAATGTGTTCAGGCAGGTACAGGAGAGGCATGAAGTGGGAGGAGTGAGAGGGGAGTCGAGTATCAGTCAGCGCCCACCTTTGGTGGCCTGAGCTGTTCTCGACAGGAAAGGCCAGGGCTAGCAGGCTAGCATGCTGACATCTCTGCAACAGTGCATAGATGTCTTTGACATAATGTCGACGCTGCGTTTTCTTAAAATACTGTTGACAATTTTAGTTAATTTTTTAATGTTTGAATTCTTACATACTGCACCTTTAAACAATATCTGAACATAAATAAATGAGGCACAAACAGATAAATACACTAAAAAAGGCAAGCAAACAGTTGTTGCATTGCAACTGAGAAGTATTTATTCTCTGCGCATGTGCTGAAATATCTTCAGAATATTTAGAAAGAATTTAAATTTCTGTAAAAAACAAATCATCTCCACCATCACTTTCACCAGCGAGACTTGCCACCATCATACCAGCAGTGTTTCACATACATCACTAAACTAGCCTTCACCTGTACCATGCATTCAGATAACAAAGGATACACACAATATCATGTAAACAAAGAGTAGAAGAATAAAATGCACAATTCAGAACAGAGCAGTTCACACAGAAGAAAATCCCAAATGATAAATACAAAGTGCGAGTTAGCATTTTTACAGAAGTACATGTGTAAATGTGAATGATGAAGTTTTTACTTTAATGCTTGAAGTCATCTGGAATAGCGCAGAAATACAATACATCCAGTATCCCTCTACTGCATTATAAGATGTATGCAGTTACACATTTTTCATACAGTGTTTCCCTTTGACTTCACTCAGGATTTAATAAGTTTTCTCCAACAAAAGGGTTTTTAAGCTAGTGTAGTGCTAGCCACTGTCCTTCTTTGAGGAATTTATTTTAAAAGCTTTCAAAATAATCATGAGTTTAGAGCGCAGGAGCCGTTTCATTGGCAAGTCTTCATGCACACACTTTAACTATGGGCAACCAAATATTTCCTCAAAAAAGGGTGAAAGAGTATACACCTATCAGCCACAACATTAAAACCACCTACTTAATAGTGTGTAGGTTCACCTTGTGCAGCCAAAACCACTCTGACCTGTCAAAGTATGGTCATAAGACCTCTAAGGGTGTCCTGTTGGGTCTGGCATCGGGATGTTTGTAGTGGATCCTTTGGGTTCTGTATGTTGGGGATGGGGCCTCCATGGATCAGGCTTGTTCTAGCATATCCCACAGATGCTCGATCGGATTGGGATCTGGGGAATTTGAAGCCCAGAAACGTCCTGGCTTGTTTCAGTTAAGGGAAGAAAAAAAAACCTCTGCCCTCTATCAAAGACTTTGTCCATGTCAAGCATGTATCAGAGAGGAATCAGGGTGAATGTTCCACATTTGGGCAACAAGTAGCTCTACATGTCATTCAAAACACATGATTAAATCATTATAACTTTTTGGTCCATCACGTGATGCTCAAATACAACCGTTTAAAGGATCCCTTTTTTTCCTTCTGTGGTGAGAACTGTCTAGCTCACCTGACACTCACAGGTGAGTTGGGACAGTTTGAACATTACCCAACAATTTGTGCTATATCGTAGGCAACGTTGAAGATGTTTCATGTCTCATCAAAGAGGCTTCTTCAGTTCTAACCAACTGGAGGGGAGTTGCAGGCTTTAAACCCTGTGTGGGTATATCCTTACAGGGTCGTTTAGGACACATGTAAGTTGGTGACTCAGGGTTGACCCTAAGGACATCCAGGCCTAAGCAGAGGAGTGTAGTTTACGCTGTTCAATGCAGCCAGATTGCACAGATTTGTACATTGGGGAAACAAAACAACCCATCCATAAGTGAATGGCACAACACAGGAGAGCCAATTCCTCAGGTCAAGACTCTGCTGTCCACTTACATCTTAAGGAACAAGGTCATTTGAGGCCTTTGAGGACAACAATGTAAACATCTTGGCCAGAGAGAACAGATGGTTTGAAAGAGGCATAAAATAATCCATCTATGTCAAACTGGAACGACCGTCTTTGAACAGAGGAGGTGGCCAAATACATTACTTATCACCCACCTACAACCCTGTCCTGTGTTCCCTCCCCAGACAGCCGAACACCCATTCACACCTGGACTCACCTAGCTCTAACGACCCACATGGATGCCGGTTGGGTCAACGACCCACAAGTGACTCTGAAACTCTTTCACATGTGTTCACGTGTGACATTAACGACTCTGTAAGGACACTCCCACACAGGATTAACAGCCTGTAACCCCCCTCCAGTTGGTTAAAACTGAAGAAGCCTCTTGGATAAGAGAGGGGGAGCGTGTTCAAGACACTGAAATGCGTCCAATTGCCTACGATACAGCACTTAGAATTACCATGACCTGGATGACTGAGAACCTTCATCAATACCCATTAATTTATTCATTAATATAATTTAGTGCTTTGCAGCCTTCTACTTTTTTGATTTCCTGGTGTTTTTCACTGGGGGGTCAGCTCACCTTATAAACGATCCCAATGACTCCCACACAGTGTGGTGTACAGAGCATAGGAATTATAGTGGCAATCCATATTGGCAGATATTGGTTAGGTATCAGAATTAGTGGAGGAGGAGAAAAAATGGGAACCTTGCATCTCTTAATAGACCTTTTGCAACTGATAATATTAAAAATGACTGCACTCCATCTATGTGAGCTAGTTTCAGGGTCCTAGTGTTGTGTATTCAGATTAACTGTCATGGCTTACTGAGACGTCTAATGGAACTGGGCCATCATTTACTGAATTTGTTTCACCTGTCCTTCCCTGCAATGACAAGTCAAAATGTCTGCTGTGAATAATGTCTGAATAAGTGGAACCAACCTCAGTATTTAATCATAATTGACCATAAATCCACAATAATGATGGTAAACTGTTTCTCTACATGCTATATTTGGCACCATTTAGAGCCCACCTCCAGTAATTTTTCTTCCTGTCTAATGGTCAACCTTCTTTCTCAAAACTCAAACTGGGCGCATGGTTAATAGTCATAAGTAGTTATTACCATTGCAACCTAGCGGTGTCACGATTCTCCAAATCCTAGATTCGATTTGATTTTCATTTTTAAGGTCACAATTCGATTCGATTCGATTCTTGTTCTTTTCTTTGTTTTGTTTTTTCTTTTAGCACAGATGGCTATGCCATTTTTAGACTAGTCTAGTCTAGGATCATTGATTTTATGCCATGATAACTCATTTCATTTTTTCTTATTTCAAAAGATGGTCTATATTGTGTAGTGAGTGATATAATCTCCATGATCTGTTTGCAATGTACCACACTAAGGCCCTATTGTCAAATTTAAATAATTTATTAACAATATAAATGTAACAATAACTTGTTTCACCAGTCAATTGGAAACTAACTGTAAACAAAAGAAGAGAAGTCATAGAGGGTACCTGCCATCTAGTGACTCTGTAACTGCAGTGTGCACTCTTTACAGCAGATGTGAAAAGTGTACATTTAAGGTAGTGTGTTGTGATGGTCATGTAGCTCTGTGTTGCTCTGGAGGTCCAGCAATCTGTCGTTAAGGCCACTAAATCTGCACTGCTAAGACCTCCAATAACTTTTCCTTCACATTATCACACATGGAGGGCAACACCTTTGTGGTAAGAAGCAACCTTCATGGCATTTCGTAGCATGCTTACATCCAGGGTTTTCCACCACTGAATAAGGTTGCATGTCTGATGCTACAAATACCCCTATAGTGCTGGTTATTGCTTTGAATTTTGTGGAAGTTCAGCTCTAAGTGAGGGCGGAAGAGTTGGCTGTGTTAACGGTGTTGTTTTCTCAGTTAAGTCTACTTCTTTATGATGCCTGTGGTGATTCCACCTTTGATTTCGAAGGTCGAGATCATTTCGATTGATATCCGCCTAATAATCGAGATCGTGACAGCCCTACTGCAACCAGACTGCCTTTCTGGCAAGATCAACATCACTAGCATGGATTAGTGATAGCATCGATATTAGCATGGACAAGCAGCATGTAGGTATAGTGATAGGTGTCCTCAAATAGAAGTTCTACTTGTGTATTGAGGAGCTACAGAGTTTATTTGTGGTCAAACTGTAACCTCTACTGTACATTTACTGCCTCCAGACAACGTCTCTGCTAAACTTTCCTCTCTGCTCTGGTCGCTAACACCAGTCTGCTCTGAACACAATCACATAGCTACCCCTCCTTCTCTTGCTCGACCACTCACACTCTATGCACGGCCCTGTTTCTTAAAGAAGCCGTGCAGCTTTTATAACCCCTATTGGAGGACCTGTGACTCCCAGATTCTACTATAGTCATTCCATATTAGCAACGGCTTAGATTTTGTGACTTTGAGCACAACATTTAATTATTTGGCAAAAAATATTTGGCAAACAGTTTGGCTCTTTCTCAATATTCTATATCATATATATCTCATATATATCTCATATATATATATATATATATCATATATATCTCATATATATCTCATATATCATATATATATATATATATATATCTCATATATCATATATATATATATATATATATATATATATATATCATATATCATATATATATATATCATATATCATATATATCATATATCATATATATATATCATATATCATATATATATATATATATATCATATATATATATCATATATGATATATATATATATATATATGATATATATATATATATATATCATATATATATACATATATCATATATCATATATGATATATACATATATATATCATATATGATATATACATATATATATATCATATATGATATATACATATATATATATCATATATGATATATACATATATATATATATCATATATGATATATACATATATACATATCATATATGATATATATATATACATATATATATATACATATATATATATATATACATATATATATATACATATACATATATATATATACATATACATATATATATATACATATACATATATATATATATATATATATATATATATATATATATATATATATCATATAGAATATATAGATATGTGAAAGATCTGAAAAATACCAAAATATACTGGAGGGGGGCTTTATATGAGGATCAGCCTTAGATTTTGATTTTCTGCTCTCACCCTTGTACAATGAAGGTGAATGGAACATTCATCTTAAAAACTCAACATGTATACTGTATATCTGGAAACAATGTCCTAGCTTCTCTAAATATTCAACAGATGTCACTGTAAATAGCCCTAGTGAGGTCTGTGAATCAACCTAAGTAACCAAGATATTATTCTCAGTCAATCTTGATTTGTATAGTGCCAATTCACGACAAAAGTCATCTCATGACACTTTCCAAATTTTGGAGGTCTAGACCATACTCTTTAATTAATTTCTTTACAAGGACCCAACATTTCCCCCATGAGCAAGCAATCGGCGACAGTGGCGGGAGAAAATTGCCTTTAAACAGGCAGACATCTTGAGCAGAACCAAATTCAATTGTGGGTGCCATCTGCCTGGAACGATTGGGTTCTGCGAAGCAATATTGCCACTGAGTTTCTCCCTAATGCTTTGACATCAAATTATAGCAGAATGATGAGTCAATTAATGGATTAGTCAATCAACATAAAATTAATTTGAAACTATTTTGATAATAATTTTAAAAGGTGTGATCTGTGAGAAATGGCCAGAATTCGAAGGTACTATAGGGGACAGTATAACCACTTACTGCTGCTTAGTATACTCTTTGCTGTAACTATCCTTAGCTGGAGCAACTAGCTGCAGTTAGCAGGTAGCTATTTTAGCCATGGAGCAAGTGTCTCTTTCAGCTGCGAGCTCACTGTGGTCACAGGGGCTCAGCCAACTAGAAGTGAACACGGCTGGACATCAGATTAGGACTGAACACAGCCTCCTTGACCAGCAGTGGTCAGTTTGAAAACAGGAGATACAGTACAGAGGTGATTTACACCAACTCTGATCAGGACTATGACTATGGAGACAGCAGAGGGGTGCAGAGGAGAGAGAGAGAGAGAGTGGGGCATCAGCAGCGTCCGAAAATGAGTCAGAATATTCCCACATCTTACTCTGAGAAATGAGAATTTATTTTGATAAACCAGAGTTTAAAGCACTTTTTTCAATTTTATTTGTATTCTGTCATAATTGCTTCTTATCCGTTTTCATTTTTTATGTACCGATTCTGTTTACGCGCTCCTTGATTATGTTTGTGGTTTCTGTTTGTTATCACATTTTTGCACCTACGCTGTTTTTGTGTTTTTTGACATCATTGAAAATGAGGGCTTGCCCTCAATGATTTTTCGAGATTTAAATAAATGTTGAACGAATGACTGAATGAAGCATCCAGAGAGTGAATAAGATAAAACACAGTCCTCTCCACCCCTCTGCTGTAAAATAAAATATATATATTCAGCACTGGCAGTCACATTTCAGCTGTGCTGCTACTAGATGCATATAGGGGAAACAGTGGGTATTATGAGACAGGACGGGCCGGGGCTAGCATGCTTACTTCAGTAAACATCGCAACACAGTACACAGACATTTTTGACCTAACGTCAACATTGCTGTACCTTCACATTCTGTTGATAATGCTATTTCATTCTTTCAGTGTTTTTAGAATGTTTTTCTAAAATTCTGGCCATATCTTACAACTTGCCCCTTGAAGTCACTTTACAGTTTACAGGTCCTCAAATGTGAATATTTATTGGATTTCTTAGTTTATTATGACAGTGAATTTAATATCTTTGGGTTTTGGACTGTTGGTTAAATAATGAACACATTACTTCGGGCTCTGGGAACACGTGATGGGCACTCTTACTATTATCTGACATTTTAGTAAATAATAGATATATCATAAAATTATTTATGAAAGATTTATGAAAACTAATAATTTGTGGCAGCCCTAAATGAACTTATATTCTCTTCGATTGTATTGATGTGGTTAGGGTTTCAGTGGTAGCTGAAATCCTCAACACCTTAAACAGAAAGTATCAGCGTGGCCAGCTATACCACTACGGGAAAGTGAAAACGTGTTTTCTGGGATTTACCAGAACTAACCTTTACAGGAAAGCAAGAGTATACAGAGCAAGAAAAGAGAAGGCTTTTGATACAAAAACAGAAATAGAAGTAGTTCAGAAAAACAGATACATCACAGTGTTTGCAAACAGGATTCACAAACTCAAGGTGTTTTCTTTTTCTCTGCAACTCCACTCAAGGCAACACAGAAATAAACGTATATCGCACTTAGTTGGTAACACAAAAAGCAGGTGGAAAGCTGTCCATGGCTAGCGTGGGGGATACAGTGTAAATCATGTTCAGCTTTGGGAGTAGCAGACTGCCAAAGTCGAGCTCTGTGGGGCTGGACAGGGCTTCCCACTTTAGTTTTGACCCCGGCCGCCTCATTCCCTGTGCTGAGCCTACACCACATATTGGTAGGTCTCAGCCTTCCCATGGTCAGGGGTGGAGAAGGGACTAAACCACAATAAGGAGAAAGGGTGTCCAAATACCGCCCTCATGTTCATCCACTTAGTTTTTTTAGCCCATCTTCTCTCTTCCTTTTTCAACTGCTCTATGCCCTGAAAAACGAGAGACAACCAAACTTCAGTTGGTGGAATTTTGTGACCCAGTCAGAAATCACAAATCAATTAACAAATACTGATTTCTAAAAAAACAAAAACAAAAAAACACTAAAATGAACAAAAAAAAAGAACAAAAAAAAGAACTGTTCTATGAGTCATCTGGGCCACAAACGCAGTGTTTCAGTCATTTCTCTACAAGCATTATGTAACTGATTCTGTCCTGTTGGCTATCCCTGTGTGTGTCTCCTACATGAAATTATCAAATGTCTCCCATATATCTGACCTCGAGTTGCAGACAAAAAGAAGTTCAAAGCAGGAAAAAGAATTTGGTCCAGTGAGCTCCAAAGGTACACCAAGACAATGATTGTAGGACAGCACCAAACTACGTAAAGGGGATACTGATTCCTTCTTCCACTGATACATGGACACATTTACCTTTCTGGGAAAATACATTTGCAACAAGTACATCACTTAGTGTTTTTACACACTCATCACTACCTCTGAGGCTGCAGCAAAAAGTGAAAACTTCTGATGATGATTTTATCAGCAGATTGTCCAAGTTTTTCCTGCAGGTTAAATGGAATACTTTTACGACTACTACCACGTGGCACTGGTGTATAAAATACACAAGTGATGACACCAGCAAACACACTTAAGTAACACACAAGTCAGTATTTCAGTGGATATTAATGGTTAAATAAATGTTTGTCCATTACAAATGACACAAATATTAAGTGGCAGTAGGCAACATGAACATTCTTTTGAAATTTTCTCAACAACTAAATACAAAGGTGCAGGCACTCACAGACATCAGACAAGCATGCATCTTTTTAAAGGAAGCCTTCCATGAAACATTGTTTGTGACATGCAGTAGTAAAAATTGATTATTTCAATCAAAATTATAATGAATTAATGCCTTCTGCAGCTTTAACATGGAGTATATATATAATTCAATAGTATTTCTTTGCACTTTACTCAACTTCAAACATAACTGATATAAACCAAAAGCAGCGTAATCATATGTACAGTCTTGAATAAAAGTTTACATACACTTGTAAAGATCATGCACGTATGTCATGGTAGTCTTGAGTTACAATGATTTCTACCACTCTCATTTTTTCTGTGACAAAAAACATTCATGAAGTTTGGTTCAATAATTAATTTATTATGGGTCTTCTGAAAATGTGACCAAATCTGCTGGATTTTATATTATATATACAGAAATTCTGACATTTCGTTAAATGTCCCTTGGCCATTTTCACCCTTAATTAGGTGCTTTTAATAGCCATACACAAGCTTCTGGTAGAGCGCTGGCTGAATTTTTTGCCACTCCTCTTGACAGAATCAGTGAAGTTCAACTACACTCCTCAAAATTAGTTAGTGATATTGGGATATTTTAGTGTTCCACTTGACTGTTTATTCTCTGACATATCTGAAACTCTATTTAGTGTTTTGTGAATATTTTTGGTCCCCCAAAAATAATGCAACATATTTCATTTGACTTCAATTGCATATTAGGGGTGTAAAAATTGATCGATATGAATCGTAAATCGTCTTAAAAGTTGAAGATTCGACTACACCGATACGCAGACCTCTGGATTGATCTAAATGTACTGTCAACATCTCGATGACTGGATTAAATTAAAGTTAAAAATCGGTTGCGTGCATGGTTGAATGAAGCTGCTATGCTGCTACTTCCTCACAACATCTTCAAACTCTCGTAAAAGTTCAAAGGTCAGCATGAGACTCTCATGAGATGTGGCACAGAAACAATAGCACTGCGTTGCCAAGGAAACAAAAGCAACATGTCCAACAACACAGACGAGATTTACAATGCACACAGAGATAAAACACTTTTTCCAGCCATTACTTAGCCACAACTCAGCGATGTCTAAGGTAATCACGACATCTATAGCCCGTTTTATTGCTAAGGACTTCCGAGCTGTCTGCTTTTGAACGCATTGCTATCATTAGCTGTTTTCTGTGACTGCTTGTAGTACTGCACACTGTTAACTGTCAATGTCTACTGACATTATGTACTGAATTGAACCATACTGCACACTGTTTACTGTCTACTGACAGTTGCCGCACAGTGCACACTGTTAAGTTAATCCAACTTTTGAAGTAGAGGATACAGACAGCCAGGGACATCCAGTTCAGAGAGGTCCAATTCAGACAGATCCAGCTCAGAGAGACCCTGCTCATGGAGATCCAAAATACTTAGGATTCCCTGGTCTTCCTTGGTCTTATGAAATATATATTTGATAAGCAGTGCAACTTTTAAGGAATTGGCTTATTCTAATTCATAATAGAAAATGAATCACATGAAACAAAGAATTGTGGTGGGAGTGTATCGTATCATACCAAAAGAGAGAGATGCACACCCTTATCCCAATATTCCTAACTAAATCTGAGTAGTGTACATTTGTTAGCTTCCTGGCACAGAAGTGTTACTTCAGCACAGTCCACATTTTCTTGATGGGGTTCAAGTCAGGAATTTGGGAAGGCCATTCCAAAATCTCAATTCTAGCCTGATTTAGCTGTTCCTTTACTACTGATCTGTGTTTGGGATCATTGTCCAGTGGGAACACCTTACGGCACCCAAGACTCAATCTTCTGGCTAATGATTTTAGGTTCTCCTGAAGAAGCTGGAGATAATCCTCCTTCTTCACTATTCCACTTACTTTCTTTAGAGCAGCAGATCCACTGGCAGTAAAACAGCCCCACAGCATAATACTACCAGAACCATGCCTGACAGTAGGTATGGTGTTCTAATTCATTGCAGACTTGCTTTTTTGGTTGACCATCCTGACCAGTTTTCTCTCAGTAGCAGGTGATAGTTTGTGTTTTCTTCCTGATGGTGGCAGTGACAGAACTGTACCATGCACTTTATACTTGCAAACAATTGTTTTTACAGTTGATCTTGGGACTTGTAACTGCTTTGAAATGGCTCGAAGTGACTTTCCTGACTTGTTCAAATCAATAATGCACTTTTTCAGATCAATGCTGAGCTCCTTAGACTTTCCCATTGTAGTGTTTGTGGCTGAGTCTACTGGGTGTATCAAACAAGCCCTATTTAAATGGACCAAGAAAAGTCATCAGCTGTTACAAATCATAATCACTCAGAAGAAGTTAAGAGGCCATGCTACACAGCAAATCTGATTGACACAACTTTCCATAATCACGTAATGTAATCATTCAAGTTGCTGTATATTTTTGACCCAGCAGACTTGGTCACATTTTCAGAAGATCTATAATAAAGTAATTATTGAACCAAACTTCATGAATGTTTTTTGTGACAAAGTAGTTTGTGTTCCACTCATTCCATCACAGAAAAATGAGAGTTGTAGAAATCATTGGAACCCAAGGCTGCCATGATATACATGCTCTTTACAAGTATATGTGAACTTTTGACCACAACTGTAGTTACCCAATTTCAATTTTTATTTTAAAGGGCAGGACATCTATACGAGAGTGACATCAAGTTCCAAAATAATATCTATATATATATATAAAATCTATATTGGTTACGGGACACACTTTCTGTTTGCATTGGGGTCAAACTTTGTGCTTTTGAGGTAACTGCCAAGATAAGGGAATCAGCTGAAGACCAAATACTTTGGTGGGTAAGATGAGTATTTACTTTGAGTGGAAGAGCCTGGGAGAGGCTGAATTGAATGTTTACTATGCCCTAAGACTCAACTTACTGACAGGTCAAACCCACATCTGTGGTCTTTCTGATTTGCTCAACAAGAATCAGCTCCTTCAGACCTAGGCTGGACCTTGTCTGGCTTTGGAGAAAGTTGTAACAGAAGATAAACAACTATAGACCCATTGTGAAAGAAGTGTCTCTAAAACGGTGGATAAATTCTTTTGAGTGTCACAACCTCTGCCAAGTGACTCGTTTCACTATCATAATTTGAGCCATTCGGTCAAATAATATTTGGAAAATCTAGAAGAGCTGCACGATTAAATTATTTTATCCCCAATCAAGTTAGCCGGGCGCTAAACCGGAAGTTAGCCAACTCGGTTGGTGATCCAGGTATTTTCATAGCCGGAAAGTCGAGATTTTTTGGCTTCAAAACACCACTGAGCAGCTTTCATAGGAATGAACGGGGCTTTGCCTCCAACACTGTGTCCAGTAATAAAACGTCCTTGAATAGTATCCCAATTCCTTCCTTATTTACACACCATGGATGTTGATAACATATCATCACTTCACGCGGCGGAATTTAGCGCGTTCACCCGGGACTTACGTTTAGATCAAAGACGAGCCAAGGTGACAAAAATTGGTGTCTGCTGCAGGGTCAATTCACCTGGGTGTAAATGCAGAGTTTACACATTCCCATTGCACACAAAAGCCAGATCTTAGCGGGTTTAAGTGGGATTTTTGACCAGTGGAAAAGGGGTATTACTGTTGCTATGCCTACCAAGCTCTGAATGCAGAAAGTTTACATTAACATCAGTGGCTAAATTCATACACATTTTTTAAGCAATGTGTCCTTGACATCAGACAAAAGCAGGCTTCTTATTGGTTGTGGTGAAATTTGATTTCACAACCATTGTGTGTCTACCATCCACACATTTAACACTTCGTTGCTCTGCAGAAGTACTGGTCTTACCATCAGCACTGTGAATGCTGCACAGACACCACCGATTCACCTTTAAAATATTGAAGTTGGCAGAAACTTACTTTTCAGACAATGTTTCCAGTCAAAGTACAGACTTGCAAGTAATTTACTAAACATTATTTTACATCGGGCTGCAGAATGAGAGTTGTCACTTGTTCAGTGTTAACAGTTTGAATTAGAGGCAGGTGGTCAAAGATGTTAGTGTTAAAAAGCAAAAGGGAGGCAGCAGCAGGGAGAAGAGCAGAAGGAAGTCGTTAAACAAGAAGAAAGGAAAAGGACTGCTGGTTACTAAATGGATCACTTACTGTCTCGTCGGTACAGATGGAGTGGACTTGGGTGCCGAACATCACAGAGGTGAAGATGAGGAAGAGGAGACCCTCAAAGCACAGGAGTATAAGGAGGATGACTGTTGCTGGAGGAGAAAAGGAACTGCACTCTAGGGAATGAAGGGACATGGAGGAAGAGAAGTGAAGGGGCAAAGAGAGAGGGCTATATGAGGAAGTGCTATACACTACATGTAAAGAAACTACTGCACTCTGCTGGTAAGTGCCTACAGCAGCACTACTAGTGAGGATGCAAAGTGTCGAAGCAATACTGTCAACATGTATGTCCACCTGCCACATGGAAGGCTAGTGCATGTTGGGGATCAGGAGGTTTAGATTGGATTGTTGAGTAGTAATGAGTCCCAGATCATGTTTACATACATGAAAGGGTAAATCGAAATGTTGTCAACTTTGTGACTTTCTCGCTAGATTTAGCAGCAGGTAGGCACACAACACTTTTTATGCTTCAATGAGGCAACAATCTGATTCTCAACATCTTGTTTCAAAATATTTCTTATTGTTTTCTAGAATGACTGTTGTATCATCTGATTAAATCAAACCTGCCAACTAAAGTACTAAAGAGGGTAATTCAAGGGGGTGGGGTTATGTTTTTAAGCTATTTTGGTCATTTTTCCTGTATGTATGATAAATATGAAATATAATAATAATTCTTAAGAAGTTAATAGGTGGTTATCAGATGATAGCAGGGGTGCTCATAAAAAGCAGGTAGGCAAATGTGTGTCAATCGTTTTAACACATATACAGAGGGAACCTCCCTTCCAGAAAAAAAATCTAGAACCGCTGCAGTAGACACAGCTGTGAACTGCAGGGTACACATACATGTAGGGACAACCAACCTTCTTAATTGTGGGTTGGAGCTTGGAAACTGTAAACCAAATATAAAATTTCTGTTGCCTTATGAATGTAGGGCTCAGAGTAAAGACACAGAGTCAAACAGGAAGTTAAAATGGAAACAGAATTAAAGTCTGGAGTCGCAGCTTTATGATTAGTTGATTTTGTTTCCATCTGCAGCCACAATTTCAACAATTTTTCAAAATTTTACAAAGTTTTCTCAGAACACAAACTCTCTTTATGAAATTAAAGCTTTGTTTGAGAGTATGCAGGCCATGATTCACTGTCTTACCCTGGAAGCTTTTATTATCAGTCCTATAGACTGCTCTGATGCTTAAGTGCCTTATGTGCCTCAGTTTTAACTGCATAAGATCTAAATATGACTGAGATATTGATAGAAGGCCAAGACAAGTCTATGATTAAGCTAGTGTGGCACATTGCAACCAGGATGACAAACAAAACAGGTTCCAGGAGTATCAATTATTACATATTATTTCAAGATACAAAAATGAAAATATGAATTGCATGCCACCAGAATGTGATCCTCAATCTGCTAATGTGTTGATGCAGCTCAGTTTGCTATGCAACCCAATCCTTTTAATGCCTGCAGACCAGGTTGCACACATTTTATTCATATCCATGAGTATTGTATTTTTGATAGCTGTGGAGAGGACCTAAAGTGAAATTACTTTATCAATCCCATAATATTCTCATTTGCCATAGGCTCCAAACATTAAAAAGGAAAGCACTAACATTGTTAGTATATATCATATAAATGATTGTTTGTGTTTGTAAATTTTATCAATTTCAATTTCCTTCATTAGAATGACATGTAAATACATCTGTCTATATAAGGCATATACAGGAAAATAAAGAAAAATAAAGATAACACAAACAGGTTTTAAGAATTTATACATTTATAAATAAAATATATAAAATGAGGCCAGTGTTTCCCCTATATGCATTTAGCAGAAGCGCACCAATTTATTATTATTAATTTTTTTTACGAGGAGAGGAGAGGAGAGGAGGAGGAAAGGGGGGGGGGGCTGTGGCTGTGTTTTATCTTACATTATTATTACGTTATTATTTTGCACTACAGACGCTTCATATAGCCTAGCTACAGGTCAATTAACACACCTGCAAGTAAAAGCATATAGCGGAAAAGAGAGGACGCATTCTTATAACTTGAGAAACTAACGTTACATTATTTTGCACTGTCACGCACTTGTCAGTAAAGCATAGAAACTGAATGGACTCCATCTTATAACTTTAGAAACTAAAGTTGTATTTTTTCTCGCTACTGACACTTCATATGCAGACCTATCTCACACACACACACACACACACACACACACACACACACACACACACACACACACACACACACAAACACAGTCATGTGTAGGGAAAACGCGTGTTAACAATAATTTGTGAAATAAACAACATTTAGTTGCTCCATGTTGATACAAAGAGGGTAGGTATTCCACATGCACAGACTTTTCTTCATCCTGGAGGCTGGCCTACTGTGCCCGAGGGGCACCATGACAAAGACAGTTGAAAGATTTTCAGATGAGTTTAAAAATCGGCTCATCACACCTCATATCTACTTAAATCCCTTATGCTGCCGACAGAGTGATAGAAACCTTGCAGTCGTACTTTGTGAACCTACAAAAAAAAATATGTGCGCGTGTGACACTTCTCCTGCTACAACTCCATCCTAGGGGAAACACTGGAAGTATACAAGTGAAGGGAATGAAGGGCTACAGAGGTTTTGACCAAAAATAAAATAAAAAACACTCACTTGTCCAATCATCTTCAAAGCAGTTAAGGAAATGGAAGACCACCATGACCAGAGAGTGGAGAGAGATGAGTGCAATGTACATCTAGATTAAAAAAAAGGAACAAAATGAAGAAACCATTCACCACAAACACTCACTGCAAACAGAGTTATCCACTGAGGATTCCCTCTCATCTGCATCTGTGCTGCATTACGACAACAGCTGCTGACTTCCTCTTGAAGAGGACTTTCACAGTGTCAGGTAGAATCTGATGGCAACTTCTTATTGTCAAAAGGCTGAAAATAGGTCATTAGCAATCTTCTTCAATTTATAATATGATGAAAGTTTTTGGTCATCCACATTATGAGAGACTCAGGCTTGCAGTGAACTTACTGTGAAAAGCACAAAGTACTTTTGGTTGTTCTCCCCAACACAGTTATTAACCCAGGGGCAGTGGTGGTCCATTTTCCGTATGCAGCGTTTGCAAACACTGTGAGAGAGACAGCAAGTTAAGTGTGAAGGAAAGGGAGTGGATTCAAATAAAATAAACACTGTATCAACCATCAAACAACAACAATAACGGTGAAGAAAGACAACATTGGCAGAAAGCGAAGACCACTACATTCTAGGAAGAGCACAAATTAACAAGAGTCAGAATTTATGATAACAGTCTGACTTCTTCACTGCACCAAAACACTGCAGCTGTAAGCACAGGACTGTGAGAAGTCCATGTCCTTTTTGTCCTACCTGCAGTGGTGTGCCCGGTCAGGCTTGATGCTGCAGCACTTGGGACATTTGTAGACCACCTGCCCTGGTTTCAGTTGAAGGCTTTCTATGTATTCCTTTGTAGCATTCCCTTTTGGCACCGCCCCCTAGGAAGAAACATGACCACACAGTAGATTCAGTGTCATTTATGGGTCATTAATCACCATAATGAAACAAGCAGGCAGAGGCTAAACGTATTTTTACAATTTTATGAAAGTGAAGCACCATTAACCAGGACTATATCAAGCTTAATACCCTAAACTGGTCTGCAATGACATTGGCAGAATGAGCCATTGAGAATGTGCGTGAAATACCAAACAAGTCTGACTTACGGGGTCGGTGCACATGGCCCTGAGGTGTGA